>NC_084922.1:36143047-36446078 GCF_958298935.1 Phragmites australis | reverse complement strand
TCTCGTGCATGGAGCGTGCCCACGCGGAGTACACGAGGCAACGCTTGGGCTAGTAAATGTAAGCACACAAGGCATGATCCATGAAGAGGAAAATACCACCTAATATGCATATATTCATCATCAAAAGCCAAGTTGTATGTTTAAGGATGAAAATGTAAAAATCAACATAGCGTTTGCAATGAATTTATGATGATTTTAAGAAGCAAACTAGAATAACGGTAAAACAAAATTAAAAAGCAGTTTGATGTATTTGGTCGGCAAATTTAAAGTACTATATATGCAAAGTCATACAAATGCAAAAACAAATTGGCAAAGCAAAGGAGAGAGCAATGAGATATGGGGTTGCAGCAAAATGCAACGTGATGTATTGGCTAGGAAAATTAAAGTATTATATAGGCAAATTCATACAAAATCAGCATACCATAGGCAATTAGAATGATTTTACGAAGCAAACTAGGATAACTATAAACAAAATTGAAAAGCAATTCAATATATTTGTTCGGCATATTTGAAGCACTGTATAAACAAATTCATACAAATGTAAAAGGCAAATCGGTCAAAAATCATAAGCAATTTGTTGCATCTCTGCAAGCAAAAAAGCAATTCGGTCCACGATCTAGGAGGTAGCAATTTGTTTACAACATAATTGAAAATTCAAATATCACAAATTGCCTTCATTAGATTGTAAAAGAATGGAAAAAAAATTGCTAGATCAACTTAATTAAAATGTTTGAGAAGATGGCTAAAACTGCCCAGATTAGAACAAAAATTTTGAAAAAAAAAGTAAATGAATGCTTGAGGTGTTAGCCCAAATTGCTCATATCAGAACATAAAATTGAAAATTAAATTGCCAAGTAAATTCATACAAAAATCCAGAAGCAAGTCGAAAGAAAATTTTCATGCACAAATTAGAAATCAATTTATACAAACTATAAAATCAACTTGTAGGATTCAACAAGCAAATTTACACAAACTTCATAATCAACTTGGTCGGAGGCATGCCGCAATAAAAAAACCAGAGGTGCCATCTCTTGGATGACAATGCTGGCACGAGAAGGTTAGTGCAGTTCGTATCTAGCCTGCCTACAACCACACCTTCCCCTGAGATCGTCATCGACGAGAGCCAAATGCGCAATTTTTGCATCGGCCGCGAAGGCATGGCCATATGCCTGAAACATTAACGACATCTCAATATGTGTGCATGGGAACCCAATTGAGCAGGGAGGATAGATTTTGATAAGCAATAGAGGACAAAAGAGCTTCAATTGAGAGAGATGGGAAGTTATCAAACTTTCTAGAGGGTCATTAGCAACCAGTGGCACACAAGCAGCGAAGCGACGGTCGCAACAGATACTTACTGTGTCGCCGAGGGTGTTATGATTGAGGATGGTGGTGGAGCAATGCGGGGCATCATTGTCGTTAGGGTCATCGTCGTCGAGGAGCGACAGTGAGCTCCCACAGCTCTTCTGTGGCCTCCATGGTCACCTTGCTTGCCTCCCCGGCGTCGTTGTCGCAGGAATCATCGTCACAGAAGTAGTGACGTGGCCTAGCACATCGACTTGGGAGAACTCTAACACCACCTCCATGGCCTCCATGGTCACCTGGCCTACTTGTCCAATGGTAGATCTAGAGTGTCGGAGGGTGAACTCCTCAAGCAAGGATCCGGAGGGACCCTCTTTGAGATTCGGCCGGAGGGATGATTCTGAATCTGTTTTGCGGGTGAAATAAATGGGCGTAAATGCGATGCAAGTGGAATGGAATGATCGGGTGCAGAAAGTAATAAATGCTCAGGAGGTTTTTAGACAGGTTCGGGCCACACTGAGCGTAACACCCTACTCCTGTGTGTATGCTATAAATGCTCTGAGAATGTTTCTCTGAGTGTTTGCTGGGTTACAAGAATATCTGTCTAGTCTAGAGCTTCGTGTTCCTTGTTCTTCGATGATCTAAGTTTATGTGCTTGTTGTTATCCAACTTGTTTGAGCTTTTCTTCACTCTGTCCGGCCTTTGTCCCGTGTCGCTTCTCTGGGAAGCCCGCCCCGCCTTAAATATCCGCCAGGGCGGTAGCGTGTCCAGAAAGGGATGGCGCGAGTTCCAAGGCGCCATAAATAGAAAGCAACCGTCATGGGCTGCTGCGCGAGGTGACGGGGAGGGTTGAAAACGTGCCCTGTCCGGTCTTGTAAGTCATCATACCATTTTTCAATGGGCGCCGCGAGGAGGGCCCACCGGGCAACCATCGAGCAGCCCGGAGTGCCCGCCCGGTCAGAGCAGGCCTAACATAGCAGGGCGGCAGGCGGGGCGCCTTGGGCTTCGCGATGTTATCCCGAGGCGCGCCGGATGTCCCGCGATGGGACCCGGGCATTAAATGTCCCCACACCTCCCTGCCAGGCCGTGGCAGGGACTGACAGAAAGCGTGGGGGGAGCGGTTGGAAGTGACATGCCACGCACCCTCTTAAATGTAGCATCAGACCTTTTACTGGTTGACACCTCACCGCTGGACCTCTGTGGGGGCCACCGGCGAAGGACTTCTTAGGTCCTCGGGGAACCGAGTGCTCGGGAACCACTGTTCACAGCCCCGAGCACTCTCTCCCGGATATGCCCTTTCTTGGTCCTCGGGGAACTGAGTGCTCAGGGGGCCACTGTTCACGGCCCCGAGCACTCTCTCCCGGAACTGACTTCTCCTAGGTCCTCGGGGGGCTTGGGTGCTCGGGGGGCCACTGTTCGCAGCCCCGAGCACCCTCTTCTCGGTACTCGGCTTGTCTCGTCATCGGGGGACTTGAGTGCTCGGGGGGCCGCTGTTCGTGGCTCCGAGCACCCTCTCCCGGGACTTAGTCTTCTCGCACCTCGAGGAGATAGCCCCCGCGGGAGGGCGCCACGTGGCAACATGTTGATCTGGCCTCGGGACTCGGGAACTCCTAGTTCCTGTGTCACAGACATAGAGTGATTGGGAAAGAGATAGAAAGAGCCCTCTGGTGATAAGAGATAAGGTAGTGAGATGGGGAAAGGGATGGTGCGGGACCCATGATCTAGACTCTTCGCTCAACCACACATGGACATGGCTGCAGACGATTGGATGCTCTGCACAATCAGACGATCCACCAAGCGTGCGGGTAGGAGAGTTAACACCCGTATGCTTGAAATCAAGTCATTACCACTAAAAAAATACGCAATGGTCATCGTTCCAAGACAAACAAGGTGTCATGTCACCCCCTCCTCTGAGCTCTGACAGGTGGTCCCTCCGCTCCCATCTTTGCACGTCGCACTCGCTCCCCCTTGGGTTCCTTCCCCAATTCAAGCTCCTCTGAACAAACTACGTGTCGCTGCAACCCTCTTCCACTTCTTCCCTCTCCCTCCCTTCGATCCAATCCCACTCGCGCGACAGCTCCAACCACCGTAACCTTCCTCCGCCCCCTCCCCTCCTCACAGATCCCACTCTTTTGCACTCTCTCCGTCCTCCATGATCTCTCTACCCTACCGTCTACTTGTGGTCTTCGTTGTGAGGCACCTTTATTGGACCCGAAGCCGTGACCAGGCAAAGGAGGATCACTGTGGGATGGTGAAACGGGTGAGCGTCGAGGATCGCCGCCTAAGACCAGAGGAAATCTTGTGCCATCCCCAATCACTTGGCAGACGGTGGTGTTGGAGATCGCTGGCAACAAGAGGGTCATGTGCGTGTGCGGGGATGTTGAGTGATTCAACTCCTTCACCCTCGATCTCGCATCGTCGCCACTAGGGGATTCATGTGCCTATGCTGAGGAGCCGTCGTCGGTGATCCTCGCGCACCGCCCTGGTTCGCGCCTCCTCCTGAAGTCCCAGATCCGAAAGAGAAAGCCCTAGATCTCGTGCGGCTCGGTCGGCGTCTGCGATCGAGGTGGACCCCCTCTTCCTTTTCTCCCCGAGTCTGCATCCTCCACTGATATGCGTATCCACCACCGATTGAGACACCGCTGCTGATAGGCTAGCACCCGACTTCAGCTGTGCCTCCCTCCTCCACTTGACGCTGACCATGCCTCACTCCTCCTGCCGATGCCAGCCGCGCCACCCTCCTCTGCCAACACCACCCGTGCCTCCCTCCACCGATCGTTAGCGAGGCATCCCCTGCCATCACTGACGCGCAAGAAGGCTCCCTCCACTGCGAGTTTGTCTTGGCCGCCTTCCTTGCCAGCGATCGCCAATACAAGGTACATAATATAATGCCAATGTTCTTTCATTTTTTGGGTATTGTTGAGGTTCTGCTTTTTTCAAGAAAATTACAGTGAATAATGTTGCTCCTCTACTTTGTTTTTTGGGAGAATTACGATGAACTTTCCATTTTATGGATAACATGCATATGTTGTTCAGTTTATCAAATGCAATGCTGTTCATATTATAATAGCAATAAAAATTTCTTGACTGGTGCTCGCTTTATTTCTTGATTAAGATTGATGACATCATTTCATTTTACTGATAGCAAAAATAATGGTGTTCTGTTTGACAGATTTAAGAATATAATACCAAACACCTTTCGATTTTTGGGTAATGGTGATGTTCGGTTTGTTGTTTCGGATAGGATTATCATCTTCGGTTCATTTAAATTTTTCACTTCTATTATCTTCCAGTTGATTGAAAATTTGATTTCTTTCGATCGACGAAAATTCCACTGAGTTTCTTTGCGATTAGAGTTTAGGATGGGATTTTTTGGGACCAGGGTTTGCTAGTATCGTCTCGTGGAGATGACCGGGGCAGCAGGCCAACCTAGGGATGGTGGCAACGCGGGGCGGAGCAGTGGGGATGCCGCCAGCCACGGGAGGTGAAGGACCGACGATTAGGAAGGGTTGAGGTGGGAGCAAGCGAATACGACCGGGTTTATCACGGGATTGACCGATGATGACGGATTTAGTGGTTGGGATGTCGCCAGAGACGGTGGAGGCAGGCGGTATGGGCCAAGCATACAAGCAGTAGGGAGAACATAGAGAGAAAGAACAACTTTGTTTCAGGAATCTGGAGGAGGAAGACGATCCAAAGATTGTTGGCAGCAGCGTTGACTGTATTTACAGTCACTCGGGAAATAGCATGTCCCTTAATTTTTGGGTTATGATGATGTTCATTTTCTTGTTTCAAGTAGGATTGCCATCTTCAGTTCATTTTACCAATGATGTACATATGCTGTTAAGTTTGACATAAACCATAGTGGTTAATTATCTTCCGTGGCTGCTTCAGTGATACAAACTATTCTTCCAAAGTATTGGATTTTCTTTGATGGAAGATGCACTACTCTTGGTATTTATGTTGATGTTATGGTTATGGATACAGGGTATATATGGTGAGATTTCTGTGCGCAATGCTCGATGCTGGTCATATGTTGTAGAATACTAGAGAAGCAATAAAACATGAATCGCGAGTAGAGAGATCCCTGGTGCACAAATAGGAGCGTGCATGCGAATGGGAAGAGCCTAACACTTCATCCGAGCAGCCACAAGGTACCAAGCAAAGTTTACTAGATTGTTGCTTCTTGTGTGCTGGCTGAGTTATATAGTAGAATTTGAACTTAGCACAGGATGAACGTGAAATGATGTTCTCCAATGTTTCCTTTAGACTTGTTTAGCTTTCAGATTTCATATTGATATAAATGTAGTTTTATGATTCTACGGAAGTACTTAGCGACATTTTCAAGTAGAACAGAATCCAGCTTCAATCAGTTCAGTGCCTACTTACATGATTAATAATGCCTGCATCTCCATACGGTCTGCATCTCCATATGGTGTGTAGGCGATACCCACCTAGGATCAGTGATCTACTGTAACTAAGAATGCAATATAAACTTATTTAGATTTTTGTTGTTGTTGGCTACTAGCACAATATCGCACACCATTGGGTTCCTGTTGAGAGCATCCAACGCTGTAACATTTTTGCTTCAAATGCTGTACATTGTTTTTTGTTTTTGCATTCAAATTACTGAATTCAGTTTCTGATTTACTTCTTGCCTTTACCAGTCTATTGACAGATGCAGTTCAGGAGAGGGTCGAAAAAGGTATTTCTCCATGTCTATTGTGTATGAGATGGTGAGATGATCATGTAACATTAGATTCATATTTTCCAGACAAGAATCACGGGGAAATGTGGAGAGTATTCCTAAATTATATGCTCTGCTTCAGGCAAGTTTGCACATACCTTATGATGACTATCCATTTACAATTGGAATTTTACTGATTGAAGCTGCTTGTTTATAGGAAATTCATTGCCTCCACTATTTGAGTTTTTGCCCCCACTAGGATATCCATAGTTCACATCATATTTCAAATGCTTCACCAATGTTGTTCTCTGATCAGTTACTTCTCAATTCTGAATTGAATGACTCAGCTCAACTTTCTCAGGTACAGCTTTCTCAGGCACAGTAGCACATGAAATCTATATATTGTCAATAAGTTTTAAATTACAGCTTTTGATCGATCTCTATATGTTTTTGTGTAGATTGAGACTAAAAAACTTCAAGGCCGATCGGTTGAGACTGAACTGAATGAACATTTGTTATTTTCCGGTAGCTTCACTAATCAATTATATTTTATGATATTTTTGTTTCCGTTGTAACGCACGTGTATTTAACTAGTTAATATAAACACTGTCTTCAGTAGGAGGAGATGGAGACAAAGTTTTTGTCACGTTGGGGGTCTATGATTTTTGACAAGCAGGTATCTGCATAGACATGGCAAGGGGTCAATCTTTGATGGGGAATACTTCCTCATCCTCGTCTCTATTTAGCTATTGGGGGATTTTTCTCATCCCTATACCTGCGGGGAATTTCGCAGGATCAGATTCTCAATAAAGATGTAAAATTGAATTATATTTGATTATTTCTATATATTAAAAATATGTACTTAGTATAAATAAATAATTTATTGATATATATGAGGTTAATTAATATAAGATTAATTAAATATCGTATGTTAGATAAAAAATAGAGTAATTTATTATTTACTCTACGTATTGTAATATTTGTATATTTATAAAAAAATGTATATATGTGATATCGGAGATATAACGAGAAGTGGGAACGAAGAGCGGATTCAAGTTCTCATTTTCATATTAATTCACGAGGGACGAAACCTTTCCATCTCTGACCCTTAATAGTGGAATACCCCGTGACAAATCGGATATTGAGTCACATTGACATCCCTATATCTAGGGTTCTGAACGCTTGATCTGTTCACACCCGCGGATGAGCCAAGCAGGGCTTACATTGCGCATGCCAGCTTAGCCCTTCCACTGTGTTGGAAGCAAGCAGTCATAGTTAAACAAGCATCTTTACTCATCGAAGTGTTTGTAATCTCGAATGGATTTTATGCTTGTGAGTAAGCTAGCTCGACTTATTTCTGTTGAACAAATAGTTTTTTTAATCTATCTGTTCATTTCAGAATACGCAACGAATTAAACAGCTCGTCGTATCTTTTGTAAGTTACTATATACAAAACTCAGAATACTGCATGCGATATACAAAACTCAGAATAATGCATGCACGTGTAGTCCATAATCCCTATATAGAATAATAAATGGTACCAATGCACGTAAGTGCGTAACCATAACAAGAGTTGGCTCACATTACACGATATTCAGTATGTACGAGTATATGGCCATGGAATGGAAGTACCCGCTTTCCAGTTTCTCCACCGAAAGCCATCGAGTTTTTTCGATCAATCCATCCACCCAGCGACGACGCACTGCCTAACTGTCGGCCAGGTGGCCCCCTCCACGCCGTCCCGCCCGCCGGTCCATGCAGCCCACCGCTGCCCGGCTGTCCTCCCGCGCACATGTCATCCTAATCGGCCCCGTAAGAGCACTTTCCCCACGAAAAGAACGACCTGAGCCGCAAATTACCCGCCCTAACCCAATTCTGATCTCGTCTCCCCGATCACCCCCGGTCCCGAATCCACCACTTTTTTTCCTCCGCGCCGCCCGTCGTCGTCGCGCTCGCCTTTACCCTTAATCAAATCCCCTTCTCTCTGTTGCTACCGCACCGCCACCCTCCCGAGCCCCAACTTTCTCTCTGCCCCCACCCCCCCCCCCTCCCCCCGGGCTTTTGGTTTTGGAAATGTCGCATGCGGCCGTGGTGGTGCGCTGGCGGCGAGGCGAGGTGACGGCACGACCCGATCGCACGTTGGCGCGAGCGGGCGGGCGGCACAGCACAGTTCCGCCTCGCGCACCGCACCGCACCGAGATTATTTGCCATTTTTATAATCGCGTTACATGAGAGTCGCGTCCGCTTGGCCTGGCTGGCTGGCTCCCCTCCAACCTCCTCTCCTGTCGCGCTTGCGCCTGTGCTCCTCACGTCGTGCCGCGGTCGCGTTGCCCTCCACCACCACCAGCCCACCGCCCCCGCGTCGCTGCTGCAGCTGCTGCTGCTTCGTGGTCCGCCGTACGCCCCCGAGGCGGATCGTGCCGCCGCATAGGGGACCGGCGATTGGCGTGCGCCCGAGGGGAGGAGATCGCCCGTCGGCGCCGCCGACCGAGCCGCGACTCCTCCCGTCCGATCGCAGCGCTTTGAAGGCCCGACCCTCTGTACACCGGGGGGGGGGGGGCTCGATCGCCGCAGATGAAACATGGTGCGTGGCTGGCCCTGACTCGCCCATGCTTACGTTTTTGTTTTGGTGATGCGGTGTGTCGGGGGTGCGGCTTTTGTCTACTTGTGTGCGCGTCTGTTTCTGGCTGGGTTTGGAAGAGAATCGTGTGGTTTTGGAACTCGTGTTTGCGGGAAAGCGAAGTGAGATTGGAGTTGGCCTTTTGCGGAATTTTGAAGGATTTGATGAATTGTTTGGATTTTTCTGGTACACATGTTGGATGAACTGATTCTAGGTTTCTCACGCCGTGGCAAACTGTGGTGACAAGTAGTTTATTTGTGGAGGCAGTTCTGATTATAGCGGAATTACCAGCCGAGCAGTATGCTATGATACACTCTGGCTTAAAAATTCAGTGCATTTCACTTGTATCAGAACCCAGCTGAATTTAATTGGTATAGCCGTATAGGAGTTGGATGAAGTAGAGTTCAGTTTGCTCTGGGGGATTAGCTGAACTATGGAAGACCTTGCTTTGCTTCTGGTTTAGTTTCAGGGCAGAGATGCAAATTGCTGGAATCAGCTACACAATAATATGCTCAGACCTGGACGAATTTCTGTTTATTATACACAAGAAAAAAACTGCATTGTAATTGCAGTTCATGTTGTGGTCTGTGAAAGCTCTGTAAAACCCACCGACCTTTTGCAATTGACTGCGGTGCAAAATTTAGATATAGATGTGTGCCACTCTGCTGATCCACCTTGAATGCCATTTCACATGTTGAATTTGTCACTTGCCACATGTGCAGGCTTCGATGTTAAACATTGTTATAGGCTCTCATGTGTGGTTGGAAGATAAAGATTTAGCTTGGGTTGATGGTGAGGTCTTCCGAATTGATGGGCAAAATGCCCATGTTCGCACAACCAAGGGAAAAACGGTATGTGTTGCCATGTTGATGCATTCTGTTACATCCCTATTTCTTTTGCTTTTGGACTCTAATTTCTGAGTTCAATTTCTGGTTCAGAGTGCATTTGCAACTTTGCTGCTGTGTGTACCATCATCTGTCACTCTTCTAGTATTCGGCTAAGCAAGTATAGACTGATGCTGCCATTTAGCGAAAAACACTCTACTGTTAAACTATTCTCATACATACAGTAGTGTCCTATGCACTGCCAGGAAAACCTTAATAAGAAAGATGGATAATCTATTTGAACAATGAAAGACGGCTAATCTCACTTCTACGTTTATTACAATACGTGGGGGATACGGCAGAAATGTTCCCTTTCTTCATTGGCACCTTAGTTATAGTTGATTATTGTGATGCTACACAAATGCTTCTGTTTTATTTGCAAGCATAGCTAGTGGTTTCTGCTTGCAGATTAATAAAATTGAGAACAGCATTGTGTGATACCATAACAGCTCAGGTTACATGACTTTCATGCACGACTTTAGGGGAGTGTGTGTTGGGGTGGGGGTGGGGGGATGTAGCCTCTACGAAACGCTGGATACAAGATGAGATGCACATTTGATTAGCAAAGCAACTTGGATGTCTGACGTTCGAGAAGATGATGGGGGCCTCCACTGAAAAACTGTACTTGCTATATAGTTACTCATCTAAGCGTTGAAATGTTATTTATACAGAATTACCATAACCAGTTCTTATTTAGATTAGATGGATGGTACTATGTTTGAAAAACTATAATATATAGAAAATATTCTGAATAATGTACCCTAAAATCTTGAGAGGGAAAAGGAGATGCATGCTTAAGCCATTCTTTGGACACTGTACACAGGGATATCCTAGGGTCTTGGAGTTAAAGGTGTTCATTTTTATTGGATATACACCCACCACAGACCTTGGAGCTTGGCCCCTCTTCAAGAGCAGTGCAACATTAACTCGTATAGATCGCCTTTAGCTGGTAAGGACATATGCAAAAAGCCAGTAAATTCAGTTTATCCCTAAGAAAAGGCATACAAGTGATTGAGAACACTGCCATGAGTACGCTGAGTAACGTAAGGGTGCGAATGTTCAAGTTATAATATAATACCACGTTGAAGCCAATGATGTGCCAGATTCACCTTGTATCATTAACTACTGTACTTAGATGTCTAGCTTGAAGTTCTGTTTTGTGTCATTAAACCGCATGGCTATCAGGTTACGTTGTTGCTTGTGTAAGCAGGTCATTGCAAATATATCGGATATACACCCTAAAGACACAGAAGCACCACCTGATGGAGTTGATGACATGACAAGGTTATCATACTTGCATGAGCCTGGTGTTTTAGATAACCTGGCTGTCAGATATGCCAAAAATATAATTTATGTGAGTGATTGTTCTATTATATCGTGGAAAGCTCAATTATTAAGTGAGTTAATCTTCTCTAATGCTGTTCTCTTGAGTTCCAGAGCTACACTGGCAATATTTTGATTGCAATAAATCCATTCCAAAGGCTGCCTAATCTGGTTGATGTCCGTACTATGGAAAAATACAAAGGCGCAGATCTTGGTGACCTAGATCCTCATGTATTTGCAATAGCTGACGTCTCTTACAGGTGAATGTTTATACTACTTCCGTTTGATTTCATTCATGAACTGCCAAGTGGAGGTACCCCTATATTGATTGTATCATTTTGCATTCATTTGAATAAGGAAACAGGCAAATGATAAACGAAGGAAAGAGTAACTCCATTTTGGTCAGTGGTGAAAGTGGTGCTGGCAAAACTGAAACTACTAAGTTATTGATGAGATATCTTGCATTTTTGGGTGGGAGATCTGGAACAGGAGCGAGGACAGTCGAACAGCAGGTTTTAGAAGTAAGTTGGAAACTTCTATAAGTTATAAGTTTTTAACATTTCTTGCTGATGACAGCAATGTTCCATTTGTCAAGAAGATATGAAAGTCTCTTAAAAGCTAGAATTTCAGTTGCAATTATTGTTTCCATTACTTACTTATGTTCTGGATCCAGTCTAACCCAGTCCTTGAAGCTTTTGGGAATGCGAAAACTGTTCGGAACAACAACTCAAGGTAATTTGTTTATGAATATCATAATATGGAACTCAGAAGATGTTGAAAATGTTTTGTCGGTAGATGTGGTAGTACCAAATAGACTTAAGGTACAAAATCCTGGTGGTAGTATCTAATATATTACATAACTGAAAGTATGATGGATAACAGTATTTGTTTTGGTATCTGTTGAAGTATATCACACACCTTTTCTCAATAGCTTAATGTTTTGGGTGAGTTGGTTGGTGCATGAAACTTATGATGTTATCTGAGCCAAAGGTCTTGGGTTGGAGACCTAGCTGGTGCAATGTAAAGAAAAATAGATCCCTTTCTGTGAGTCCTCATAGTCGGCCTGGCCTGTGAACCTAGTCGTGTGGGGGAGTATTAAAGTATACTGCCCACCTTTTGTCAACAGCTTAAGCTTTTGAATGCATTGGTTACTTACAAGTATCCACGTAAGCAAAAGTGCGACCATGTGTGTGGACACTTTTTGGTTGTAGACATGGGGAATTAGATAACCAAAATTATGACAAGGTGGCAATATTTTAAATTTTAGACCTCAATATGAAAGCTTGGAGTTTTGTAGCAATCGGTTGGTTTTGGTAGCCCATGTAGAATTTAACACATAACAGTTGCAGCAAGCTAGCAAGTGATTGAAAAGGCATGGCATCAGACTAGTCCACATTTGGCAAATTATACACAAGAAAAAGGCCTGTTGGTAGCACCTTAGGAAATCTTACTACAGCTCTGGTGAAAATGAAAACTAGTTCAAATTTATGTGGCATAAAAAACCTTTTTCTGGTCGCTGCAGTCACTAGCCAAGCAGACCTGCTGACAAAAGTAATAGCAACAGTGATTAAAAAGAAACTGCAACCATTTCAGACTCTTTGTGTGAGAGGTCAAAATAATTGTAGGTCTTCTGTTCTCAATCTTATAAAGAAAGATAATAATATAAAATTTATCAATTTATCCTCTCGTACGTGCACATACTATGGTACTTACACACCTGTTAAACTTTTTCTCAACATGGTGAAGTCGATTTGGTAAATTTGTTGAAATCCAATTTGACAAGAGTGGGAAGATATCTGGTGCTGCCATTAGAACTTACTTGCTTGAGAGATCTCGAGTCTGCCAAACTAATAGTCCAGAGAGAAACTACCATTGCTTTTACTTCCTGTGTGCAGCACCATCAGAGGTAACTTTTTCCCAACTGTTGTGTAATTTATTTACTTCAGGTCTTCAATCCAAGTTGTTACATGTGCCATTTTTTGTGCCAAACTTGTGGTTGCAGGATCTAAAGAAGTATAAGCTGGGGGACCCATCTTCATTTCACTATCTCAATCAGTCAGCTTGCATTAAAGTTGATGGGATCAACGATGCTGAAGAATATCTCGCAACAAGAACTGCAATGGATACTGTTGGCATCACTGAGCAAGAACAGGTTTCAAATTCCTCCTTTTTTCTTCCAAATAAATGAAGCGATTCAGTAAGTAATTCCTTTTCCCAAATGGCATGACTGTTTTACAGGAAGCTATATTCCGGGTTGTTGCTACTGTGCTTCATCTTGGAAACATTAACTTTGCGAAAGGGAGAGAGGCAGATTCATCTGTAATAAAGGATGACAAATCTAGATTCCATCTTAATACAGCAGGAGAGCTCTTGATGTATGCCTGATGTTTTCAGTTCTCCACTTCTCTTCATAACTTTAATGCTATCTGTTACATATTTATAATCCACGTTGCACTTGGAACGGTCATTACAGGTGTGATTGCAAGAAGTTGGAGAACGCCTTAATAAATAGGGAAATAAATACGCCAGAAGGAGTGATTACCACTTCAGTTGGTCCTAATTCTGCTACTATTAGTAGGGATGGTCTAGCAAAACAGATATACTCTCGATTATTTGACTGGTAATAGACTTGGGCATGTATTCCATACTTAAATATGTACTTGTTTTCTAAGTACATACAGTTATATTATTGCAGGCTTGTGAATAGAATAAATGCATCAATAGGACAAGACCCAAACTCGAACCAACTGATCGGGGTACTTGATATATATGGTTTTGAAAGTTTTAAAACTAACAGGTAAGCAGTTAGTTCCAGAAAGAACAGCAAATTTATACTGTGAAAGACTTTTCATCGGGGCACTTACTCTCCTACTCGTATGTGACTCTGATAACAGTTTTGAACAACTATGCATCAATTTTACCAATGAAAAACTCCAGCAACATTTTAACCAGGTATATGTGAAACTCAAAACTCATATTTTCAATAGAATTTTGTTTTCTTGCTTCCATGAGTCAATCAAAATGTGGTGCTTGTTTTGGCAGAATGTCTTCAAAATGGAGCAGGAGGAGTATACAAGGGAGCAGATTAATTGGAGCTATATAGAGTTTGTTGACAACCAAGATGTACTTGACTTGATTGAAAAGGTATGAGTTAGTTACTATATAAGATTCATTGCCTTGTGGTTACTAAGGCAATTGTTAACATTGGGATAACTTGACCGCCCTGCCTAGCAGGCTTTGATCTTTGCTTTGATTAAATTCCTCTTCCTTATTACAAACTATGTAGGAATTCCTATTTTGGACAGCCTAAACAAGGAAACTTATTTCTATAGAAGGACTAGCAATAAAAGGAAGGCTAATATTATAGATGGACTTTAGAGTCTGAATTGTAGTAGGAAACTAGTACTGATCTTTCCCAATCTGCTTCCTGCGCCTTTGGTAAACAATCCCAAAGCATGGACCCATAACAGTTAATATGGGAAACTCATCTGCTGTTAACTTGCCATCATTTATGACATATGCCCTGATGTTCTTATAAGAAAAAAGAGCTAGCCTGCAGCTGTGAGTAAAGCACTGCTGCAGTCAGTGCTGGATAAAAAGATAAAAGCCCATCTACCTGGCATTGGCTTGAATTCTTGGAGCTAAAACTCAGCTCAAGTAAAAATAAATAGTCAATGCCAAGTCAAACTTTGAGCTCATAATTAACTTTGAGTCGATTTTGATGTGGACCATGCTCAACTTGAATAGGAACACTATGCCAGGAGTGTTTTTTTCTTGTCAAAGGGTATATAAATAAACTGATGGTAGGGAAAACTCCAGGATCGGCTTGGCTCAAGCTTTGGCGATCTTTGAATAAGTGTTGTAGCTTCACTTGAGTCGATCAACATGCATGCTTAAAACCAAGCTAAGATCAGGGCAATAGATTGTCAATCCCAACCTAGCAATATTGCATTATTTTACCACAATGTCCTACATACATGATGGCAATTATCAACACACTTCGTTCTTGACTTCTTGTTTTACATTCTTATCTATTGCCACCTATTATCTTTTTGTCTTCTCATGTTCAGTTATCATTTTTTCTGTGTCCAGAAACCAGGTGGCATTATTGCACTTCTTGATGAAGCCTGGTGAGTTTACACGCTTTAGTTCCACTACGATGTGCATGTTCAATATTTTCCTATGACCAAGTTATTGCTGCGTTTTCCCTCAAAAAAAAAAAAAGTTAATGCTGTGGTGATGTATGCCTGGTGGAGAGAACTGCAAAAATTTAGATACTTGATCCAGTAGGACTTTTTAGATCCTATTTTCCATACTTCACTGAATTGAACACCAGTGTCTGCATCCAAATAACATTTTCTTGTATTAATCAAGGATATGCACTCTTGCACCGATTTTGTGAATACATGCGTTTAACAAGATTCCTTTTTCCCCCTATATCCATCAGCATGTTCCCAAAGTCAACACACGAGACATTATCTCAGAAACTGTATGAAAAGTTCAAGAGCCACAAAAGATTCACCAAACCAAAGCTTTCCCGTACTGCATTTACAGTTCAACATTATGCTGGAGATGTAAGTATTTCCCCCTATACCACTCTTATCAATCTTCTGGTGTTCATTCATTTACTTGACTACACCCTTTTTCCTATTTTTTCCAGGTAACATATCAATCTGACCAATTCCTGGATAAAAACAAAGACTATGTGGTAGCAGAGCATCAAGAATTACTTAATGCTTCCAAGTGCCCTTTTGTATCTGGTTTATTTCCACCAGTGACAGAAGAGAACACAAAATCATCAAAATCCTCGATTGCGACCCGCTTTAAGGTAACATGTCTACTGTGGTTAATTTGTGTTATATATTCTATCAACTTATTTATACTCTATATTGTTTAATGGTCTTTATAATGGTTTGTACTTTAGATGCCTTTGATTTGAATAGTTTTTCCCTTCATGTATTACCAATCATCAAAAGATAAAACCAGTTGCCATGGCATAAAAGGGACATGCGAGCATGGCTCCTAGGTCGTTTTAGAGTTGGTTTTACCATGTTTTTCCCCATCAATATACACCGGGCATTTTGTATTACTGTCTACTGGCTTACAAGACTTACATGATGACACATAAGCTCACATTCGTATGTAACTTCCCTGAAATGGTAAGCTTGCTTATGCAGTTAGCTTCTCTGCTAAGTGGGATTGTGAGATGTTCACCTTTTTCCAATACTTTAACCCTATTGATTGGTGTCTCCCAATCTCTATGCACCATTGCTGCTGTATGCACCCTTGTTTGATGCTGCTGCATCTACTGGGTTGCAAGTATATGGGTTGGGACCAGCCATAAGTCTTTCCCTTGGTACCATAGCATGTAGTTGAAAACTTGACGATGAAGGAGCAGGAGCTATGCTGTAACAGACTGAAAATAGAGATCTGTAAAAATATAGATTTTCTAAAGAAAAAAGTTATCCTCCCTACAATATCATTTCGCATAATCAAGATTGGAGAGGGTCCTTTTCTTTTGTTAACATGTTGAGCGTCATAATAGCATGGTACCTGTATCAAAGTTTAGTTGAATACAGCATTACAGGGAAGAAACAATTGAACCCTCAATAGAAGTTTAGGGGCCGAGTTGACATAGAATAAAAGGGACTCAAGTTTCGAGTGTGAATTGGTTAAAATTATTTTCTATATTCTTAAGCTTTGATACAATGTCATTGTGAACGTGCATTTGATTATTGGATGCGATTTGCAGATGCAACTTCATGAGCTCATGGAGACTTTGAGCTCTACGGAACCACATTACATTAGATGTATAAAACCAAATAGTGTTCTTAAGCCTGCCATTTTTGAGAACACCAACGTTCTACAGCAGCTTCGATGTTCAGTAAGGAAGATGTTGCATACATTTTCTCTAAATTTCTAGATATTCAGTGTCATGGTGCTCTTTGATAATTGTTTTCCTTCCTAATAGGGTGTTCTTGAAGCCATTAGAATCAGCTGTGCTGGATATCCCACACGGAAGCTATTTCATGATTTTCTTCATCGCTTTCGTGTTCTTGCTCCTGAAATTTTGAAAGAAAAGTGAGCACCATTGTTCAACAATTGTATGTGTTCTCTGTTTCTTTCTTTCTTTTTTAGCTGTAATCTTAACGACATTCATTTCTGATAGAAATGATGAAAAAGTCACCTGCCAAAAGATTTTGGACAAAATAGGAGTACAGGGTTATCAGGTAAAACACACTTTACCAGCCAACATCCTTTGCATGTGTCATATATTGATAATTCTCTCCTCTTCACAACCTTGAAACATGACAGTCCATAAAGATGGGGAGATTATTCCTTAATAAGGGAGGGTGCAACATATATAATTGTAAAGAGGTTTTCTAACGGGCTAAGGAAACTTTGTGCTGAAATGGGTGTGACCATGATACCGTGAGAATAGATGGGCAAGGTCATGTGAGTTTGAATGGCCTTGACTTGAAAATTGGATGGCTTTTGTTTGGATTCAGTTAGGAGAATAGATGGGCAAGGTCATGTGAACTGAAATATCTTAGGAGTGAAACATGGACGGTTTTTGTTTGGGTTTCAGTTGGGTTCTATGGTACGGTATGTTTTTTAAGGGAATATGGTACAGTATGTTATGACCCAACAAGTTCAATTGCTTTGAGTTCAAGGCATTTTGTTGTTGTTGTATGTCGACAAGACAAATTATCAAAAAGATTTAAAGAATAAGGCACTTAGTTCACTGGGATGGGTAGGAATTGAATCCTGGCTAATGACCACAATGAACTCATGAGGGAGGGTTGAAGTATAGGGTTGGTTCCTGCTGGAGTTTAATGTGGTTGGAGTGGGAGCAGTGGTGTATTTGCAAAAGAAGGTTGGGATGAGTGAGTTTAGGAATTGGCCATTGCCAGACATTTGACCTCTTTTACATGTTTCTTGTTTTAAGAAAAAACTCGACCAACCTAGGAGGAACTAGGTGACATTGTAAATAAGAAGACATAGGCACCCAAATTCGAGCCAAAGAGGACTCGAACTTGGGTGGTCTAGGCGTACATCCACACCCTCAGCTCAGTTCCTATGTTTCTTGTTTAGGCTTCTTTTTGTTTCTTGGGATGGCATCATAGAAATTCAAGATTCTGAATCGACTTTTTGCATGAACCTGAGTCCCAAAGGATTTTGTCCTGTATAGCTATTACATCTAGTATCAGACAAAATTGTATGCTTGCAAAGTTTGTATAATCATTACTCGCATGCTGCAAAATATGTTCTGAGCAACAGATAGGAAGAACTAAGGTATTTCTGAGAGCTGGTCAAATGGCTGAACTGGATGCTAGAAGAACAGAGGTGCGAAACAATGCAGCCAGAGGTGCTCAGAGTCAATTCCGTACTCATGTTGCTCGTGAGCAGTTCTTAATTCTACGGAATGCATCTATCTGTTTGCAATCCTTTGTTAGAGGTAAAATCTTTTCAATATGGCACCTGAAGTAAAATTGCATAATCATAGAATCACAGTCATAGTATCAGATAGAGCCTTGTGCATATATTAAGATCTCTATTGTTAATTGCAGCAAGATTGGCTTGTAAGCTACACGAGTTCTTGAGACAACAAGCAGCAGCACTGAAAATTCAGAAAAACACCCGGTGGTATTTTGCATGGAAAACTTATTATCAACTACGCTTGTCAGCAATTACGTTGCAGACAGGGCTAAGGGCCATGGTAGCTCGCAATGAATTCAACATCAGAAAGCAAAATAAAGCTTCTATCCATGTCCAGGTAGGCTAGCAATTCTTGTAGCAATTTGCTGCTGTTTTCCTTATTATGCTGCAGATGGACATTAAGCTCCAACATTTTTTTTTGTCTTTTCGTATTTATTTGCTTCTATTTTGGACCATCACTATGCCACCGCTTACCTGCAGTCCCGGTGGCGGTGCCACAGAGATTATTCAAATTATATAAAACTGAAGGGAGCAGCACTAACATATCAATGTGCTTGGCGAAGAAGGGTTGCCCGGAAGGAGCTACAAAAGCTCAGAATGGTACTTGAGCACCTTTACAGTCTATTCATTTGTGTAAGATTTTTCCCTTTTTGTAAAGTTTTTTCGGGTTGCAAACTTTCTAGGCTGCAAGAGATACGCAAGCTCTAAAGGTGGCAAAAGAGAAACTTGAGGAGCGTGTGGAAGAGCTAACAAGCCGCCTGGGCCTAGAGAAGAAACTAAGGGTCAATACTTGGTCTTGAATCCCATTGGAATTGTTAAATAATATTTCAGTACTTGGCAACACAGAGCCTATTCTTTGGACCTAGAAGTACATTATATTGCATCCTGTACTGATGCATGATGCTTATAGACATAGCACCTATTGAGCATACTCATGTATATTCTATATGCAGACTGATTTGGAGAAGTCCAAGGTAGAAGAAGTTTCTAAATTGCAGGCTGCTCTTCTTGAGATGGAGCAGCGAGTACAAGAAGTCACAGCAATGCAGGAGAGAGAATCAGCAAAAAAGGCTGTTGAAGAAGCTCTGGCTCAAGAAAGAGAAAAGATCAGTTTATTGACTACTGAAAATGAGGGCCTCAAGGTATGTTCTTTGCCCATAACATTAATGTTGATTGCAACTGAACTACACGCAGAAGGATTCGAACAAGGATTATTGTTTTTTTCCAAATGAATCACAATCAATCAATCATAGTATTTTCATAAGTTAATAAAGTGAATGGTGTATTATTATAAAACCTATCCTGGAATTTATTGAAGCTGTAGCCTAAATTTAGCATATTTCACATGGTTTAAAATATTATGACAATGGGTCCTTTCTACTATGACAGGCGCTGCTAATAGCAGAACGCGAGGAGAATGATGTAAAAAAGAAAGAACATGCTAATGCTCAGGAAAGAAATGAAGAATTAAATAAGAAAGTCAAGGGCACAGATGAAAAGATCAAACAGTTTAGTGATATTATACAGAGGTTTGGTGCTTCTGTCCTCTACATTGTTTCTCGACTCTTGTACAGAGCTGGTCAAGGTGTATTTAGTATACAAGTTCCAGCAGTGTTGAAACCAGCAAATTCTATTTTCTTTGCTCATTCAAATGGAAATATTATAGCAGCGAGTAGCAGGCGAGCGCATCCATTGTTCTTGTGGGGTCCCTACCCTTAAGATTTTGTAGAAATTCATGGACTTGCATAGAGCTTTTTCTATGCATAGTGGCTGTTTTGTAAGATTTCAGGGTCCATGTACATCCACCAGCCAGTTCAGTGAGGTACTGACTCCAAAATTTATTTGCTGCCATAATGAGATACTGGACTTAAACTGGCCTGTGTAATTGTATTAGAAAAAAATATCCTCTTTTCAATTTTTGGGATGGTCCCTTGCCAGGAAAACAGGTGACAAGAGCCTCATACATAATTCTACTAGCAAAAGCTTTCATGCAACACACATAGACATGCATGTTCAGACATAGGATGGTTGCAGAGCATAATTTTTCCATTTCATATATTATTCATGTGGCGATCTGAGTGGGACTTTTATTTGCATGATCCACAATGTATTCCATTTGGGAGCAAGGAACTGGACCACTCACTGGTGCAGACCAGAATTGTATTGTAGGGGTATTTCATAATATATGTTGTCATTTTGAAGACATGTGGTTTCTTGTTAATTTAAAAATTGCAGGGAGCTTTTGCTCCCATTCCTAGATTTATTCTCATGACTTCCAATGGTTCAGGAAGTCAGGACAGCTCCTTACTTTGCTAGGTGGTTATAGTTATATTTAGGATCCATTCCTGCATTTGCTGGGAATTACTCCGATAATGAACGTTCTCTTTTCTGTATCAAAACAGACTAGAAGGGACTGTAAGGGAAGGAGAGGCCCTTCTGCTAACAGAAAGGCAACAAAGTGAAGCAGCTAGCACTGCACTAGCTGAATCTCAAGTGAGAAATGAAGCATTAGCAAGCAAGCTTGAAGATGCTGTGAACCAAAATGATCTCCTCTGTGAAACTGCTAAAAGGTTTGTTATTCCAGAAACTACTGCGAGCAGCACTCCGATGTGTAGTTTTGTGAAACTAGCCATCATCAATAATCCCTAGTTTGCATCTTTTATAAGATCATAGTTAAATGGCCTGCGAATACAGTGGTGATGGTGATTATTATTTTATGGAACTAGACCTTTTTCTTTTCATCCTTCTCTACATGTGGTCCAATTCCAATAGCTTGCTCCTTGTTGTGGAATGCAGTTTTGAAGAAGCCATGGCAAATCTGGAATCTTCACTGACAGTTGAAAAGCAACAGCATGAGGCAGATATGGTAGAACTAGTTGAAGCACGAGAGAAAATTGAAGAGCTTCAGAGAGAAGTTGGGGATACTGACGAAAAATCCACTCTGCTTCAGACTACTATACAAAGGTTTTTCTTTTGTTCTCCTTTGCAAGATTTCTAACCTCTTGTGAACATGCATGAAGTTTTAAGGTCAAGTTTGTAATATGATGTTTTTTCGCAACCATATATTTTATATATTAATAAAATTCTGTTAAGTTTTCCTTTATTTTTAGGGGATACATCAAGGGAGAACCTGTTATAAATGAATAATATGAAGCAAATTAAAAAGATATGATGCACAGATCTATTTACAAGGAGAGAGGGAAAATATTAATGCAACCATTATGTGATATCTTAACTGACTTTTTGGGAGACTAACAGTTGTCTCTTCTTTTCATGGGTGGACATAGACTTGAAGAAAGATTAAGGGAGAAGGATGCTCTGTTGATCACAGAAAGACAAGAAAATGAAGCGAGTAAGAAATTGCTCAGCAAATCTCAGGATAGAAATAAGGAGTTACTCAATAAAATTGAAGACGCTGAAAAAAATAATGCTCAATTCCAAGACACCATCCAAAGGTCAGTTGCTTAACATTCACCTTGCATTATTTTTATGCCTTAACGCAGTTCATTTCTGATTTATTTTCCTAGTTTCCAAATTTCACTTGCTATCTGTAATCTCAATATCGTACTGTTAGCGAACCATTCTGTAATCTCACCATTGTCACAACTGATTTGTTCCCCATTGATATAGACATGAAGAAAATATAACAGCACTGGAAACTTCACTGAGAACTGAAAGGCAGCAAAACGATGGAATCATGAAGCAACTAACTGACTCTCAGGGAGAAATAGGAGAGCTGCAAAGGAAGCTTGAAGATGCTGATAGCAGAAACAGTCTGCTTCAAGATTCTTTACAGAGGTTCCATTCTTATCTTAGATTAATACCCAATGTGATTCACACTTAAGCACGTAGTACTGGTTTTTATCAATAACCTAGTCACTCGTCTTTAAAACTACATGCATCTAGTTAGCAAGCATTTGACATAGATAAGCACTCTTGTCCTCCTGTAAGTATACAAGTGCTTTCTGTTCCATTAACCAAATGTTGTGAATAGTGTCAAGAAAATCAAGCAATAAGTAAAGAACTTACGAAAATATGATGTAAGAGAGAGGACAAACAAATGAAGAAACTGGAAAATTGGAAGATATCGGACATGACTAAACTGTCCATATTACGTGCTCAGTCAGATTATCTCATGAACCATAGAATGTGATGACCTTAGCAGCTAATTGTCAGAACTCGTCAATCATCATGCTTGGCTGTTGACATAGCCTTTCTAAGCTTTTGTCTGATACTATTTTATCATGAGAAAATGGATAAAAGATTGTATCATTACTCAGTATGAAAGAGATGGCTTATGCAACCAGAGAAGTGGATTCATGAATAGATTCTCAATACTGAAGATTTGCCCCTCTTAACTGTCAGTGATAAAGGTTCATCCTCCTATCATGAATGTAGACATGTAAGAAATAACAAGAGGTCATCCTCACTAACTAGGTATTCTTTAGTGTCCTAATTAGAACTGATTTGATCATGGCTATGGTACCACTTTTCATTTAAAACATACAATAGCTATTCAAAAGGTACGAATTTATTTCCACTTTTATTCTCTTTCCTTATGGATGAAAGCTAGTGTTCATGCAGTTTAATTGCCATTAGCTTGATCCCAGTCATCATCTGTGACAAAAAAAGGAATAGAATTTCAAAGAGCTAGACCAGGAACCAGTTCCCGTCCTGATTTTAGGCTTGTTCTGGTCTATCTGGTTCACGTCTCCTGTTTTTTATTATTTTCCTCATGCTTACCCTTTTCCTTTTTTCTCTCTCTTTCCTGAAAGTTTTGTGTTTATGCCATCTTGTATAAGTATTACATCGACATTTCATTAAAATTAGCTCAAAGCAACCTTCAAACCAGCTGGTACAGCTAGTCATGCCGGAGTGCATGTTTTTCCATCCTTGCTTGTTATCGTTGTAACTATGAAACAACATTTGAAGCAATTGCGAGATTCTCTTTCGAAGGAATAAAAATGACACAAACCAAGAAAGCACTTGCCACATATGAAGAAAGATATTTTGAATTCATTATGGAACTCGATGACGCTGCTACAAAGATGTCAGCTACTTAATACCAGAAGATGGTCATCTAGTCTTAATTGTATGACTTGTTCATCAACTCACTGCATGGTTTTTGACCTGGAATTTTTTGGTTTCTTATTTTTAATTTGACAATGATGTCCTTTTCTTCAGTGAATAGACTGGAAGAATTGCAATATCATGACAATCCTTGTTGCTAACTGCAAGGCAGCAAAATGAAGCGGCAATAAAATAACTAGCTGAATTTCAGAAGAAAAAAATATATAGCAAGGATAATTGCAGATTGGGATACGAAAGTAAACTTGTGCAGGATAGTTACTTTACCAAAAGAGCTACTGTAAGCTTGTCAGGCTTACGCTACTCATTCATTGATAATCTAGAATTACTTTTAGACTTTCAGTAGAGGAGGGTCCAGTTTTTTATTAGAGATCCCATTGTTGTCGTTTCAAAGTAGTTAATTTCTTGTGAGCCCTTTTAATTAGTCACTTTGTATTCTTTCTCAATCACCTTAGACTTGAAGAAGATGCTACTACAAGAGAGGGCTTATTGGTAGCTGAAAAGCAAGAAAATGAAGTGACAAAAAAGACACTAACTGAAGCTCTGGATCAAATAGAGGAATTAGTCAAGGAAGTTGAGTGTACTAACCACAGTGTGCATCAGCTTCAAGATAGTATACAAAGGTCTGTTTACAGCAACATAGCAGTCATTCATGGAACCTGATTGTTTGCCTTGATTTTTACCATTTTGTATCCATGAACGTAGACTTGAACAAAGTGCAGTTGCAAGAGAGGCAATTTTGCTAACGGAACGTCAGGAAAAAGATGCAACATCAAAAGCGCTAGCAGAGGCACAAGGAAGGATTGAGGGTTCACTGAAGGAAATTTACTCTGCTAATAGAAAAATTGATCAACTTCAAAAAACTATAGAGAGGTTTGTTGTTCTTTATTGCCGGGAATCACTTGCATACCCTGCATTTACCTCCATCTGCAAACATCCTGTTGCATGGGTTCTCAAAGCAGTTCTATGCTGATATTCCTTTTTACCTGAGTTCATGGGAATTCCTTACAATTTCCGAGAGCTCATCTACTCTGTGATAGTTAGTGTTGTCAGTGACTGCATAATTTGGAATAGATACTGCTGCAGCTATCAGCCCATTGCCTCCATAGAATAGTTGTTGGAATGGAAGAAAAATAATGTGAATAATGAAGTTGATGACTTTGTTGAATTGTTCTGTGGATAGTGGATGATGTGGAAACCCTTTTTACCATGACCTTGAGCTGGTTGAGATTAAGTGAACTAGGAAATGAATTGTAGAGGAGGTGACGAGAACCTAACATAGTATCATGATCTTTCATTTAACTTGTGTGGAATAAAGATTACTTAGGACACAACTGCTATTTGTTGACCCAGGAGATGCTAAATAATTGCCCACTTGAACGGGTACCACTTGGAAGTTACTCAGTTATTTGACATTTGGCTTGATTGTTTATTTGATCCAAATTCATGGATCATAGCTGTTGTAATTTGATCCTGAACATAGGTTAGAAGAGGGTGCAACAACAATAGATGCTGAGCATGATCAAACAAAGAAAGAACTTTTTGAAGCTCAAGAGATAAACAAGGAATTACTAATGAAAATTGAGGAAGATGAGAAAAAGATAGACCGGCTCCTAGAGAATGTGGAGAGGTCCGTTTCTTGTTTTGCTAACTCTATTTGGTAGTTTGCATATCGCTCATTTGTACATGTATATATACTGGCATATGGCCTACATGGAATATAAGTTACTATTCCTAACAGTTTGGTTGGCATACCTAACAGCTAAACTGAATTATTGTGCACTAACCGGTACAGCAAAGATCCCCTCAATATTTTGAAACCTTGTGAGCTAACACCGATTCCCTTAATTTAATTAATATAGACTTGAAAAAGAAGCAACTGCAAGAGAGTCTTTGCTGCTTATGACAAAGCAAAGTCATGATGGCACTATAAAAGTTCTGGTTGACGCTCAAGAGAGAAACCAAGAGTTGATGAACAAACTAGAGGGCTCAGATAGCAAAATTGGTCTGCTCGAAGATTCAGTAAAAAGGTCGTATCTCTTTTTTTACAAGTGTTTGTGAGACTCATACCAACAATATTCTACAGTTACCTACTTCTATGATTGCCTCGTACCATTGTGCATGACTATTTCCCACCAGAGTGTGATACTTCTCTTCTTTGGACATAGACTTGTAGAAAGTACAGCAGATAAAGATTTTTTATTGGCAGTAGAAAGACATGAAAACAGTCAAACCAAGAAAGAATTAGCTGGTGCTCAGAAAAAGATTGTAGAATTGCTAAATGAAGTGCCAGATACTCGTGCAACTATCGCAGAACTTGACGACTCAATTCGGAGGCCTGTAACTTCTTATAGGATTGAGTAACGCTTCTCCTCTGACTTCAGAGCACTAACCTTGAATTTTATCTTCAATTGCATAATGCAATGATGTGCTCCCATGCGCGTGCATAGACTCGAAGGAGATTTGGGAGTAACCGAGGCTCTATTGCTAACTGAAAAGGAACATAATGTTTCCACCTTAAGATTACTTACAGAAGCACAATCAAAAATTGAAGAATTAATAAAGAATCTTGAAGATGAAGATAGAAAATTTTATAGTCTTCAGGATACAATAAAAAGGTTAGATTTCTTTCAATCTCCCCCCACCCCTTTTGGTAGTTTCAAGGATTTTCCGCTTATTGCTTGCCCTCCCCCTGTGTCGCTCGCCCTGGCGACTCGGGGGGCGACTAGACCCCCAGCCCAACACCCCCCAAAAGCGAGCTAGATCCGGCCGCCGTCGGCCGCCGCCAGCGGCCAGCGGCGGCTCCGAAGCCGGGACGCCGCGGCCACCCCTCCCCTCTCCTCTCCCTCCGTTCCCCCTCTCCTTCCCCCCACTCCTGTCGTTCGTCGCGCTCTCCCCGGACCGATCCGCCAGCATGGTCGCCGCTCGGGCCGGATCCGTGCGTGTGTTCGCCGGATCTGCTCTTCCCGACCGGAATCACGCGAATACATGTGTGTTTGCCGCCTCTTGCCGCCTGTTGCTGTCCGTCGCCTCCGGCGGCAGGTTGTGGGCTTGCGAGGGTTGCGTGGCCCCTTGCTGGCGGTGGGCTGTTGGGGTCGGGGCTGCTACCCGGATGGTCGCCGTGCTCCCTGGCTCTCTCTAGCTGGTGGTCATTTTTTACTTCTGGCTACTCTCCATCTACCAGCCATGGCGCAGGTGGCAACTGCGCGTTGGGCAGTTCCTCGCTTGTCCCTGTGCTCCTTTTGTGTCCATCCGTTGTGATGCAACCCTGACGGCCATGATGTGTGTTGCCGCTGGTCGTCCCTTGATGGTGGTGCATTGCTCGGGCCGTCGTGCTCTTGTTTTCCTGCAGGTCTTCGGCTGATTGACCCATCGAGCCTTTTGGCTCTCGGGGTGCTTCGTGGTTGGGGGGAGTTTTTTGGGCGAAAGCTGTGGTTGGCATCTTGCCATTGCCGTCGACAGTGACGCCCGTGGGTGTCATTACCTCCCTAGAGGCGTCGCGTTGAAACTTCTCCCTGGGTTCGGAGTATACCCTTGTCGTCGTTCTCACATCTAGCGGCATTTCTTGCAAGGCACACCATCCTCTGTTGCTTTTCGGTGAAGCTTCCCTGCACCTTTCGGCGCATCGAGGCTATGGCTTTGTCCCGATGTCCCAGGTCACCATCGGTTAGGTAGTCAGGTGTGAGAGCTGGGCTCCGTCTGTTTAAGTTGTAGGGTTGTTCTGGTCGAGGTGCTAGCTGGACTTAGCTGCTTGCGGAGTTGCGTTGCTTGGTGCGGGCACCGCTTCTCTAGTCGCCGGGTCGTATGCTACTAAGCCGACTTTTGTTATTCGGTTGTTTAGGGGTTGGGGTTGGGGTTTCTTTCTTTCTTCTTTATCTTACGCGTGAGCTGGACTCCACAGGTTGTAGTACTATGCTTGTTATGTTTTTTGACCCGGATTCCCTTATAAATTGGGTCATTTTCTTCTTAATATAATGACGCGTAGCTCTCTTGCGTGTTCGAGAAAAAAAAAAGATTTTCCACTTTGTTCACACGCCATGAGAAAATGGAGTGGGAAAACCTCGAATGCTCTCCATAGGAGTGGCAAACCCTCAAATTTTTTTATGGTAATGGTTGGGATCTTTACTACACACATTGTTTGTTGGATCATCCTCTTTTTCTTTTGTAGAGTTGAGATCACATACCCCAACATCAACATTTATCTTTGTCATTTTACAACTATAGTAGTGAATTTTTCATTTCCCATTCACAGACTTGAACAAGATGGCACTGCCAATGAAGCCTTATTGCTAACCGAAAAACAGGCACATGAGGCAACAAGGAAGACTCTCACTGAAGCACAGGAAAGGAATGAAGAATTGCTGAAGAAAATTCATGATGATGAGAAAAATATTCTTCAACTTCAGTTTACTATACAGAGGTCCATAGACAACTTTGCACTTGCAATCTTGCCTATACCATAGGGCTCTAATTATTTGAAGCAAATGTACCTCATCCCTCAAATACTTGATATATCAAATATTTATTTCTTCTACAAACACAGGTTTGAGGAAAATACAGTTGCAAATGAGAATTTGTTGTTGAGAGAAAGGGAGCAAAATGATGCAACAACAAAAGTGCACATTGAAAGTCAAGAAAGATATGAAGAACTACTAAAGAAATTCGTGGATGTTGACAGTAAAATTGATCTTCTTCAAGATACCATAGAAAGGTACTTCATCTGTCCATTGCTGTTGGACCTATTTATGAGCCTGTATGTTTTGGTAGTGCTTATTGTCTCCTGTCTTTACTAGATTCTAATGCTTCATATCTGGTTCTTCAATTCAGGCTTGGAGAAAATACAACTACAAAGGATGCTCTGTTGCTATCAGAGAGGCATGAGAAGGATTCAATTAAGAAAGCACATACTGAGGCTGAAGAGAAAAACAAAGTGTTACTAATGAAAGTTGAAGATGCTAATGAAAAAAATGAACACCTTCAAACTACAATAAACAAGTTTGTACCTTCACTGATGCTTTGTCAATGTTTTATCCATATTCTACACCTACCCAACCATGCATGCATGCACACTCGTTCATGAAAAAAATCAAGTACCGTGTCTTTCTAATGATTTTTCAATGTTTTCCATATTCCAAACTACCTATCCACACATGCATGCATAATTGCTCACATACCCTCGGCTTATGATGTATGGATTTTGATATTGGATACTGCCAGTTATTTGCTATTCTCAGCTTTATCGAATTATAATATTGTGCTTGTCAATGAAACAGGCTTGAAGAAAACATCTCTGCAAAAGATGTTTCTTTGGAAGCTGCAATGCAAGAGAATGTCACAATCAGGAAATCTCTTACTGAAGCACAAGAGAGAAATGATGAATTACTCAAGAAAATTAACGATAGTGAATACAGGATCCACTTACTTCAAGACACAGCACAGAAGTTAGTATCATTTTTCTCTATGTAGCTTTCTGAATTTCAGTGTGCTGATATTAACATTTATAAGTCATACTTTCTTCTCTGAAACAAGGCTTCAAGTAGATGCTATATCAAGATTGTCTTCTTTTGTAATGGAAAAACAAGAAAGTGATGCTGCCAAGAGAGCTGTTACTGAAGCTCATGAAAGAAATGAAGATTTACTGAAGAGAAACGAGGACCTCCTCAAGAGGAATGATGATTTGATTAAGAAAATTGAAGAGTCTGGTAAAATTGTCACTCAACTTCAGGAGGCCTTACAAAGGTATGCACATGCATACTTGTGTTCCATTTATCTCAAATACATGTATCAGGTCCTGCTCTATGTCACTACGAATTTCAATCAAACAATTCTCATCCATTCTTCCATAA
The DNA here is from genome assembly GCF_958298935.1 of Phragmites australis. Taxonomy (NCBI): domain Eukaryota; kingdom Viridiplantae; phylum Streptophyta; class Magnoliopsida; order Poales; family Poaceae; genus Phragmites; species Phragmites australis. The sequence continues at coordinate 36,416,888 of NC_084922.1, read as the reverse complement.
ACAGGCTTGAAGGAAAAGCAGCCAACTTAGAGGCTGAGAACCAAGTTCTCCATCAACAAGCAATTGCAACTCCGTCTACTGCCAAATCCTCAGCTTCACGCTCAAAAATAACAAGGATCTATGTAAATTGTGTCTTTAATGAACCTGCTTTAAATATGCTTTGCACGATCATTCAACGCTGGAAACTGAAACTTCTGCTGTTTTTACAGAGAAGCCCAGAGAATGGCCATATGTTGAATGGTGGCATAACACAAACTGAAATGAAGCCCTCAACTGGCACATCAGAAGCAATACCCTCAGTGGTGAGTTTAACCATGTATATAGCTTCATAACATTTCTGAAAAATATCTCTAAACTGAGCTTTTAAACTGTACATTTTAAAATGTTTTATAGGGCAATGTTCCTGACTTGAGCAACCAAAAAGATTTTGAACATGGAGAAAAACTTCAAAGAGCACTTAATCAGAAATATCAGGTATGCTACGTGCTATTTGTTGAATTGAAATCTTCACTTTACCTTGTAATGATAGTTTTATTATCTTTTGGAAGTCTTCCCAGCACCAGCAGCCCCAGGATGATCAGCAGTTGTTACTCACTTGCATTTCACAATATCTTGGATTTTCCGGGAGCAAGCCTGTTGCAGCTCTTCTTATATATCAATTCCTTCTTCATTGGAGATCATTTGAAGCAATGAAAACGGGCATCTTCGACAGCATTCTACAGACTATAAACTCAGCAATAGAGGTTCCTTCTTCTTAGCTTGTATTTTTCCCTTTGATCTTATTATTTTTTAAAACCACTGGCACTCATGGCACACCACTTCTACTTGGTGCAAAAGAACTGGAAAATTATATTTATCAAATTTCTTAGTCATTTGAATCTAGAATCACGTCCATCCAACATGTATGCAAAATAAAAATTGGCGAGGTTAGAGGCTACATGTTCACTCTGGAAGCCTAGAATTTGTGATAAAACATGAAAAGTGAAGCAATTACAATCCTAATTTTATGGCCAAAATTATTTTTAATTGTAAAATTACATACAATACTATGTCATGCGTCTTCACTAGAATTTTGCTGATCGTCCTGATATTTTCTTCCCCTCCCTTAAAGGCTCAAAATGACATGAGAACATTGGCGTATTGGTTGTCCAACTTATCTACGTTAACAGTTCTCCTTCAGCGGTCATACAAAACTACTCGGACAGCAATCTCAACTCCGCAAAGGCGAAGATTTTCGTCGGAAAGGATCTTTCATGCAAATCAAACTTCAAATGCTGGGCTTGCTTATCTCAGTGGCCAATCAGTTGTTGGATCTGCTGGACTAGCCCAAGTTGAAGCAAAATATCCAGCTTTGCTCTTCAAACAGCAGCTTGTGGATCTAATTGAAAAGGTTTATGGTATGATAAGTGACAGTGTGAAAAAGAAGCTAAACCCTTTGCTTGAATTGTGTATACAGGTACTGCCACCTGAAAAGCTGAGCATATGTTTCTTTTTTTCCCCTTTCAAAGATATCTAAATATAGAACTCCTCAGGATCCACGAACTTCACACTCAAGTCAAGCAAAAGGCCATCTGAATGGCCTGGGCCAACAGAACCAACTCGCGCATTGGTTGGGCATTGTGAAAATCCTCACCAGCTACTTGGATGTACTGAGGGCAAATCATGTATGTGCTGAACTATTATTGACCTGTGGCATCCATTAGTGAAATATTCTGAAATCTGAATGCACTTGTCTTATTCGATTGAATTTGCAGGTTCCATCAATTTTGGTGCACAAACTGTTCGCTCAAATATTTTCACTGATTGATGTTCAACTATTTAACCGGTAAACATTTTGTCCTAGTCATTTTGTCTTCACATATTTATGGTTTCTCTAATACATTTTCCTTTGAAACTAGACTACTTTTGCGGCGTGAGTGCTGTTCGTTTAGTAATGGGGAATATGTCAGAGCTGGACTAGCTGAACTAAAACATTGGTCCGACAATGCTACTGGAGAGGTAGGTTAATCACTTCCCTGTTTTGATATGGGTTTTCCAAATGCTATTGGCTTATTTTATATATATATTTCACACAGTTTGCAGGTTCAGCCTGGGAGGCACTGAGGCATATCAGACAGGCTGTTGATTTCTTGGTGTGCATTTCTTTGTTACAAAACTGTCTTTTATCATCTTAAAAAAAAGCAGTCTCCATTTTCACAATTGTTTCAATACTTGACAATTTTCTTATTTTTTAGATAATTTTCTAATCATAAATGCATCCCTACTACTCTTTCGTCAGGTGATTTCTCTAAAGCCAATGAGGACATTAAGAGAGATACGCACTGATGTGTGCCCCGTAAGTATTTGGTTTGACCAGGTTCCTTTCACTGCTTGTCTTCACCGCTTAGGGTTGTACTCATATTTTCATGATATCTTCAGACCCTCAGCATACAACAGCTAGAGCGAATAGTCAGTATGTACTTGGATGACGTGAATGGTACAAACACTATTTCAGCAGAGGTAAGTTGATCAGCTTCACTATTGTAACATTTTGCCTTACCACACAAAGTCTGTGTTCAATTCCAAATGATCTATCAGCTGACAAATGCCTTTGATCTACCTATCTGTAGTTTACATCCAGCTTGAAAACTGTGGTACATGAGGAATCGAATACTGTCACGACTTTTTCTATACTACTAGATGATGATTCCAGGTTTGTTATATTTGAAAATGTTAGCAGAATTAAGTTCAAGAACCATTAATGCCAATAGCTCGTGGTTTCACTCATTTCATTCCTCAATGCAGCATACCTTTTTCACTTGACGATATTACAAAGACATTACCAGTCATTGAGGTGGCTGATGACGACTTGCTACCTTTTGTCCATGAAAACCCAAACTTTGCCTTTTTATTGCAAAGGAGGGAGTAGTAAATTTTTTCTCACCACTGAGACTTCGCCGCTTGTGGATAAGCCAGGAGTCCTATCTAGGATGTACAGTACGCGTGATTCTTTTTATACCAGATGGCAAGCAATCGAAGAGTAGTTGCTAGGAGAGATTATAGGCTTCTGATTTTTATTGATTGGTTCGTTGATTGTATGTGTATTTAGGTTGTTCTTGCCCCTTTTTTCATTGTAGTCATTTTTTGGCTTGTATACTAAGGGGGCTAAGGGCAGAAGGCCCTGCCCTTTTAAGCATAGTAGCACGAGGTTATGCTGTAAGTAGGGAAGCTGTACATGTGTTGTAAATGATAGAAGAAAATAGACGTCATTGTTCTGCTGGTGTAGAAAGATGGCTTTGTGGTTGGCGTGTATTATTAGTTCATTGCATAATTGTTGTATTGCACATCCGTTCCAGTGTACAGAACTTCAGGCTGAAGATTCATTATATATTTCCAGTCCCTTTCCCCCCTGAAAGTAACTCAATTGCCTAAATGAGCGGTCGTTTAGTAACATCTCTCTCTCTCTCTCTCTCTCTCTCTCTCTCTCTCTCTCTCTCTCTCTCTCTCTCTCTCTGAAGCCAAGAAAGATGGCATGCTTTTCTGTCTTGGTCTTTCCTATTCATTCTGGTAGACACTACTTAATAATCGATTCCTATTCCACTACAAAATTGACGACTACCCTTGTGAGCGGGTTGTTGTAACTCAACTGAACGCAGTGATAGTGCAGAATAGAATTTATTGATTTATTGCATTACGTCTTGTATTCTACATCCCATCCGGTTCAGCTCACCCGCGCTACGGCAGTCCACCGGCCTAGCCCCTTGCACACACTAGAGCGCGCCATGTGTCCGCATAGCTGTGCTCGTGCGCTAGCCACGTCTATGTGCGCCATCTGTATATTTAATAGGTGTCAGTAGTTTTCAGTATTGCTGATATTATTGAATAAACTGTTGAGCACTACTAGACTACTAAACTATTGAACATCACTGAGCACTATAAAGCTATTTTACACCCCTGGGTGTAAAATAGTTATTGTAGTACGCCTAGTAGTTTAGTGTTCAATAGTTTCAAGTCCATAGTACTGACACTAGTGAATAAACTATTGATACTACTGGCAACTACCGACAGAACTACTGAATAATTTTACTATGACTTGAAACTACTAATAATGAACTACTGATACTACTAAACAACTTTTCTATGACTTAAAACTACTAGGCAGCTACTGACATAACTACTGATAACTACTGAAGCATTTGAATCATAGTAATTTTTCACATTTCTTATTCTCGAAAGCATCCAATCCATAGCAAAATTACTAAAGAATCCAGTCATAGTAAATTCTCACACTTGTATTTGCATGCATCCAACCTATAGCAAAATTACTAAAGAATTACGGCATAACAGCTACTGGACAACTACTGAGCGGGCGGCACAGGACGAGCGACACTCATATGATGTAGTAACTGGCACGGGAGTGGGTTGGTCCATCAGTTACAGTAACTAGCATGGGAGTGTATTGCGCTACCTACTACAGTAACTAGTGGGTTGTGCCATCTACTATAGTACACGCGGGGTGTGGGTTGGGCCAACTGCTACGGTAACGGGGGCAGGGGCAGTGGGCTGGGTTGGTTAGTTGGGTTAGAGCAGGTTGTTAGTTGGGTTAGGTATTGGGTCCTAGATGTAGAATATATATATATATATAACTAGTCTGTACTCCCGGGAGTACATACTCCCTACTATAATATACCACATAATAAACTGTATATACTCTTTTGTCACTATAAGTATACTTATATACTCATTCTAAGATACTCCAATATGAACTATATGAAAAGATAGAAAAGAAGTCCATCAATTTTATTAGATTTTGATAATACCTTTATATTTGTACATAAAATATAATACACTCAAAAAAATATGTGTAAACCACTAAAAAACTATACATACTATTTGGATAATCTTATATACTCACATGCTCCATGTATATACCATTTATCACATGAGATACTCACTATGTAATAAGATACGTATGTGGGAGTACATACTCCCGAGAGTACCAAATATACATATATATGTATATACATATATATACATATATATAACGGAAGGGTGATGTTGGGGGAGACACCTCTTCCCAACATACACGAATTGATCATTTCTTAACACTCCCCCTTGATCAATTTCATTATCTGTATATAGTATATAAAAACTCCTCTAAAAATATTGTGGAAAAAATATGAAAAGAAAAGTGATTGTAATATACCATTGAAAAACTCTTTAAAAACCTAGTGGGAAAATTTTAGGAGAAAATAGTATAGTATATATGCTTGTATTGATATTGCCTAATGAAAAACCTTATATGAGAAAACTAGAGAGTAAAGGTCATAAAGGGAAAACGAGTGCAATATATATGATCTGATGATCATAAACATGTTATAAACTAGGGATTGACTCCCCCTGAACTCTGCAATTCTCTAAGTCTTTGCATGCTAATTTCACGAATATATTTCTGGAATATTAAAGTGGGCAATGACTTAGTGAATAAATCTACTAGATTTTCACATGACTTCATTTGCAAAATATTTTGTGGCAATATTCTCCATTATATTGCATTTTATATAACATGTATGCATTTAAGCAATACAAACAATATTATCTTGATGGATAATTATGGGATATTCTGATGAATCTATACCACATGATCTTAGAATATGATTAGTCATTCTACGAAGCAATACATTCATGATGCTATGTTGTATCTAGCTAATAACTCAGCTGCAAATGCAAAGTTGGGTTTGAGGCAATTTGCAAAATATCTAAGTGCTCCAATTATACCAGGATATGGAACTTCAAGTTCCAATATTATCTTATCATCACATCTAGGTCTAAATGGATGTTTATCCATACCAAGGGATCGAACGACCATATGTGCTTTGGATGGGATTTCCGATGGAATGTGCTCAAGTTATAGACTTAAGAAAAGACTTAGTTTTACCCAAGTCTTTCATCTCAAACTCTGTCTTTAAATGATTATTTGCCTCTCCTATATCTTGTGTAGTGAGATGATATAAAATTCAGTGAGGAATTTCTTAATGAATACACATGGGCAATCATCATTTGAGCAATCATTCAGAAGAAAGTCAATAAGTCAATTGTACCATATCTTGTCTGACTAATTTAAGTCATAGAGTAACTTTTTAGTTTTACACAATATATATTGTGATTTGCTTTTGGATTCGGAACTTTAAGCCTTTTAAGGACTTTTTCATATAGATATCCGAATCTAGTGACCCATATGAGTATATGGTTACTACATCAACTGCATGGATAAATTCATTTATACTACCAAAATATTAAATATTAGAATTTAATTCCATACATAACTAGAGAGTATGTTATCATCGAAAATCAATGTTAGGTCTCTGCATTAACCCTAGTGCTATAAGCCTTGCTTTGTATATCACCACCTCATTATTTTGAATGAATAGACGCATTTGCTTCCAGTGGGAAGTCTTAAAGAAGAGTAGGTATTACAAAGATAAATACCTATCTTTTGTTAAACAAATGCAATTTTATCTCAATTGTTTCCTTTTATTTGGTCCAGTACGGACATTAGAGGCACTCTGCTATGGCCATAGATTTTGGTCTGAATTCACTTGAAGGTATTTGGCAATTTTTGAGGAGAAATATATATGTCAACAATTTGTAGTCTCTCTCTTGTATGATTCAAGGGAATCAATAAAGTTTGTGGATATTTTATTATACCTTCTAACTCCTCGTAATTTTTCACAATAATGGAGTTAGGATGTTCCAATATCCCAGAATATAAGTTTGTGCGCACATTAATGCTGGGTATTAGATGCAGAGCATCCATTAGATCTCTTTCAACAAGAGGTTGAGTTTCATTTACTGATTTAGAAGATATCTTCATTTGCCTCTACGATTGCTTAAGAAGTATTATTTATACACATATTTCTCCCCTCTTATTTTTATTTAAGAGATGAGTGGTTTTATAAGGTACCTCCACTCATTTTAGTGCATTGACTGCGGAGATTAGTGACACCCTTGTGATAATTAAATGCAATTAGCAAAGTATTTACAAAGTGTTGCAAATATATAATTCTCTATAATTTTTGTTCAGATTCTTTAGTAAGTGGATCTAAGAACTGAAGATATTCTTTGTGGTATATATCCCCCTAATACTGAAATAATTGTCATTATCAAAATATAATCAGCGTACCAGATTGTATCTGTCTCATGTTAGGAGTTCGAGGTATTATATCATTGACGGAGATTTATACCTTATTTAGATCCCCAATTTCTTGTGGGGGCATATAGATCTACGATACGGTGATGATATCGGTACGTAGATAACGTAACTGAATTTTTGCAGATGAAAAATACTTGGTTAATTTTCACGTACTAACTGCAATGGGAAAGTTGCATGATATGCAGTTGGTCGAATTTGGATCAAATTCATAGCTTGTAGTAACGCATGATTCCAACAAGATATTGATAATTTTCAATTCTGTCAAGAGTGGCCATGCAATTAATTTAACTCTCTTGAAAAAAGATTCAGCGAGACCATTTGAGTATGGAGATAAGGTACATAATGCTCTAGATTGATACCTAGAGCTATACAAGAGGTATTGAATGCATGTGAAGGAAATTTCATGGCATTATTCATCCAAATGAAGTTTATCCTACATCCAGGATATATTTTGCTCTTAATTTGATAATTGGAGCAATTAATTTGTCACAAGAATGATTTGTCAAAGATGATAGATACACATGTGGTCATCTTGTAGATGCTTTGTGGAGCACTATAAAGTATCATAAATGGTCCAGATAATAGTTGAAAGGGATCACATATTTTTTCTTGAAGTGGTTAAGGAAATTAAGTTGCTCATGTTTAATTTTAAGGCAAGAGGACCTCAAAATTAATTTTCATATGGCACAAGAGGTGCACATTTATGGCACAAGAGTGCCTACAAATTGATTTTCATATGGCAAAGAGGGCTTCGAATCTGATGATTTTGAAAATTTTGCAACATTTATGTCATCACCAACAGAATTGACAATAATTTTTCATCATCATCCCTAAACCAGCTAAGGCAACCATGCCGAATCTTGAATTTATCAAGATACTAAAAATTTATTGTATCGCAACATGTGTTATAGGATTAAAGTATGGGTAATGCAATCTAGATGATAGGAAGAAATTTTCTCAAGCTCTTGTCATATCTATTGAATTCAGTGAGAAAATAAATATTTATCACCATTCTCAGTTTGGTATATAAAAACCATTTACACTGATGTCTTTATAACCGAGTAAGTTATGAGTTAAATAGGATACAAGAGTGCATCTATGATCTCTAAGTATGTACCCATAAGGAGAATAATTGTGGCTCGATCCAAATGCACAATAAATACATCGTATCCAGTGATAGTCATAGCATTTCCATGTTTCAGAGTATGAAAATATATTTGCTCCTAGAAAATTGCATTAGCGGTACAACTTCCCACTAAGCAAATTTATTCCATCTAATTACTTCCTATAAAATTTCTATATATATTAGAGAAAATTATGTAGGAATTTAATTGATATATATATATATATATATATAATACATAGAGTGCTGATTTTATGAAGTATCATATCTAAAGAGATATTATTGTATATAGTGATATACAATATCATATAGGATAACAGTAGTCATATGACATTTAGGGGAATATTAGAAGACTAATCAACATATCTTAGAAAATAAAATCCACAAGTATGACATTTGCACTAAAGATACCATCCTCCTTCTGTCGGGCTAAATTATTGTTCTCCATTAGAGGAATGATTTAAGAACATCCGTTGGCAATAAGCTTTCTGGTTGTGCATTGAAGTGAGTTTAAGTTTATCCCCAACTTGTTTGGCTTTTCCAATAGATGTGAGATACAAATACAGCCAAGTTTAAAAATCTGGTATTTGTTTTTATGGTAAAACATACCCGTTGACAAACTATATAGTTGTCTATATTATTATTTCTGCTGAAACGATCATTGCATTGTGCAATTCCACTTTTTTTCATGTTGGAAAATCTTTACTTTTCCTTAGATTTCTTGTTGTTCTGTTTATGGTCATGGAATTTGTATGAGTATTAATATGTACATCAGGAGGAGCGCTGCACCTATTGGATGAATTTGATGACGATATTTCTTTAAAGAGAAGCTTGCCTTCTAGTGCGTTGCATACTGCTAGTAAGGGATAGGACGCGTATGCTTCTACCTTTAGAGAGAAAATCCAAGGAGTGACTCGATATTAGAGCTAAAACACCACTTGGGTTCCAGGATTTTCATATTTGCCAGTCGAAACAGAGTTCTCCCCTTCCACCTTTCTTCTTCCTTCCCAAGTATTCCTCTGTTTCCTCTAAAAAAGAGTTCGCTGTCTGAATTGGTCTCACGTCGCGGCGTTGCCGCCTGCGCTGCCGAGTGCCGACGCGGCTCGCTGGACGCCCTTAGGAAGCTTCGAGCAGTACAACGTACGCGCGCACGGTTCCCCGGTGGCTGGCTGGGTACACCATGCTCGGATGCTCGAGTGACCGGCACGTACGGAGGCGTGCATGTCTCGTGTGCGGAGCACGAGCGGTCACGCTAAGCGCTCGGTGCTTGGCCTGGGAAGCTAATGCGCTAGGGGCCGGGTCCGCACGTCAGCACCCGGAAATGTTACCGGTGCGGTGCGACGAGCGTGGCCGTGGAGTCGTGGTCACGGCCGCGGGAGGGGAGAGCTCATTGACTATGGCTTGATGCTGGCGCCCGCGTGCCTGCAGACGGGACCCGGGCGAACAGTTCCAGACCGACTGACGATTGCCACTGCGGTTCGTGAACCGGATGGCCGAGTCGAGCCGGCCGCGTAGGGAAAAGCATGCGCCAAAGGGCAAGGAGCACAAGGTGAGTTGGCTGGGATCGAGATTAGGGGGTGCATGAAGTCACAGGTGATGGCAGAAGATTAGGCATTGATGGTCCTCCCTGAATAAGACAAATGGAGAGTACACTACAGGTTCGTAATGACTGTCTAGGAGCAAGGGGTTTCCACCCCTGAACCAGAAGGTCCGACTAATGTGGTGGGAAACTCTGTTAGCCCAGGGCCCAATCCACCAAAGCATTCAAACGGTTTGGTACTAAGACACAAACAACAGAATTTATATGATGAACAAACCGATAAGCTTAACCAGATTATCATCTTTGTCTTTGAACTACAAGATCGAATGACTCAAACTTTTTCATGTTCATCACATTGTGGCAGTTGGCCACGAAAATACTACAAACCGCGCAGAGCAACTTTTGCATCAAGAGCAAATAAGAGCAGACCAACAAAAGGTTCAGATTGTTTGTTCTATCATCTTCAATTGCAACTCTTGCACTGTAACGGGATAAGGGTATGAATGGCCTAGTTATGGCAATGGCTTTGATGAAGATTTACTCATGAAGTCACTGTCATGATGCATTCAGATTACAGCTACTTGGACTTGGTTGATTTGTGCTTCTTTTTTGGAAGCGTTTCTTCAGTACTTGCGAGATACGATTCAACTCTGACATTTTCCTGTGCCTCATTCTTTCTGAATTCTTTTGCCTTTTTCTGCAAATAGAGAATAAATCAAGGATGATAAGTGACCATGCTAACTGAAGAACACCCAATACTCCCAAACAAGTTAACAATAACAGTTGTTGGTATAATAAAGCACGAAACAACAATAGCAGTGTACCTTCAAGGACTTGGCTATATCGGCTATCTCATTATTGGCATTGGTAGTCTTGTCAGATTCAGACGGGCCTGCAGTGTTCTCCTGCAACAAATAACAAGGCATGTTTAATCATGAATGCTAGAGAACGAGAATCAAAACAATATTTAAAACAGTGAGACCATTCAAACCTTTGGAGGAACAAATGCAGCCTCTCTCTTTCTTTTGTTTTCTTCAGCTTTCCCTGCTTGCTTCTCCAGCTTCTCTTGCCATTTCTTTGCTGATTTCTTTTTGTCACTCATGAAATACTCACCACTCTCAAGTTCAAGATCGATCTACACCAAAATGATAAATCAATCTAGAGCACAATATGCAAAAGGAAACTAGCAAAAGATATGAAGCACTTTCAACTATTACACCCACATAATACAAGACAAATAAGGAAGCTGCATATAGCCTGTGGATGCTATTCGCTCCAAATTCAAGTAGCATACTAGGAACTGCACAAATCTTACAAAGATAATGACATGTAATGAATTATCTGTGTGCATGGGCAGCTGAAATAAGCATAAGTTGCAGGACAGTACTGCTAACCACTAATAATTTTACTAGTACACTGGTTGTGGAGGTTGTATACAAACCAGTACAGCAACTTTAGGAACAATAAGATTGAAATGAAAATTTTAACTAGGACTTTACCTTGCTAGGTGGTTGAGGCGGCGGAAAGGGTGTGTATGGCTTCTTCTCCTTAGTTTGAGGCTTCTTCTGCTTGACATTCTTCCTGAAAAATAAAGTGTGACAAGGAATCAGATACATATAATATACTTGGTATAGACCCTCTATTATAAATACGATGCAAGTCACTTACTTCTTGAAATTCGGGAGAAACCTATCCCAGCTTTCAGTGGCTAGAGCAGGATTTTTAGCCAGCTCACGTTTGATTAGGAGTTCCTATATAGTTTGAAAGTAATAGATAAGCAACCAATAATTTGTTCCCTGTGAACATCCCTTCAAAAGAACATCTAGAAGGGCAAAACCACCTTGATGTGGTACACTGGATGCTTTACGTTCTTTATGCAATCCTCTACAATCCTTCGAACTTGTTTCAGTCCCTTAAAGGAACCCATGGCTGCGACCGTGTTTCCCTTTCATTGGTAAGGCAACAGCAGTAATAAATAACATTCACAAATTACATAAAAAGGAGGAAACCCCATAATGTAACAAAAAAGACCCCACACTGCAATCTAAAATGTAGCACATAGTAAGGTAAGAAATTAGCAAAAACCTGCACTAATATATAGCAGCCAGTCAAAATCTCAATGGCCTGTAGTACATGAAACAAAGTGTAAGCAACGAAGGGGTTTATGATTATTCTGAGTTTGACATTAAAGAAGGCGCCCATAGGAGTGAGAACAACTTTTACCTTAAGGGTAGATAAATTAGGGCCTAAAAGGCGTTCTCTCCTTTTAACAAACCTTTCCTGCAGATGGCACATTATTAATGGACTGGAGGATAAGTTAAATTCAATATGACAGAAACAGTGAGCAAGGACACTAAATAGCTAACTATATTTAGCATATTATCATATGGTCACGCCCATTGCAAACTTTATTAAAAATATCAATGTGATATTTTTAAATAATACCAGCAAAAGAAACCTTATACTGTAGGTTACCAAATCAATGTATACTAAGATTCATAAAACTCTATGGGGGCAACAAAGTACAAGCTATTGCGCAGATGATTATATGACAAAGGTTTGTGATGATATGTTTATGTACAATCACAAAATACACGTACGGAGGCTTGTATAAGAAACCCCGAGCCTAGCAAACATGAGAAATACAGCACTATAGAATGACCAAACATAACTGTGGGAGGCTGGGGAGCAAGGTTGTCCAAGATATTACCAATTTAGTCATGCCATTAGAAATGAATAAACAAACACATACGACATACAATGTCAATAACACCATGAACAACTACGAAATGCATGTGATCATTAAGGAATCTGGAATGGGGAGCAAGGTTATCCCAGATATTGCCAATTTAGTTGTGTCATTAGAAATGAACAAACAAACAAATACCACATATAATTTCAATAACACCACGAACAACTACGAAATGCATGTGATACATTTAAGGAATCTGGAACAAAATGCAGTTGACCATGTTGTGAATGGTTCAAAAGGTTATTTAGTGTCCTCATCAGATTAGATCCATCATTTTACTTTATGAGTTACATGAATGATCTTGACATTGTTCTTCCCAGTGGAATATTTCATAGCAAACAGAGAAGCACCTTCTAATGTTGAGTTAATTAAGGATAATCTCTAGAAGAGAGATGGAAGGAAGTTGAATGATGAAAAGGAGTCTTACCTTATTTCTTACAAGGCTACCAATCTTGATAATATCGCAACTCATTTCATCATTGAGAATTTTGATTGCCTGCAAAAACCAGTATTGATTGAGATCAAACAAGTTCCATACAGTTTTCCAAATAAATGAAAAAAATTCCTCAATCTGCATGCAAGAGTTGATCATGGCATGGGACATGGAAATTACTTGCTATACCCGAACAAAATTATAAACTAACTCAACTCCACTCAGATACGCAGTCTACCTCCCAAAAGTTCGACAACAAGCTCCACACAGTATAAACAGATAAGACCTTAACAACTGAATACACAAGGAGTCATACCTGAGGCGCAGGGATGCTCCGCGACAATAGCTTTATCAGGTCCCTAGCCTTGACAATAATGTAGGGGTCCCTGGTCTTCCGGGTGGTGGAAACCGTCATGGATCCCTCCACCTACACACGCACATCATGAGAGGTCTTTATATCAAGTGCTTACCACATAACGATCTCGACACCCAATAGCAATCCAAAAAATAAGACTAATCACTCATCACGTACCAAATTGAGCTCGCACGAGACCCCGAACTCCTTCAAGGCGCCCTTCACGATCGGCCACGCCTCCTGCAGGTACTTCTCTGCATCCAAACAAGCAATAACTCACCAATTCGTCTCCAATAAACTCAAAACGCGCCTCATGCAACAAATTGCGGGGGCGAAGTGGAGAAGAGGACGGAACCCTTGCCTCGGTACTGGGGGAAGAGGGTGGAGAAGGAGCTGACTTCGAGCATGCCGCTCTCGTTCCACGCGGGGTCGAACTTCTCGATCTTCCAGTGGTCGATGGTGGGGTCCTCGTCCCACGGCTTGGGCTTGTCGTGCTTCCCCTTCCGCCGCCACTCCTTCCCCTCCGCCTCCACCGCCGCCGCCGCATTCGCTTCGTCCTCCGACGCCATGGTTGGGGGCTAGGGTTTAGCTGGGCTTCGAAAATCGAGAGAAAAGCAGCAGGATGCGGGCGTTAGGGTTGTTGGTCGTCACGCTGTTAGGGTTGTTGGTTCGGCTGCCGCCGGCGGAGAGATGGGATATTGGGATTGGAGAGGAAGGCTTGGGGCTTTGGGTGCGTGATTATACGAGAGATTTAATCATTTGACCTCTAAAACATTGAAATGTCAGTTAAATTGACACTGAATTTATCTGTATAGACTTAGGATCGCCTATGTGTCATCTTCAACAGGCAATTGTCACATATTTTGATATCAAATGATCAATTTTCTCGTGTTTATATTGAGATCCCTTGAGTTGTGGGATATTGCAGATGAAGGACTCTGTGTTCGAATGACGGGTGGGGCCAGCCTCCCAGCCTCCAGTTGAAGTTTGTAAATACATCAGTCCAAAATAAGGATACGCGGAAGCAACTGTTGCGATACATAGAATAGAAATCTCTAATCTGTGGAAATTTGTCTTGAGTTTTATTCTTTGGCAAAGTCCTTATAGCTAACTTTACATTTGTATTTTGCGCGATGTTAGTTTTAAAATTAAGTAAATTTCATAAAACTACAAATACTTTGATAAAATTACCGTAAACTATATATTTAAATAATAGTTTCATAAAACTACAAATTTATTATCAATTTTATCGCAAAACTACATATCTTTGGTAAAATTATCGTAACACTATAGATTTAAACAATTATTTCACAAAATTAAAAGATTTAATGCTGATTTTATCGTAAAACTATAGACTTAAGCAATAATTTTATAAAATTACAGATTTAGCGTCGATTTTATTGCAAAACTGCATATTCTAGATGAGTTGTTTCTAGCCTCGTTACCATAATGATCAAACCCTGCTTGTAGTCTTACAGTAGCTAGCAGCTTATGAAACAGACTGTCTGAAAGCTCATGAAACTATAAATACTTAGAAAAAACTTATCGTAAATAGCAAAATTACAGATTTCAAAAATAGTTCACAAAACTACAAATTTAGCACCAATTTTATCATAAAGCTATAGATTATATCGCAGACTTGTTAACCTGACGAAGTCACATGAACTCTCGGACGGTCCGTTTCATGAGTTGGTAGCTGCTGTGAGACTACAAGCGAGGTCTGATCGTCATGGTAATAGAGCTGGGAACCGCTCCTCTAGAATATTGCTATAAAATTAGCGCTAAATATGTAGTTTTGTGAAATTATTACTTAAATATGTAATTTTACGATAATTTTACCAAAGTATCTATAGTTTTGTAATAAAATTGTTATTAAATATGTGGTTTTGTAAAACTATTGTTTAAATATGTAGTTTTACGATAATTTTATTGAAGTATATGTAGTTTTGCAAAATTTACTCTATAAAATTCCACTGGCCCCACCAAATTTAATCAACATTTGTGGTGTCATGATGATCTCATGTTAGTTATAAGATTAGGCTGACTCCACCAAATTTAGGGGCTGTTTGGATGCTAGCCCATATGAACATTATCAAACGGTGCTACCTATGAATTTTGGCCACTGCTTGGTTCATTATCGAAGTTTGGCACACCCTTGGTACTTTGGTGACATGCAATAGAACCGGTGCCAAATCGCTGGCTTTTTCGCGGGCGAGGAAATCGGCCACCAAAATTTGGCGGAGCCAACGCGCGATAGGCTTGGCTGCTGTGCTCACCGCATATAAAAGGGCAGCGGGCCTAGGTTCTCATTTTCCCGATTCCTCACCGCACAGCAGCCGCCTCTGCTTCTCCGTCCGTCCATGCTATAGCTGCAGCTGTGCAACAGTACGACTCCCTCATCTGATTTCTTGATTGCTAATCACCTTTGATTTATCTTTGCTATTCACCAAAGTAATAATCAACAGAAGCAGCCTAGTGCGGACGGATTGTGGAGTGTGAGCTGGCCATCGATTTGACAAGTCAAGAATTGAAGGTGAGCATTTCTGTTTTCCCCAGTAGCATTGTTCTTATTAATGTTGTTTCTTTTTTAAAAAACAAATCCTTTTCAATCCTGATTTGGTTTCCTATACGTGCTTTTCCCCTTTTTAATTGACCAATCGGCTACCTTGTGCAATTGATCTGCCATCATTTGTACTTATGCATACCATCCATATTTATTTTGCCTAGATGGAATCAGCACCATCTTTCTTACTGTGTGTGGAGACAGAAGGTACTAGCTGTTCTTGTTGTTCTTGTGATGATGTGGTGGAGGAAAAGAGACGGTAGGAGGACCAATGTAAAGGTATGAAGTATGGTCCTCTAAGTTGATAGGGATATCTAGAGGGGCAACGAATTAATTAGGATGATCGACATCTTAGGACGTGTATTAGCTAGTTGAGGATGGGAAGAGATGTGTTCTACAAGCTCTGTGCTTGCCTCAGAAATAGGGAGCTACTGAATGACACTTTTCATATTTTAGTAGACGAGCAAGTTGCGATGTTTCATAATATGGTTGTATAATATCATACTAATGGATCCGTAGGATTTTCCTTATGGCGATCTGATGAGACAGTGAGTAGGTATTTCAATGTGGTGTTACCAGGGTTAAAAAACCGTCGGTAACCATCTAAAAATCGCGGTTACCGCCCTTCTCGGTCCGGTTCGGTTTCAGAAACTGAACGGTAACCGAAATTTAAATTCAAAAAATTCAAAAAAAAATCAAAAAATCTTAAAAAAACTAGACACAATTCTAAGACCTTCTGTGATTTTTTTTTCAAAAATAATGTCGTTTGCATCATATAGGGAGAAATTTTGGAAAAAATGAAAAAAATTGAAGCGTGCGGCTCAGTTATTAACTCACGTTAAGGAAAAGTGTAACATGCAAACACATATTTTTCTTATATAAAACGTATTTTAAGAGAATCTTTAAAATTGATTTCACTTTATTTACAGTTTTATTAAATTCTCTATGATTTTTACAAAGTTCACAAGTATAAAGTGAATATGTTAAGAAATAGCACTGTAATTAACTTTTTCATGTCTACTATTATTTTTTTACGTAAATCATAGTATAAATAAGCTAATGAAAGTGGTTTTACTAATTTTTGAGGTGTGATGGGTCAGTTATGAATTAATCTAGTCGCAACACATTTACACAATCATGCATATTACAATAACTAAGTCATGAGTTCATGTATTTTTAAAAGACATAGGATCATGTAAGAAGACTAAAAAAATTAGTTTCATGATTTTTGGATTAGCAAAGAGTAAACTATGCATTTAACTTGGTTTAACAAATAAAATTTCTCACAGAAAATTTTGAACTTTTTTATGAGTATAAATACTTATGTCATGTAGATAATGTTACAAGGAAGCTAACAAAATTTGTTTCACTTGATTTGAAGCTCAGATGAATTAGTTATTGATTTTACAAGGTTGAGCCATTTTTTAGGTTTTTTATTGAACTGCGCTGAAATTCGATAAAACCGCTCGATAAATCAAGAAAACCGAGCGGTTACCGACCCAAACCGCTCGGTAACCGACCAATTCAAAAATGCGAGAAAACCGCTCGGTAACCGACCCAAACCGCTTAGTAACCGACCAAAACCGAGCGGTTACCGAACAGCTAAAATCACGATTTTTTTTTCCAAAATTCAAATTTTGCCAAATGAATTTTCTCTGAATTTTTTTGAATTTTTGACCGGTAACCGCGGTTATCGCGCATTTTCGGTTACCGCCGGAGCTCGGTAACCGAGCTCCGGTCGGTAACGTAAACCTTGGGTGTTACAAGCCATGGGTGAGTTAGCTCGTGATCTAATACACATATTAAGATCACTAGCAGCCCCAATAAATTCCACCCCTGCTTTGAGGTATTCTGATCAACATATTAAAATAAAGTTTACTATAAGCAGTATTACTTAAATTAAATTAACATGTGTTTTCTTGTATAACAGGGATGCATAGGGGTATTAGATGGCACTCACATCAGGGCATGTGTACCTCCTAAAATGGTGGATAGGTTTATAGGCAAGTCATATCCCACACAAAATGTATTAGCAGTTGTTGACTTCGACCTTCGATTCCCTTATGTCCTAGTAAGGTGGGAGGGTTCTATTCATGATTCTCTTGTGTTACAAGACGCTCTATCTCGTTCCAACAGCCTCAAAATACTTGAAGGTATTTTGATTTTTTAAGTTCATCTCACTAATAATACTATTAGTAAATAGTAGTAGTTGACAATAGGTCCTTTCTTAATCTTGTTGTAGGGAAATTTTATTTGGCTGATACTGATTATGCTGCAAGGCCAAGAATATTGCCACTTATCATGGTGTTCATTATCACCTACAAGAATTCCTTGGACCACAAGATCCAAATTGCCCAAAAAAGCTATTCAATCATCGACATTCCTCACTTAGGATAACATTTGAGTGGGCATTTGGTACTCTCAAGAAATGTTTCAAGATTCTTAGCAATAAGTCATTCATACCGCTCAAATCACAAATTAAAGTGGTCATTGCTTGCTGTGCGCTTCACAATTGGATACTAGAGAATGGGTCTGATGAGATTTGTATTTGATGAAGGAATGAGAGGGGTATGTACTAACAGGGTATGATAATAAGAATGACTTTGACACCATTGCTCGCAATAGTCCAATTGACTTGGAAGGCAGTGCTAATCCTTCTTCAAGATCAAGCAAGAAGCGCAAGCATGTGAATCACCTTCCAAGAAGCCACCCAAGGCAAGCCGCAATGGCAAAGTATCAAATGATGAGATGGATGCTAGTATTAAGATGCTTATAGACTCTATTACATATGGTAACTCTGTTGCCCTTGTTCAATAACTAGCCCCAGCAGCCTCAATAGACCCTAATGCTAATCTTTGGAAGCGAATTGAGGAGCTCACTATAACAGCAAAGGACAAGATTGAGATTGTGACATTTCTTGCTAAGCCAGACTGGGATTACTTTCGGAGCTACCTCAACTTTGCAAGTGATGCAACTTTCCAGGTGTGCATGGGTGTTAGACTTCTTTGATAAATATGGTGGTGGAGATGTTAGTGGCCCTTTTTGATTGCACATGATCGGGTGGTTGACAACATATTTTGGTCATATTTTGTGAAGTCATGCACATTGTAGGTATAGTGGACTCCTTAGTATATATAAGCTAGCTAATATTAGTATATTGTAATTATTGGGCTTTCATAGGGCCAGGTTAAGATCAGTCTTTTGTAATTATGATGGTTTCAATCATAAGGCTAGATTACCTTGGTAATGAACTATGGTTATTTTGTATTGTACAACTTCATGATATATGGTTGTAGCAAATGGATGTTGAAGCTCTCTTATTTGGTAGTAAACGATGAACTTGTGTCATCTATTGATCACTTGCGAAGCTGATTATTATTATATAGCTGTAAACATACACAGGTTGTGAAAATAATCACAAGTCCATGTCTCAAGTGTGCATGCTTATGTGAGAGGTGGTAGCCTCACCTCTCTTATTGGTAGAGTTAGCATATTTCATCTTGGCTGTAAACCAAACAACAGGTAACAACTTTACCAAAGTTTGGTAGCTAAATTCGGCTCCAAACCAAGCAACATACATCAACTACACCAAAATTTGGCAATCTGTATTGGCTCCAAACCAAACATTGTACTCCTGCCAACATTTTGGTAGTGCCTAAGCATTGGCAACACCAAGGTTTGGTAAGGTTTATATGGGTTAGCATCCAAACAACCCATTATTCTTTGGCTCTATGTTGCTTGGGAGCCAAGTCCTTAAATGCTTTTTTGATGATCACTTGATCAGAGATAGGCACAAGAAGGAAGCACATGTTCTGCTATAGGTGTGTTTGATTGCATGTATGTGGCTCAGCCTGGTATGTGGGATGCAGATATCATGCCCTACTAATGATGTTATTAGTGCGTATTAAGTGGTATTGATATATTTTAAGAATATTAAAGCTTAATAAGATAAGCTAAGGACTATAAGAGTATAATTACACAAAATAAGGGTATATTTTACTACTCACATGGCCCTAGCTTGGCCTGTATCAGTGAGTCAGGCTGTATGCATGCAGTGTGTCACTTCGTTTAGTTGGCTGCATGTGCCCAACCTGGTTGAGAAGAGACGATATTTGGTTACTCGTATGAGTATATGTTGCATAAGATTGAAATGAAAAAAAAAGTGTTAACATGATGTTAATTGTGCATGAATACACCATATATTACTTAATTTATCATATTAAACCTTAATTCATGTTGGAACATACTAATATCACTTAATATGCATTAATCACATGCTAATACCATAATTAGCTGAGCGTATGCCTGCATATCGCGATCCTTGCTCTGGAGAAGCAGCCAATTTATGTGTTTCCACTCAGCCAGGCTGAGAAACCCTTTTTGCATCACGTGAGCCCAAGCCTACGAGGGTATGCGGGCCCCAAACAACAACTTTCTGCATCCCACGGGCCAGGCTAGACCATATGTAACCATAAAGGTGTGTTTAGTATAGCTCTAGCTCTAGTATTTCTGACCTTGGCGCCATTTGTCCTTGGCTTCGGTAGCTTCCTTCTGCTACAAGGTCGTTCTAGAGTTGGAGGGGATACCGGCTCACGCCTGGTTACCAGAGGTTGCATAGGCGACCAGGATCATCCTGCTTCATCACTGGTCTTGCTCCTGGCACGTTCACTAAAGAGAACATAGGTGTCTTCTAGATCCTGGCTCGATGCGTACACCCCTCCCTCATTCCGCTGGAGAAGATCCTGTTGATCCCTGAGCTCGACATGCCTCCGGTAGCCCAGTCGTTGGTGTTCAACATGCCGGAAGGAATGAGCTTGAGTTACCGGATCATCGTCCATCTGCGTGAGATGGTGGACCTCCATCCCTCGGTGGGGCCTAATGTCAGGGCTATCGATGTTGAGCAGGACCCAGGTGGGGATTGACGCCATGATGGTGATGGATGAGGACCAAAGCAGTTCTGCTTCTCTTGTGCGGCGGGTCGCTTTGTTGGAGCATGGTCGTCACTCACACCAGCAGCCAGTGACATGGCTGGGGGTTCCAGGCTCGCGTCGAGCGATGACGAGATTCTTCCAGTGGTGATTCCCCTGCGAGAGTCATCACCGTTGGCTTGGCAGTGGGGTCTACACCCAACATCGTCATTCATCGCTTTGGCTCCATCTGTTCCAGCTTCCCTGCCAGCTATTGCCATCACACTGCCAGTGCCGTCTTCCTTCGCTTGGATTATGTCATCATCGCGCCAACCAGTCACAGTTGCCACCCCGCCGGCAGCCAGTCCGGTGGCATCTCCATTGTTCTTGCTGTCAAACGAGGACACTAGAAAAGCTAATGGAAAAGGCAAGGTTCCCATGCTTTTCCCAAACGCTCCCTTGTCTTCGGTCACGGGCAGAGAACAGGAGACTGCCACCCCTCTGATCCCTAGGATGATTCACTGTCGCACCATACTTTTGGAAAGCGAGGTACTACTTTCCAAGATCCGGTTGCTCTTTCTGTTGGTGCCACCTACCATGCTCCTTCCAGGTCGTTCGACCCCATGGTGGAGGAGGGAGACCGCAGGCTGGTGTCTTGGTCGAGGTACGACACGGTCACTGTGAGAACTTCTGGAGCCTTCCAACTAGGC
Source organism: Phragmites australis (assembly GCF_958298935.1). Taxonomy (NCBI): domain Eukaryota; kingdom Viridiplantae; phylum Streptophyta; class Magnoliopsida; order Poales; family Poaceae; genus Phragmites; species Phragmites australis. Next base: position 36,395,313 of record NC_084922.1, on the reverse strand, counting down.
TGCCGAGTGGGCTAGAAACCAAGGCACTCTAAATCAGCTCACGTGGTTCCGCTGGGACATACCCGAAGCTTGCACGATCCCATTCAGAAGATGACAGTCCCACAGCGAGCGCCAAACAATCCCCTTAAAAAATGCAAGGCATGTTCACCCATTCGAGCGCTAGTTTGCAGCCAAACAGACAAGCTTGACCTTCGGCCTCCATCGCACTGTGACTCACCGAAAGTTCAGACCAAGCAGACAACAGGACCTCACCCAAGCAGTTTCTAATAATACAACTGGCAGAAGAAGCCTTAGACCTCAAATCAAAACTGGCGTCAGTATTCACCTTTGCCCAACCTACTGGAGGCGGCACCCAGCAAGCAAGAGTTGCAGCCTGCTGCAGAGGTCTGGGAGCACCACAACCCTGCACGGGTCCAGAACCTGAAGCAAAAGCTTTCCCTTTATCGTCATTGCCGTGCCGGATTTGCAATAGTGACTCCAAGTAGCTTTTTAGGAAATTGGCCGACTGAGAGACATAAGCTTCTCCCTTTGCATAGATAGCATCATTCCTCAAATGCCATACCCGCCAAAACAAAAGAAGAATGCAAGCCCGAGTAAAATCATTCACCGAATCAAGGATAACCTGAAGCCACGCCGAACCCGAGTAGGAGAACTCTGATTCAGAAGGCAGCGCCCAGAATTTCCTCATTTCCTCCCGCAACGCTCTGGCTTTGGAGCACCTTACCACAGCATGGAATCCATCCTCCTCCGCAGATCCACATAGAGAGCACGTCGGCCAGGGGGACAAAGTCCGACGCCACCGACTCACCTGCGTAGCCAGAGCGCCCCGAGCAAGTTTCCACCCAAAAACTTTAACTTTCTGAGGAACCCAAGAACTCCAAATGCACTTCCAAATATGATTGTCTCCCTCACCAAGAGTACTGATTGCTAGCAAATGCGAGGGTTGAGTGCGGACCTTTATAGCCAAAAGATAAGCGCTCCGGACCATAAACAAACCCCGTGGATCAAAATGCCAAGCGATAAAGTCATCATCTTCCCAGATTGGAACTTTTAGTTTCAGTACCTCAACCGCGTCATGAGGCCACATGATCCGATGGATAAGAACCTCATTCCAGTGCTTGGTACCCGGAACCATGAGCTCATTAACTCTATGTAATCTTGATGCTTCCTTCATTCCCAAAACTTTAAGTGCATTGTCCGTTGGCAGCCAATTATCTCGCTATATCCTAATATTCCTTCCAGAACCGACCCTCCAAATAAGACCCTTTTTCAACAACTCCAACCCATGGACTATACCTTGCCATGAAGGTGATCCCCCGGAGGGAAAGGCTGTATCATGAATTTTGACCCCGAGGGTAATAATTCACTTTTAACAAACGGGCACACAAAGACTCCGGGAATTGGATTAGCCTCCACGCTTGGCGAGCAAGGAGGGCTTGATTAAAGGCGCGAAGATCTCTGAAACCCAAACCACTATAGCACTTTGGAACTATCATCTTCTCCCAAGCAATCCAATGAACTTTCCTGACATTCTCCTCATCTCCCCACTAGAAATTTCTTATCATTTGCATTAAGTCCTCACACAATCCTGCCGAGAATTTAAAGATTCCCATCGCATATGTTGGTAAGGCCTGCAGCATAGACTTGATCAATGTTTCTTTCCCACCAGATGAGAGGTATTTCTCAGACCAATCCGTCAACCATTTGACATACTTATCTTTGATTGGCTGAAATTTGTTGTCCTTCATTCTACCCTCCGGGACAGGGCGCCCCAAATACTTCTCTTCAAAACCCACATGCTGCACATTCAGGATTGATGCCACCGCCTCTTGGTTCTCCTGACTGCAGCACTTGTCGAAAAGAAGAGAGCACTTGTCACGGCTTAGCAGCTGACCCGTGCAGCGTTCAAATAGATGCAGTGCCTCAAGAATGATATGAGTTTGATCATTGATAGCCTTAAAGAAAAGAAGGTTGTCATCAGCAAATAATAAATGAGACACCCCCGGTGCATTCCTGCAGATTTCCAACTCCTTCAATCTTCCATCATCGATCTCCTTTTTCAAGATACGAGACAGTCCATCAGCAATAAACAAGAATAAATAGGGTGATAATGGATCACCTTGTCGAAGACCTCGCGAGGGGGAAAACTCTTGCAGCAGCCCCCCCCCCATTGAACCAAATAGAGAAGCGTACAATGGTGACACAAGACATTATCCACCGTACCCAAGTGTGATGAAAACCCAATCAGATCATGGTCTTTTTCAAAGTTCGCCAATCCACCCGATCATACGCCTTGGCAAGATCCAGTTTGTAAGCACAGAATTGTCCTCTTTCATATGTATTCTTTTGCATAGCATGCACACACTCAAAAGCAATGAGTGCATTATTAGTTATAAGCCTTCCTAGAATAAAAGCACTCTGAGTTGTGCTGATAATCCCTTCTAGGATGGGCCTTAGCCGATTAACCAGGCACTTCAAAACCACCTTATAGATCACATTACATAAGTTGATAGGCCGAAAGTCCTTCAGCGTCTCCGGATCATTCTTCTTCGGGATCAACACAATGGACGTATCATTAACACCATCCGGCATCAATCCATCCACAAAAAAATTGTTTCACTGCCTTAATCACATCATCCCGCAAAACAGCCCAGTTCCTTTGAAAGAACCTTGCCGGGAAACCATCTGGTCCCGTCGCTTTTAAGGGCCCAATTTGAAACAAGGCATCATTGATTTCTTCATCCGAACACTCCTTGCACAGCCCCTTGTTCATATCATCCGTAATAACCCGTTCATATATCAGTAACAGAGGCGCCAGATCCACCTCGTTATCTCTCATATACAGGGAGATAAAGAAATCCCTTGTCAATCTTTCCATCTCTTTAGGATCTTCAACCCACTGATCACCGTTTTTTAGACGAGTGATGTTGTTCTTTTTCGCTCTTCACATAGCTTTCCGATGGAAGAACTTCGTGTTTCGATCCCCTTCCCGAAGCCAAGCAATATGAGATCTTTGCAGCCATAGCAACTCCTCTTTATAGAGTAATTCATCCATCTCCTTGTTCAGCCTTTTTTCTTCAGAGCGCGCCTCATCGGTATTAAGAGACTTAAGCTCTTCCAACCTGAGCCGCCTCTTCTCAAGCTCTTCCGTGACGTTTCCAACATGCTCCTTCCCCCATGCATGCAGTGTGCTCATCATGGAACTTAGTTTGCAGCCCACGTCCCCCAAATTGGCCACCGGCCGAGAGTTCTCCCAGGAGAACTTGATTTCTTCATACAAACCCTCCTCGCACTCCCATAAGCTTTCATATCGCTTCACCTTCCTTCCCCTCCTCCTGCTCGGCGGAGCTTTTAGTCTCAAAAGCAAGGGACAATGGCCCAATCGCGAAGACACCAAATGGCGCAAGTGGGCCTCTGGGAAAGCTTCAGACCATGCCGGATTTGTGACGCCACAATCCAGTTTGACTTTCACATTGCGAAAACCATCTTGCTTATTATCATAAGTCCACGGGAGGCCCACGAAGCCAATGTTGTGCAAATCACAATGAGAAAGGACTTCACGAAAATCCAGCATTAGCCTTTTCGATCTACGCGACCGAGAGAAGTGCTCTCCTTGCCACATCGCCTCATTGAAATCCCCTATCATTAGCCAAGGTATATCAGAACAGTCCTTTATCCTTCTCAGTAGCGTCCACATGTGAAGCCTATCCTGCATCTTTGGCTCTCGCCATACACAAAAGTAGCACGCCAAAGCATCCCTGACGCACCCTCCTTTATGTGAACATCAATATGATGCAAGCCATAGGATAACAACTCCACCACCAGCCCTTCCTCCCAAAACAACACCAAACCTCCTCCCTTTCCTTCTCCTTTCACAGCAAAGCAGTGTTTCATTCCGAGCCACCAACGCAACTTTCTCACATACTCACAATCCTGGCGAGTTTCTGATAGGAAAATGAGCTTGGGCCGATGGGTCTACACAAGGCAGACCAACTCCTGGACTGTCCGGGCTTGCCCAAGTCCCCGACAGTTCCAACTCAGGCAATACATTAGGCTCAGCGGGGGCCCTCCGAGGAGCCTGCCGATTTTGCCAAGTCATTGTTTGAAGTAGTGCTTCCTTCCTTCTTCTGCCTCTTACTGTCTCTACTGTGCTCTACTGCATCATCACCGATCAACTCCTCTCCGTTCCCAGCTGTCTCTGCCACAACATGAGGGTCAGCCGTCAGAGCGAGGACGTCACCTCTCCTCCTTTCATCACCTTCATCCATCCCTATCCTCCTCTTGCAAGAGGGACCCAAAGAAGTCCTCAGGGCAAGTCATTTTGCCATGCTCGAGGGTGTGCTACGAATGTCCTCATCCTTAAGCTCCTCCGACTCGAAGCTGCCCCTCGACATCCAAGTCCCCCACGACCTCCTCGTCCATGACTGCTCCCACATCCTCTTCCTCCCGACACCCAGTCCTCCTTTTCCTGAATTCTGGCACGATGAGAGACGCTGGAAAGCCGATCACCTCCTCTGAGTGAACCCCGTCATCGCACTCCTTTGTAACGTGCCCAACCAATCCATACACTCCACAAAACACCAGCATCTTCTCATACATAAAGCGGAAGAACATCTTCTTTTTGTTCAACGTCAAACTCGCCACCCTCGTAAGAGGTTTATCGACCTCAATCCATACTCGAACCCTAACCCCATTGCCATGACCTTTAACCAAGAGCTCGTCCAAGCGGATGGCAGAGCCCACCCGCCTTGCTAGTTGAGAAGCAACACTCCCAGTACGAATTTTCTCTTTTAGGTCATGCACCTGCACCCAAGCCTGGACTCGCTTAAGTTCCACCGTCTCTGTCAGTGTATCAGGAACCGGGGGTCCCTGAGTCCCGAGGCCAGGCCAGCCGTCCGCCACGTGTCACCATCCCGCGAGGTCCCTCCTGCGAGGTGAGGAAAGTCTAAGTTCCGGGAGAAAGGTGCTCGGGGTTACAGTCCCTGGTCCCCGAGCACCCCAGTTCCCCGATGACCCGCAGAGTCTAAGTACCGGGAAGAAAGTGCTCGGGGAGGTGCCCGGTCACCCCCGAGCACCCTAGTCCCCCGACGATCAGAATAGCTAAGTTCCGGGAGAGAGTGCTCGGGGACTGCATGCAGCAGTCCCCGAGCGCACGGTTCCCCGAGGGTCAGTGTGAAAGTGCTCGGGAGAGAGTGCTCGGGGCTGCACGTGGCAGCCCCCGGGCTCTTGGTTCACCGAAAGATCTGTGCAAAAGTGCTCGGGAGAGAGTGGTCGGGGTTGCACGTGGCAGCCCCCGGGCTCTCGGTTCCCCGAAGGTTCGTACAAGAGTGCTCGGGGAGGTAAACAGTACCCCCGAGCACCCGGTGCCCCGAGGACAAGGATAAGCATTCTCGGGAGAGAGTGCTCGGGGAGGTGAACAGTACCCTCGAGCGCTCGGTGCCCCGACGACCCGGGATGGCCCCCGAGGGGCCCGCCGATGAGGTGTCAATCAGTCAGAGGCCTGGGGCCGCATTTAATGAGCGTGCGCGGCCTGACATTCCTAACTGCTCCCGCCGCAGTGTCAGTTCCTGCCACGTTGTGGCAGAGAGGCGTGGGGCCATTAATTGCACGGGTCGCGTCCCGTATCATCCGGTGTGTCTCGGGATAAAATCGCCAGGATCAAGACGTTCCGTCCGCCACCCTGCTGTGGCAGAGGAACAAGACAGGGCGGGCACACCGGGTCGCTCTGCGGCTGCCCGGTGGGCCCCCCTACGGCGCCCGTTGCCAGGGCGTTTATGGTGACAAGTGACCGGGCGTGCGCCGCGCTCCCCCCCCCCGGTCACTTCGCCCAGCGGAAATGATGACGCCTTTCTCAGTCATGGCGTCTTGGAACTTGTGCCCCCTCCTTCCCGTTCGGGGCATGTCGCAGCCGGCAAGTGCATAAAAGAGTCGGCACACAGAAGAGAACAGGCAATCCATCAAAGCCCAACGAATCAACCACCCCCCGATCAACCGAAGAATAGACCGAAAGAGAATCCGACCAAAGATACATCCGAGACGTCCAAGAGGCCGCAAGCATCGAGCATAGAAGCACCAAGAACCAAACCGTAGTTCCAGCCCCAAGAACAAGGAGCCTCAAGCTCCTAGTTAGACACAATATTCTTGTAACCAGCAACATCCTTGAGGGACTTCCTCAGGGCAGTCATTACATCCATACAGGAGTAGGGTATTACGCCCCCGTGCAGCCCGAACCTGTCTAATTTTCCGGTGCATTTACTTTTGTCTGCACTAGGTCTTCTCCCTCACTACCGGCCATTGCATTTACTCTCATTCATTTCTCCGACGAACTTATTCAGGATCATTCCCCCGGCCGAATCTCTAAAAAGGGATCTCTCGGGATCCCTGCGACAGGAGTTAATCCTCCAACAGTCTCCAACTCCGACCATCCGTCATATTCTGTCAATAGCACTGGACACCCGCGAAAGATCCACGGTCCGCCTTCCATCACCCTCTCCCAATCTGCCAAACAATGGAACTGGATTGAGAACAGGTCGTCCTTCAAAGCCCTAAACTCCACATCTTTCGCACAGTTCCATGCAGATCGCATGTTACCGAACAAGGCTCCATGGCTAAACTTCTTTGAGGTATGGACTCTAAGAAGGGCCAGCCACCTCGCATCGGCCTCCAAATCCTCCAAACCCTCCTCTAGGACGACATCTTCAAACTCCTCCCTGAGATCCAAGCTTTGCAGCAACTCATCTAGCATCTGCTTTGATGGTGTCACACCTCCGCCTCCACCATCATCGCATGCCGCCTTCTTCCCCTTCGCCGAACCCCCTATCTTCGAAGACGCCGAATTAGCACTTGCCATCGATCACGAGCATGCTTCTATCACTGAAGAAACAATGATATTAGGCGAGAGAGGTTTCCCGATCGATTCTGTGAAGGAATCTGATCAGAATTTGGTGGTGTATTTGGTGGACTCCCAAGCCACCGCCTAGGAGGAGAGAAACCCTTAGGGTAAAAAGTCTTTTAGATCAAAATTTTCTTTGTAATAATATATATATATATATATATTATTGTAATATCTTATTATGATATATTTTGATTAAAAATTAGTCTTTTTAGGTTTTTTATGAGGTTGGTGTCATTTAGTTACAAAACACATAAAATTAGAAGAAGATGTAAAAATTATATGAATAGAAAAGAAAATTATTTATGCTGTAAACTTATACCCGAATCGTATATATATATCGGTTCAATTTGTATACGTTTTGATCAACCGACAAAATCATGTGTCAAGTGTAAGCAGTCCAAAATCAGAATAAGTTTGTCTTGCTTATATGTTGTGTTTTGCCTGCTGTCTACTTAATGTGACGACCTTGAGCTACACGGTGATTCTTAATCTATTATCTTAATAAATTTTTGATTTTTTTCATTGTTTTTTACTATGAATTTTAGCTATTGATTAATTCTATTTTACATGGACTCTTTAATTAGGTTTTTTATTTTTATAATAATTTATTTTTCAAAGACTATATTTGATATGAATTCTTCTTTTTCTAGTCTAACCCCAATTTCAGTTATTATTTATTTTATTTTATTTTATTTAGACTCTTTATTTAGATATTTTGCTTTTCAAACAATATGGAGGTCGAACTAGTAATTTTCCATAATTTTTAATTTCGAATTTAACTATTTAGTAATCGTATTTGGTATGGACTCTTTGATTTAATCTAGACCGTTAGATGTTTATAACAATGAGTGATCTAGATTCTTTTTTTTATTAACATGGTTATTTTGTGATCTTAAGAGTGAATGTGAAGGTTACTTTCGTCCTCAAATACTAAGATAATAGAAGATTAGAAGTTGCCTGCACCTTTTAGCAAAGGTAAATGCACAGGTTATCTAGACAACATGCAAGATGAGGACGCCAAATATTTATTGTAACTGCAGATTCAGGGGGTGAACAAAAAAAAGACATCAGAAGCACATCACAGCGTTGCATCTGATGAAACGTTCAGTTTTGCTGAGTTAAAAAGCTAAACCTTTAACAGAAAAACAACGGGCGGCAGTGTTAATCATATACAACATACAAAATGAGGACACCAATTATTTGGATGTACAGCAATGGCGTCAAGGAGGGAGTTTCTGATCTTCATGCAGGGTACGGTCTGATCCAGCAGTTTTCTGTCTGGATCTCACATCACAGGCCCAGACTTTGGTTTGGGAAACGAAGAGTTCCCAGTCTTCTCATCATGGAAATGCGTATCCAGATCAACGGAGTGGTTGGTCATGTACATGCAGTCATGAAATGGATCGAAGAAGTCAGAGTACCTCACATTGGCTACTGGTATCTCTGGCAGAGAGTTCAGTATCCCGTCGAATATCTCATAATTCTCAGCAGCTTGTGGCACCATGGCGAGGATATCAGCTTCTGGTGCAACGGGAGCTGCATATTCATGGATAACTTGTGAAGCTGGCAAAGCGGCAGAGATATGCTCATGGAGTTGTGGCACAGTGGCAGTCTGTTCATCTCCCGCCTTCTTTGCTCCTATGACCTTCATATATATGGTACAAAAATACAGTACACAATAAGCAACTATTGACTGCAAGCCAAGAATGAGTAAGTTCTTAAACGCTAAGGATGAAAACTGAGTACAAAGTGGTTATTCTCATCGTCTTTGTATATCACAATGAAGTCTCCTTGCTGAAGATCATGAGCTCTGACATAATCTCCTGGGATGTTTAAGAAAGGTGGAGGAAATATAAGAGCATTGATCGGCAAAATGCTTGTACTAGAGGAAAAGGGAGGAAGGATAATACTCACCAGTATTTTCAAGTACATACATCCTGCTTTTATTATTGGGCCAATATCTGCATGAGAGATGATGGACTATGTCACTCTAGGGATAAGCAAGAAGTTAATAAAAACAATGCAGAGTAAACCGCATTAATAAGGAACAGAAAAAGATACCATTTCTAGTAAATGATAGCATTTCACAGGTTGTAGTTCTAATGGTTTTGCCAAAAAAAAGTGACACCTAATTTGATCTAATTCATTTCTTGTTAGATACGGTACAATATCAAGAGATGGCCACAATCTTCTCTGCAGTTTGCATCTTCCAGAGGAACTACTCAATTTCGATAGAATTCAATGCAAGCTAAGAGAACATTAGGGGTAAAGTATGAAAAGGATCAATATGTGTTCCTTCTAATTAATGTAACATTCATAAATTGTTCTGTCTCGGCAGCATACATTTTCATTCTTCCTAATTAAGTTTTAGCAGTGCTCGTGCTACTTGGCCTAAAAGCTGAAGGATTCAGTGTACTCATTGTAACAAAAAATAGAGCCAATTAATTCACAAGTTGTCCAACCTGTACTTGAAGGTCCACAGCTGTGCATTTAGCAAATCATGCATACATAAAAATTTTCCGTCCTTTGATATCAGAACGGGGAGGTAAGCCTCTGCCTCCTTCTGCGAAATTCATGTATCAATGAAAAGTATCAATAGTTATAGAGAGGAGAGTTTATATGGAATAAGCGGAAAAGGGAAAGATTGAGAAAATTTGTTTGCAGAATAACTGACCTTGGGGAGAACGATTCTCCCAAGTTGGCTTACGTCGCTATTTCGGAGCTCCTTCTGCAGGATAACTCTCAATCCAGTATCATAATGCTACATAAACATTGGAGAATCTTTTAACCCAAAAAAGTGAAGTATATTCTATTAACTCCATTTCTCTAAAAAGGAATAATTAGTCTAATTTTCTGCATAAACCTTACATCTGGATCAAGAGCAGCTGTATTCGAGTCCAGCTCATTTGCCTGCATCAAAAGATGAATGCATTCAGAGACCATGCATATGACATTTACAAATTCATAGAAACCATTTAGTCTGAAGAAAAAAAAAACTGAGTCAAAAACCCAACAATTCTTATGTAGAAAGAGAACTTCTGCAAAACTTTCTTTCTATTCGCAATCACTTACACTAATATACCTTCCAGTGGAGATAATTAGATTCATAACATTTCCAAATGATCACAAAAGTTTCGAGTAGTCAATCAATCTAGTATCCTACTGTTCATGCCATCATTCGATAGTGGTATAAGTGTTTAACCCACCATACTTATATAACTCATCTACAGTAATACAAACGATGCCACCAAAATCACAGATTTCTGCTAATCTACACATAGCTCCCACGTTTTCTAATCTTTTCAAGAACATGGCAGAAAATTTTCCCATCTTCCTCATGAAAGAGGAGCCCTCGCACTATCAAAGTGTTCAGATCAAACATCGAAAACAAAACTAGCACCTTCAATACCAAGCGATTAATTGTATGTGGCTTAAAAGGAAGGTTACTAAACCATTGAGGGCCAAGAACCCCAGACCCAAGGAGCCACATTCGTACCAGATGGTGGACCAGTCCAGACAACAAGTATACTGGCCCATGACATTTATCAGTCACAAGTATCATACAGGATATCCTGCCAGTGCAGGATGTATGATAAAATCACTTGTGTGGCCAATGCTATGGAAAGTAAGTGTCAGTGCCAATCAAAATTCACTGGTATGAAAAACTTTGATCAGTTGATCAGACGTGTACGGTCAATTCCTACCAATTTTGAGCTGCAACGTACTACTTAGAACACACACACATGTGCTCAATTCATACCAAAGGTGCACTGCATCCTGCCAACTACAGAAGTTGGGAACAAACACCAAAACTATACATACAGTAATTGCCAAATTATGCACTTGCAATTAACAATACGTGTTAGTAAGTAGTAACTTAGTATTGCCCTGAAACGGCAATATGAGACCTACATGGCATCTTCTAACGAAGGTGGTACGTTTGATGGCACGTGCTGTCGTACTTCGATTGACCCAAAAACATGGACACTTAGGCAATTACTTACTGAAACTACACTGGAATGAGCTATCACTATCAAGAAATCGACAAATGTGTGACAAAATTATATCTCACGATAACCCACATTCCTCAACCTACCAATAACACCAACACCTACAACATACATTGCCAATTGGTCACACCTCCAACATGGTAATCAAGCACACATCCGTACACCAGATCGCCCAAATTGATCGTGGAATTCGAACAAAAACCTGAAAGCAGCTGCTACAAAACAACGATTGACTAATCAAAACAGCAATCGTACGGACCAGAGCCCCAAATTCTTCACAGACGTCAAACATCCGCAACCCCCTCCCCACGAATTTTAAAATCCGGCAACTAATCGGGACCAGGGGGTCGCCACCAATCTCCTCCCTCTGGGCCTCCAGCCCACCGCGCCTCCGCACCACGACGGCCCACCACCGCCACGCGCACACCGCATATATAGCTCACAGTAGGAGACCGTGAATTCCGAGGCACTCACAGGTCGAGGCGCCGGAGGCCTCCGGGCGGCGCCGCGGGACCAACGGCGGGCGGACCTGCGCTTACGGGTGACCTGCCGCGGCCTTCCGTCGCCGGAGGAGGAGGAGGTGGAGGCTGGGGAGGAGCGGCGCTTGCTGATGCCGACCATGCCTGTGGAACGAACGGGCGGCGGAGAAGAAGAAGGTGCTGGGAGAAGGATGCGGCGGCGGTGTCTAGGGTTGGGGCGGGTGGGGATTTTATAGCCGGATGGGCGGAGCGGGCGGAGACGCGGAGGCGGGGGCTCGCGGTGACAAGTGGCGAGCGGGCTTTGAAATGGGTGCGGGTGGGGAGCCAACGCCCGACGGGGCGAAGCCGAGGGCGCGCGGGCGCGGCCAACCGCGGGGGCGCGAGGTGGCAAGCGACGGGTGGGAGGCGCGGGCTGGCATGGCATTCGCATCGGGATTCGCTGCGGGCGCCGAGACAAATGGCCCGCCTGTTTTGAACTCAGCCCGGGGGCTGCTAGCTGCCTGCGCGCTGCGTCTGGTTTGGGTGTAGCACGTTGGGGTGCGTGTGCGTCGCCGCTCTGCTGCCTCCTTCGCCTTGGGTGACCTTGGTTGATGGTTGGTTGGGTTCACTGCCGCGCGCTCTCTGGCGATTCACTGGTAAGGCTGCGGTGAAGCTTGAAACATGGGGGACGCCAAAAATAGCAGCTCCGCTGCTTTGTTGAGGGCCGGCAACGGCAAGTATCTATCCATGAGCGTCGTAACAGTATGCTTCTGGTGGCATGCAGTCTCTCTCCCTTGAAGACTCCAAAGAAACTATGCCTTTCAAACAAACTAAGAGGCGGTGATGTTTAGCTCAGGAGCGGAACCAGCTCAAAATTTAAGCGGGAACATATCAGTGACTAGACATTTACAACTTTACGAAAAAAAACTAAGTCTATTCAAGTCTCTAAAAACAAGAAATTGAGCGGGAGCATATGCCATCGCTCACTATACTCTGGTCCGCCCATGGTTTAGGCCATGAACAATTGTACATATATCAGCCCATCTGGCAAGGCCAGCATAGCTTCTAGCAAGATAATCATTTTGGAGGACATTGAACCCAAAGATACGCAGATGCTTACTTCATGAATCATAAGATAACTAGATAAGATAAAGTGGTTGAAAGAGAGAGCTATATTGTTCTGATTTTACACCATATGTACCTCTTATTGAGTCTGGTATATATATGATGACATCCAACTTGAGAGAAGGCACAGTAAGGAATGGAGCACAAAAGTAGTAGATCTATGTTTTCACAAACACTTCACTACTACACGGAGGAAATGGTATTTCTTGAGCGTGCCACACAAGTGGATAACACTGGACATTCACGTGTACATGTGACTAACGACTGTTGGTTTTTTGCTGATCATTATTATCTGACAACTGCCAATGTTCGATATGATTTCGGTAGAACTATGTACCCTACGGAACATAGATGCATGCAACCTTTTTTCATATTTTTTCAGATTAAAATTTTGAGTTCAATAATTGTGGGCTTTATTTGTATGAGTATTTTTGTTGTTTTTATATTTTAGTTGAGAACTGCCAAGGGCGATATCTATTTCTTACTAAAAACCTTTAATGTCTATTGTAAAATATCTCTTATTATCTAACGCCCGTCGGATTCTCTCGCTCGTCATTGGCTGGTTCTTCCCTAACGTCCGATTCTGAAGGAACGGTGAGATGAGTTGGGCTGATGTGTGGGGTCCGATTCTGGACTGGTTCCCACGACTGGAGTGTTCTTCGTTGATCCCTCGCCTTTTCCTGATCGACCACCGCACCAAATTGAGATCGATTTTCCTCTCCACAAACGAAAACTAGCACACCAGCTCGAGATCGACAAGGACCAAAGGTAGTAAATCTTCTTCCTGGTACCTTTTATTTGTGTATCCGTCGCCGCCTGCTTCCTCCCCCCTTGCACCATTCTCTTTTGAAGTGCTTTCTCCCTCCTCCCAGACTTCTCTGATGAGTACGACCCCAGCGGCTGGGAAATCGTCGTTCTTCTCCACCTCTGCCTGCACCACAGCTCGCCTCTGATTGGGAAAAAATCGCCCCTCCTCCGCCCTCAAATCTCAGAAAAATTTATTGCCGAGAAAAAATCGATAAACCCGATAATCCTGTTTATCGGCAGGGGCCGGTAAATTTACTTATCAGCCAAAAACTTTGGTAATTTTTTAATTTAGTGTCTTTTGATTTCCGGATCAAACACGCGAGAAAAAAACGTCGACCCACAGACCGCAAACTGCCATACCATCTCGTTCAATCCTAATTCATTTATATGTTATTTTTTATATCAATGATTTGGATGTAATCTATGTGATTTTCTAGATAAATTGAGCATTTTTTTTCAAATTTTGTCTAAAATTTTTTATCTATCGCCGATAGAATTCCGATAAATCCGATAATCCTGTTTATCGCTAACCTCCGATAAAAAAATTTTATCGATAATTTTTTCCTGCCCGAGGTTGGGATTGCTGCTGGAGATTTGATTCGGTTCTTCCATCCGCGACCCGCTGGTTTAAGTGGGCGGTGCACCAATTTGCGATGGCGGTGGCCCGACGAAGATAGTGCGGAGCGGCTCACGGCGGCCACCTCCGGCTCCAACTCCCTCACGAAGTATTACCTTACATCCAGCGTTGCGCTTTGGTTTGCGGTGAAGAAACTAGCGAAGCGGACTCGGCTCCAACGTCGCCAATAGTCGCGACGAAGCAGCGGTGGCCACACCCTTCACCGCGGTCTCCTTCACCCGGAGCGTCTCCGAACGCTGCTCATGCACCGACTCTGGCACATGCTTTGGCATTGGTGTCGTCGCCTCTACCCCAACCTGCAACCCCTCCGCCCCCGTTGAGCTAGGTGTTGTCGCTGTGCCTCTACTTGAATGCAGGCGCGGCGTGCTTTGCTTTGGTTTTTGCTTCTCTCTGATTTGGTTCGTATCGGTGTGCATACTCGTGTGTTGGCCGCCAACGTTGTTGGCCACCGTGCCGCGCTTGCTGGCGTGGTGTGCGTGCCGATGTCGCATGTGCCTCACCAACGTTGGTGCTCTGTTTCTATCACCTTGATGATCTGATTGCGGCTGCCGCCATAGGCTGGCGTGCTATCGCTGCGATGCGTTCAGAAGGCATGTGTATCGCTGCTGCCATGATAATCACCTGTGAGACGTTAGCCGTTTTCTTCCTGATGTTGTTGATATGGGGTTATTTTCTGTTTGAGCTCCCTATGCTGGCCTTGATGTGCAGATGGTAAGTGCTGAGGTCCTTGCGATGGCCATGAGCAACGCATATAGCTGGATGTGGTGGCGTAAAGGACCGAGGTGGCGGTGGATTAGGCGTTGATTTTGCTGTGGCCTCGGAGTTCGCAGGTTGAAGAAGCTAGCAAAAAATGTGTTGTTGTTAGTTGTACATGTTTATCCATTTTCTTCATTTTTTTCTCAAATTTTTCTAGCAGGCTAAGAATTCTTTGAAAATTCTATAAAATTATAAAAAAATACTAGAGATGGTCAGGAACATATGTCACAATTTTCATGATTTTACCATCTATCATGTGTCTTCAGAAATTCATGCAAAAAAGATAGTTTTTATAAGGGAGCTAAATCTTTTGCCAAACTTTTGGCAAGTTATGGACAGATGTTACTGGTCCAATCTTTGGACATTTTTGTGCTTCAAACTCTTGCGATGTTTGAAGATCTCATGTTGTATTACATTTAGCATTTATGCAATGGTAGATGAAAATTTATTTTATTGGCTAGATTGACTGGACTTAGCTGAACTCACCCAATTTCCCTTTCTACATCTGTACTCTAATTATTTACCCTTTTTTTGGTTGCATAAGCCATTCTCTTTGTAGAATTTCATCAAATTATCAGCATTTAGTATTATCAGATAAGCAGCTAGCTGTAGAGGCTATTTATGATATTAATAGTTGTTGTGCATTCACTTTGAGAAATTAGCCATTCTTAAATTTGTCAAAATTTAGATCTGAACTATTTATTTTACAATCCATACAAATAGTTGGGAAGTTATATAACCTTAGAATTTTAGTAGAAGATTTATTCCATGCGTAAACCATGAACACAAACAGCTATCTCCTCAATTTGTATTGTATTTTCACAAACGACTACCTTTGTGTTTACTAAATTGCTATTCAGTTGATGGTCTGTAGGGATATATTGATTTCTCTATGGAAGAAAAAGAAACTAACACAAAGGAAGAGCTTAACAGCACATTTATAGGGCTTAAGCCAGTTAACCAAGCAAAAGATCATTCTCATGATATTACCAGAGCCATTTATATAGCTACTAGACAACCATTGTAGGGGAGATTTTCTATATGAACTACAGCAGCATACAAGCTAATAAAGTGCAAAGTTTCGTTATGAATTCAAAATATTCATACAGTACTTATAATTATTTACTTCTGATTCCTAACTACAGCTTCATTGTAAATTTTATTTATAGATCAATCTGTCACGCTGCATATATAAAATCCAAGGTATATTACTCTACCTGCTACATTATTATTTATACAAGTTTAATATAAATGTATAATTCAGCATACATCACTCATAACTAAAATTGTTGAAGATGATTGCCTGTTAATTAGTTTAAAGTAATAAAAAATATTAGTACATAGCATCATATATTCTGTTTGTACCTATAATCTATTTGTATTGCTTAAATAAATTATATTAATTCATCTGTTTGTATTGACTACCATAACTTATAACAGATTCAGAATTGGAAATACCAAGAAATAGTAAAGGCAAAATAATAGACATTCGAACAAATTATGAAGAATCCATAGCAAAAATATATAACAAATGAAACCTCAATATCTAGAAGAAATTTTCCTACTTATCAATTCCACATAGCATGATTTATTTATGCCCTGAGTATATACAATATTATGTAAAAGAGTCATATACAGGACGATCATACTTTGGAATAGCAAATTGTAAATTCAAATTCTAACATTACAAAATTGTTAAACATACATTAAGCATTCATGAGCCTCATAATTGAAGTTTTGAGCAAGTATTAATGCAATCAAAGATTAAACAAAAATGGTTGATTTTAATAATAATTGATGCCTTGTGAAGCAACTCACAAAATTGCTATGAAACATAGGGTTGGAAATAATTTTAGAAATTAATCCTGAAAAAGAGAATATTAGTAATTTTTCTTAAATTTTTGGGAATCGTTTTGAAGCCCTAAAAATATGTGCAAGTTACAAAAGGTTGTATTTTTGGAGAATTTTTAATTCAAATTTGGCTCAGGCTTTTTGGGTCAAATCAGTTAAAATGGTTGTACTTTCACACAAAAATTTGTCCCATAATTTTTGGAGGTGGGGAAGACCTGTTTTTGGTTCACTAAAGGTGTGGAGATATTTTGCTCTGTCTGTTACTGTTCACACGCCCCACGGTCATCCCCCTCGCTCTCTCTACCTCTCGGCCACCAGAATTGTTGACTGGTGAGGTCAACCAATGCGCCACACCAGTGAGTCAAGATGCCGAGGCACTTCCAGGGCGTTCGGCCGGCCTTATCCCCTCTCCTTCAGTCTCTCTCGCTCTCTCGCTCACTTCTCTCTTTGCTTCGTCCTTCACTCGGCCGAGCAGTGCAGAGCACGCACACGCACGCTGTCGCATACACCACTGCTCTAGCCCAGCCAAAAGCTCGGTGAGCTTCCCCGTGACCCCTTGATGCTTTAGCGCCTTTTGTTTTCCCTTTTGCCTGACGCCGGAGCGGGTCTCCACGCAAGCCACCCGCCGCCGCCGCTTGTGTGCTCACCATCCATCGAGCCACGGTTAGGTACATTGACCAATAGTCACGCGATCGAATTCACATGCTCACGTAGGAGCTATAGGTGCTCTCAGCCGGTGTAACAGCCCAAAATCCTAAAACCAAGAAAAAAATAAAACTTTTCCGAGGAAATAAAAGAGTGTTCTAAGCTAAATAATTCTTAAGTGTATATATGTATATATATTTGATTGATTGCTCGATTGCTTGTTTAGGTGAGCCTATATATGTGTGGTATATATGTTGTATAAGTATAACAATACATGTGCATATACATGATAGAAAAAAAGGGAAGAAAAGCTTTTGAATATTTTGGACCCAAAGCCTAGCTTTCACCTCGTCTCTTCCACTCTTCTCTCTTGGCCCACTCAACCAAGCCGGCCTAGCCCGCTCTCTCTTCTCTTCTCTCCCTCTCTGCTTCAGCTTAGTGCAAGCGCAGCAGCAGCAGCCGACACCACCACACGTGTGTGTCGCTGTTGTTGTGTCCGAGCCGGAGAGCAAGCACCCAACCACCAAACGAGTTCACCCATGCATCTAGAAACTCAAGCTCGCGCTATTTTTTCCCAAGCCCAAGCCAAATCCGAGATGAACGCCTGGGAGTATGTCAGTCGCCCAAAATCCAAATCAAATTCATGAGATAGAGTTAAAGGCAAGCAATGGATAAAAGGGGAAAGAATCCAAGTGCTATGTGTGAGTTTTTTCCCAAGAGATAGAGTCCCAAGCACAGTTGAATCGTCATATTCGAGTTTGAGCGGCGCCACCACCCCTTTTCAAATCCAATTCGATTTAGAGATAGGTAACCTCCCGCCTATACATATGCGACCCTAGAGCCTTCCCAGATCATCCCGAAAGCTTTTGCCCAACTCGCCGAGACGAATCATCAACAGAGCTCATCGTCGTTGGGAACCAAAGCATCAAGCCATCATGCGCCATCGCCTACCTCCCTGGAGCCTCTCCGACGTCGACATATCATCTAAGTATGATCCCCGTACTTCCCGATCCTTCTTTGCCACTCGTCGGAGTAGTTGGAGCATCGGAGCACCGTTCCGGTGAGTTTCCGGCCGTGGGCCACCACGAGAGAGAATAGCCACCCTCTGTTCCGCTAGAGCCGAGAGCCAAGGCATGACAGCCATCCGATCTGAAGCCAATAGTGCATATTAGAACCCCCTCATACCCCTTCGCCGGCTAACCCAAGCGCGAGATGTGACTTACATAAACCTAGTCAATCGGTCCACCACCTCACTTGCCCAGTCACCAGGTCACACCATTATTTTTGTTTACGTGTCAAGCCACGCTAGCGTTAGCGGTCCAGTCAGCTTTTTGATTTTCTTTTTAATTGGTTTATCTATTTTGCTGAACATAATAAATAGTAAATATTGCACAATAAATAGTTTTTCAGTATAAAAATAATTTTGAAAAATAATAATAATTAGTAAATTAATTTCTCAAAATTTAATGATTTTTATAGGTATATTTTATTCTTTAAATAGTTTATAATTTAAATAGATGCTAGAAAAATCCAAAAAAATCTCAGAAAATCATATATGGCTTTGGAAAAATTATAGAAAATTTCTAACAACATAATTCCATCTGTAGATAATCCTTTTAGTCCTGTTTTAATCTTTAGAAAATCATAACTTGTCAATTGTAGCTCCATTCTGGCTCGTTCTTTCGTTGAATTATCTAGAATAGTGTAATTTGTGATGATGATGCTTGTTGTGTGATGTTTGGTTCTTTTTAGATTTTGGTGTTTATGTGTTGTTATTTTTCTGCGTATGTTAGGAGTAGATGCCGACGTTCAAGAGGAGCTAGAAGATTTTGAAGACCCAAGATCAATATTTTGAAGACCCTACAGGATCAAGATTTTGAAGACCTAACTGAGTTCAGTGAAGATAAGTTGTGTTCTTGATTATTTTTATCCCAGCTTTACAAATGTTTTGTTTTATAAACATGTGTGCTAACAATTTATTGAGATTCTCAAGAGTTAGGTTTTACCCTAGTTTTCTCTTATCATTCTTGTCGACATAGTATGGTTTTGGGTTATGGATGGGTAGATAATGTTTAGCTTTGCTTTAGATGGTAATCATGATAATCGTTCCACGAACTTGATAATGGTCATATGCAACAATGATAAAATATGATGGAATAATTTTTGTAGCAACATGGTATAGGGATTGAGCAGCTGGTATGATGAGATGTATGATTGGAAAAGTGATAGTCTTGCTCAAATCTAATGATCAGTTCGTGGGATGACCTTTCTGTATTTATAGTATAATCATAAGCCTAGTATGGAATGGGCCTAGCCAAGTAATTTGCTTACTCTCAGCATAGTATATACCAGATAGAAGAGCGGTGAATGGACGATGTCTTGGGATCCGAAAGGTGCAAGAGTGGGCTTCCGTTGTTGAGGTGGAATCAGGCGACAGTGAAACCTTAGCGGGTAGACATATGCTGAGAGGGGGCATTGTAAAGGCTTTGTAGTGGATTCCTACGCACACCTCGTTTGTGTGTAAGAGTTCTCCATCGGCCAACGGATGCTCGATAAAATAGGATGAAACGTCTTGTGGATAAAGTACAACCTCTGCAGAGTTAAAACTGAATATTCAGCCGTGCTCACGGTCATGGGCCACACTAAAAACCTACCATGATTATAACTTGATGTTTTGGTTAGTCGTGTCAACTGTGATAGTGGGAATCATAGTTGAGGAAGGTTAGTCATAGTGGTGGGAACTATGATTGATAGTTCAACCTTATTGGATGGAACTTCGGGTTGAGGTGTTGGTTAGTTGGTTAAGTCAAAATAGAAGGAATCTTGAGGTAGTTTGTTATTCACTTAATTGTTATTGCTTTTTAAATTTTGTTACTTAAATGCTGATTATGCAAGGGAGCCATATTAGCCTTATTCTTGTTAAGCCTTCATATGCATACTATTTTTTTCACAACTTTTTGATAAGTACTCACTCTTGCTATCACCAAACACTCAGTTGGAGAAGGTATCGAGGAGGACGCTAAAAGTGGATCGTTCTAGGATGTTTTCTACGTCGATGATGCATATGGAAGAGTCGTAAAGGATTAGAGTTTTCGTAGTTTGCTTAGTCCCGTTGTTGAGTTTAATTGGTTTTTCGACCCTCGAAGGTCACTTTTGTAAGACAGTTTATTTAATTAAGTTTTGATATTGTAATGATTGTTATCAATGAAGTAACTATATATTGGGATTGATTTCTGGGCTCAGCACGTAGATGAGATTGGTTTATTTCTTGAACCGTTCTCGATAGTCGGGTTGTTTGTGTCGTCGTTTCACTACTACCGTCCTAAACTGAGCCGTCATCATGTTGCCACCGTTGTGAGCTACCTGCCGCTAGCCACCTTTCGGCCATCGCTGTCAACCACATGTGACACCGGTGAGTTCCCCGTGATGCACTGATGCCTCTGGTGCCTCTCGCTGGTTGAGCCACGCCGCCATTCACCACTGGCAAGGTCGCTAGAACCACTCGGCATAGTGCACCTCCAGCACGAGTCTACTTCGATCAGCCTCTGTGGCTAGCCCTTCCCCAGTGCAAAAAGTATTTTTCAGCGTTCAAATATTTGGTTCAATCGGAAATCGCGAAATTGATTTATTGATCAACCATTAAATCGGCTCAAAATTGTAAAATGCATAAAAAAAATTAAATATAGCTCCAAAAATTGTAAAACCAATTTTGTTAGCTTTGTTTATTAATTTTCTACACGTTAAAAATACTAGGAGACATGAAATACGTGTTGATATTTCTTTGATTAATAAAATGTGTTTAAGCTTCATTAATTCATAATTAATTATTGTTAACTCCAATTGGTGAAACTAATTTTGTAAATCTTATTAATTATACCCTATTCATTAAAAATGCTCACCCTCAGGTTATGTATAATTAACTATTTATTTATGGTTAAGCTTAGTTTAAAGCTTAACTAAATCCATAGATTATTAAATATTTAACAGTAATTTAAATTAAGGAAAATCCTTAATGATTTAAACTCACATCGTGAAGCATTGCATCTCCACTGTTCTCATACATTACGAAGCCTCTTTCATTGTATGTCATCATACTCATTGCGATGCACTGTCATCTTTATTTAGAAATTGACGATTCGGAGTGTCGCGTGGTTGAAACCACAAACGAACAAGTGGAGTTCTATGAGTGTTACACAGGAACCATCAGGGAAGCACCAGGCAAGCATCTATCATATTTCTCCTATATTTTGGTGAATTACTGGTCAATTTGTTATATTTTACTATAGGTCGTATATGCATGTGATGATGAGTTGATGTCAGGAATCAGGTAGATCCTATTTATTGCATAGCACCTATCTCGATGAAGTTGTTAATCCTGATCCTTATAGCCTGCGCATTTTCATGATATGGTCCAACTTAAAAGTGATGCGGTAATTGCTTAGCCTTGCATAGGTCATCGGTAAAAGGCGAGCGACAGATGTCGTCGTCGTTCGCGAGCTGCAGGAATTTCAACTACAGTTACAAAGAAATGATATGTTGGGATAATGAGTTGGAAAAATCGAGACGAGTTGGAGCGTGTCGGAGGGTGGACTCCTCAAGCGGGGATCTGGAGGGACCCCCTTTGAGATTCGGCCAGGGGGATGATTCTGAATCCACTTTGCAGGTGAAATAAATGAGCGTAAATGAGATGCAGGTGGAACGGAATGATCGGATGCAGGAAGTAGTAAATGCTCAGGGGATTTTTAGACAGGTTCAGGCCGCACTGAGCGTAACACTCTACTCCTGTGTGTATGCTATAAATGCTCTGAGAATGTCTCTCTGAGTATCTGCTGAGTTACACGAATATTTGTCTAGTCTAGAGCTACGTGCTCCTTGTTATTTGGCTGATCTATGCTTCGGTGTCTGTCGCCGGTTATCGAGGGTTCAATCCCTTTCTCCGGGGAGCCCGCCCAGCTTATATACCCATCGGGGCGGTAGCGTGTCCAGAAAGGGTGGCGCGAGTTCCAAGGCGCCATAAATGGAAAGCAACCATCATGGGCTGCTGCGCGAGGTGACGGGGAGGGTTGAAAATGCACCCCAGCCCGGTCTTGTTCGTCATCATGCCATTTTTCAACGGGCGCCGCGGGGAGGGCCCACCGGGTAGCCACCGAGCAGCCCGGCGTGCCCGCCCGGTCAAAGCAGGTCTGACACAGCAGGGTGGCAGGCGGCGTGCCTCGTGCCCTGCGACGTTATCTCGAGGCGCGCCGGATGACGCACGATGGGACCCGTACATTAAATATCCCCACGCCTCCCTGCCAGGCCGTGGCAGGGACTGACAGCAAGCGTGGGGGGAGCAGTTAGAAGTGGTAGGCCACGCGCCCTCTTAAATGCAGCATCGGGCCTCTCACCAGCTGACATGTCACCGCTGGGCCTATGTGGGGGCCACCGGCGAAGGACTTCTCAAGCCCTCGGGGAACCGAGTGCTCGGAGGCCACTACTCGCCGCCCCGAGCACTCTCTCCCGGCTATGCCCTTTCTTGGTCCTCGGGGAATCGAGTGCTCGAGGGCCACTGTTCACGGCCCCGAGAACTCTATCCCGGAACTGACTGTTCGGGTCCTCGGGGAACCGAGTGCTCGGGGCCACTGTTCATGGCCCCGAGCACTCTCTCCCGGAATTGACTTCCCTTGGGTCCTCGGGGGACTCGAGTGCTCGGGGGTAACTGTTCGCAGCCCCGATCACTCTCTTCCCGGTACTTGGTCTTCTCGGGTCATCGGGGAACTTGGATACTTGGGGACCACTGTTCATAGACCCGAGCACCCTCTCCCGGGACTTGGCTTTCTCGTACCTCGGGGAGATAACCCCCGCGGGAGAGCGCCACGTGGTACTCTGCTATTCTGGCCTCGGGACTCGGGGACCCCTGGTTCCTGTGTCACAGACAGAGCGGGTGCTAGGGGCAGTTTGGGAGAGGACACATGGGTGTCCTAGACCGCTTGCATCATTTAAGCACCATCCGTGGTGTCATTTGGCTTAACCAATTTATGTACTTCCACATGTCGACCTAATGGTAAGATAAGCCAATTATTGTAAGACTCCGAGTCCCTGGATTCATCATGGCAATCTTCTGCAGTAGCCTCAGAGCATAATTGTAAGGCTCTTCGAAGCTTTCAAACAGCATCTTCAATGCCTTCTGCTTCGCTCGCCACACGATGTGGTACTTGATCAGCATACCAGTCTTAGTCTGCATATCCTTTATAATGGATTTTAGTGACAAGCATATGTTTGCCAACAAGGGTGATGAGGAGTTGGGCTATGAACCTCACATCAACGGCGTGGCTCACATTCCTAATAGCCTCTTCGTTGCATGTATGTGGGGTGTGCCTACTGAGCACAAAATAGTTCTCATATTTTGGCTTATGTGCTCGTACGAAGTAATAACAATTTGGGTGCTTAAAACACTTGACCTCATACTCCATAGGGTTTGACCGGCCGCACTTGTAGTTCCTTCTTGTGATTACAACATAGTTGCTAATAAAGTGGATGATCTCCTCCCTATTACAAAACCGTTGTTTGAACTGGATGTCATTATTCTGGTATCCCCAGGTGTTATACTCAACGACGGCACAATCCAGCAGCCCAACACCACGAAAGTACTAGATCGCCGGTACCGGGTTATCATTGTTAACAACTTCTTCATCCCCGCTACCACCGACTTCATCATCCATGCATCTTGCATCTACCTCAGAAGGGTCCACTCTAGCTCCCTCTGTACCGGAACTGCCCTCCCCGACATGCCCTCCCTTCTCTTCATGCATCACATGCTGGCCTAAACCTTCTACGCTAGTTACTGCATTACCTTGCACCAGTCGTGACACTATATTTACGTATACCCCTATTTCATAGTTCTCCTCCAATGCCTTGCATGAGTACAAAGCTCATGCATTATTCATTCTCATCTCGAACAACGTATGGACAATGATCGAGCTATTTGGAACAAGCTATGGCCGCACACTCTCTAGGATAACATTATATAACTGTTGGTTCATACGTAAAAGGCTCATAACATTTGATTTCAGACCATCTAGATCAATAGGTGCTTCAACCATACTCTCTATATGCTGGCAGTTCTGAATTGATACGAGCCTCCTGTGTAAAATAGTGGGACGTTCTCCATAATAAATATGGAAAATCATAACGTATCTGCTAAACAAACATATATGTAATAAATATGGACGTTCTATTCTGTTGATGTTCAGTAGATATTGGCGTAATTTATCCATAAAGATAGCTGATCTTATAATTTTGTACCGAGGGATTAGCTTAGATTACTGTTGAAGCTGCTCTCAAATGTGTTTTTTTACGGTGAAACTGTGGGGAATGACCCCACAGCAAGCTGCTCCTAACCATGTTGTAAGAAATATGTGACCTTCATGGATTGAAATTCTGGTTCTCTCTAAGATTTCATCATTTGGGGATCGGGGCCAATGTTGGGAGCAGTGCGAAGACTAGTACGTAAGTGGCAACAGTTTAAGGTAGCAGTTTGCATCCAACAAACCTTATTCGAGTTGAATAATTATTTGGACATGAACTATCAAATATTAGGACGTGAAATAATTACTCTAATTAATTATATAACTCTAATTAAATTACATAAATACTCTAATTATACTAGTTAATAACATTCAAACAATTATACTAAGAGAATAATCTAATTACACTGATTAAAGTAAGTTAATAGTATAAATACACTGACTAATTAAATTTATATAATCAAATTATTTAAATAATCTAAATACTTTAATTTATCAACTTATATAATTTACAAATGTAATTTAACAGATTAATCAATCTACTTACTCTAATTACTATTACTAATCGAACTATTAATTACATACATAATCTAAATACTCTAATTTATCAACTTAATATAATTTATAAAATCTAATTGATCGGCTTAAATAATCTATTTACTCTAATTATTATCACTAATCTATATTAATTAGTTACATAATCTAAGTACTTACTATAACTGATCTCGTGTTGATGCTCCTCATCTCCTCGTGCTGTTGCTCCTTGTCTCGCGTTGCGCTGCTACTCCTTCTCGCCTCGCACTGTGCTGCTGCTCCTCACCTCGTGCTCCGCTGCTTGCCTCTGCTGCTCCTCCTCACTCCTCATTTTGTAGCGGGCTGCAGGCGACGCACCGAAAGCACCGACAACAACAAAATGATGCACCGATGTGCAAAAGAAAGCAACATGCATGCATACCGGCCATTCACACTGAAAGCAAAGCACCGAAGCGACGGCGACACGACAAAAGCAAGACGTGGTCGCATGCACTAAAGTGACAGGTCATATGGCACATGATGTGTAGGTCATATTCGACACCTCATGTATCGAATATATCTGATATTCAGCATATAAGGTACCGAATACACCTGATATTTAGCATATAAGGTATCGAATACACCTGATATTCAGC
The DNA here is from genome assembly GCF_958298935.1 of Phragmites australis. NCBI lineage: Eukaryota > Viridiplantae > Streptophyta > Magnoliopsida > Poales > Poaceae > Phragmites > Phragmites australis. Next base: position 36,369,674 of record NC_084922.1, on the reverse strand, counting down.
ATATAAGGTATCGAATGTGGGCTACAGTACCATATTCGACATCTCGTGTGCCAGGTATGACCAGGTTCGCGTTTTTTCGGCGTACAATATACCGAAAGTCAGTTTTCGGTAAATGAGGTACCGAATACATATACTAAAATTGTAAATACGATGATGTATTATCTATTTCGGTAAATACGGTTATGTATGTTGTCTAATTTTGAATATTTACCGGAGAGTCGACTTTGGAGTAGAAGACAGAGGACTATACGGAGAGAGATAAAATGTGCTCTTCTATATGGCAATGCTACACAAAATTGGAGGAGGTCCTCCTATCTGCTACATGTATATCTGGAACACTCTATGTTCGGTCATGTGTGCTGCATTCGGTAGACCGACCTGTTATGGTCGTTGGTACGAATCTACGGGATAGTGTCTCTGTTCGGAGTGCATAAAAGCAACAACGAGATTAAATGACTAGGCCGAATAGTCAGGTCTAGATTTTATCGTCAAAAGTGGAAAACAGTTGTGGTTTTGAAATCTGAAGAAACACATCGGTCACGGTTAGATAGAACGACGACCATTCATTGTAGTCTCAGATGCAACAGATGTTGTGCCAAAGCACAATTCATGGCTCATGAAGTGCACGTTTAGCACTAGTTCATTATACCAGCATGCATATACAAGTTACGGTTCAGAGTCCTCGACGGGCATTGAGCAGGTGATCCGAACTTGCCCGTCTGACCCGGTGAGCGGCGCGAGCGCCGAAAGCTTAACCATGGCGTGCGCAAAGTCCTCGCGGAACACCTCCTCGCCGCGCCCCCCGGACGCGTAAACGCGCACCCACCGGACGGTGCTCCCCGCCGTGAGCTGCTGGTCCGCGCGCAGGATGCCCCGGCCCTCCAGCAGCTTCGCGTAGTAGTGCGCGCCGAAACCCACCTCCCTGCCCCGCCTATAGTACCCCATCTCCATCGGCGCCGTGCCGTCGCTGTCGCCGCCGCACGCAGCGCGCATCTCGCCGACCATGTCCGGGTCGATGGAGTCGTCCGGCTCGCCGGTCCCGGCAAAGTTGTAGATCCTGTCCTTGAAGAACTTGCACCGCACCTTCCCGATGCTGTGCGCTCCTGCGCGCCAAAAGAGTGAAAAGCGTAAGAGCAATACAACTTTTACAGGGGAGCTCAAATTGGCAGACAAGGTGCAGACAAACCTAAGAGCGCGACGGTCTCTCGCTCCGTGAAGCCGCGGCGCGCGAACGCGTCGAGCGTCATGGCGTAGGTGGCGTTCGGGGCCGGGAAGTGCGCGCCCACCTCGTCGTAGAAGCTCTCGGAGCTGTCGCAGCGGCCGGTGAGCACCGGGTAGCTCGGCCCGCCCACCAGGACGAGGCTGTCCCGCGCGGCGAGGGCCAGGATGTCCGCGCAGGAAACGGTCCCGGGGCACGCCGCCTCCAGCCTCGCCTTGATCGCCTCGACGGCGCCGAAGCCTCGAAGCGACTGGTTCGGGGCGGCGTCCCGCTCCGACTTGCGGCCGTTGATGCGGTCCAGGAGCACCGAGGCGTCGCAGCCCTGCACGCGCATCCAGGAAAAGACAGCATCTTGGCGTGTGCGCGCGTGAGCATCGCAGGGGAAAAAAACGGCACAATGAGATGCGGGACGCAGAGTTTGTTCGTACGTACGTGGATGAAGCAGTCGTGAAAGAAGAGGCGGACGAGCGCGGCAGCGACGTTGGGGTCAGCGTGGTAGAGCTTCCGCACGGTGGACGAGACGATCTCCTCGGCGCCCGGGCACGTCTCGTCGTAGAACCCGAACGCCAGCCCGCGTGTCTGGGTCTCAGGGAAGGTGAAGGAGAAAGACGACGAGTCGTCGTCGTCGCTGCCGTCCTCGTAGTCGTCAAGTGAGAATGCGGACGCGGACATGCTGGCCTCCGTACGGAGACCGCCGTTGCTCAGGACGACGATCAAGAAGGCAAGCAAGCAGATGGCTCCCAGGGCTAGAGGTCCTAACATCGCCTCCTTTGTTCTTGTATCGACGATGATGCCCGATTGAGGTGTGCCAACTGCCAAGTGAAGGTGAGGATTTAAAAATGACGCGGGAAATCATTTCCTGCCGGGAAGTTTACCTGTTACATTTTCGTGCACCTGTACCTGTTGGCTGTCTGTGCAAAGGCTCGTTTATGTTTGTTTGTGCCAGAACCTGAGTGAGAGTACGGAGACACCACGTTGTCTGTGCAACGCCACGTTGACGTTGGCGTGTGTTTGTTTGATGGGCAGTGTGTCAATTTAGGCTCTGTTTGTTTCAGCTTCGGATTCTGACTTTCAGCTTTTATAATCCGAAGCTGAAACAAACAGGCAGCTTTTGGTTATAGCTTTTTAAAATCTGCTGATTGGATTGTGAGAATCTGAGAAGCTGGTTTTTCTCAGCTTTTGATAGATTGTGAAAGTTCATTTTACTAAACTGTCCATTAAATTTTTTTAGAATCTACAGTCTAAAAGCTTTTCATAATCCAGCTTTTCACAATCCAGCTTTTTACAATTCAGCTTTTATAAGCTGCTTTTCAGAATCTCTAGCTGAAACAAACATGCCCTTAGGGTCCGTTTATTTCAGCTGGAGATTCTGAAAAGCAGCTTATAAAAGTTGAATTGTGAAAAGCTGGATTGTAAAAAGCTGGATTGTAAAAAGCTTTTAGATTGTAGATTCTAAAAAACTTTGATTAGACAGTTTAGTAAAATGGATTTTCACAATCTATCAAAAGCTGAGAAAAATCAGGTTCTCATATTTCCACAATCCAACCAGCAAATTTTAAAAAGCTATAACCAAAAGCTGTCTGTTTGTTTGAACTTCGGATTGTAAAAGCTGAAAGCTACAATCCGAAACTGAAATAAACAGGCTCTTAGTAACCGCGCAGAGAACTACTACTTGGTGTGGGAACGGGATCGTCTGAAGTTATGCTCAACATCAGAGTCAAACAGTAAAATTAGTCTACTGAAGTTCTCTGATGTTACTGTTTATGGGAATACTGTGTATAGTTACTGTTCACAAAATATTGTACATATTTACTGTTTATTCATCTATTGTGGCTCCAAATTTAATCTGTCGCTTCTCAAACGCACAACTGAGATGGAGCAAAGTCAGAGGTATTATAGCTCTTTGACTTTGCTCCATGGACGTCAGAGAATTTTATTCCCTTGGTGTGATAGTGTAGGCGTATGAGGGTAGACTTCACTCATTATGATTTAAATTTTGATATCTACTACGTACGCGTAAAAATTTTTAGTGGTATTATCTATAGACATATGATAGGAGTGCACTCGTGGGTATGTAAGTTGTGTGCTTGCATAGTGGTGTGTGTGCAGGTTATCTCATAAATGCAACCACGTAAACTGACGCCAATGCAAAAGGAGTCAGGAAAACAATTTCGGGTCTAGGCATCCATAGTTTCAATACGTGCATTCTTATTTTTCTGGTGTTTAGTGTGGCAGAGTGAAGTGTGCGTAACAGGGTACAGGGCCATGGAAAATGGTTTTAGGTATCATACGATCAACTAAATTTTGTGACTGAGCAGTTGACGGCTCCTAAGGATTTTACTGGCTTGAAATTTCCAAGAAATATTGTGTGATGAAGGTAGGCAGTTTGTAAAAATATTGGAGAAAAGGGGCCAATCGAATCCTTGTGGATAAACAATAAAAAAATCTTGGATACAACCAACGATAATAAATCATACATTAGTTATCATTTGCATGGCACTGTGGAACTAACCATTGGTGTTCCACTTTTTTCAATCTTTGAAAAGTATAAAGAAAGAGTAATGCAGCAGGGGCAAGCAATGTGATAGTGTCCTACGATCCTCTGAGCGGTGTGCTTAGAAGTTGGAACCACAGTTATTAGGACCAGACCGAACGGGCTGAAAAAAACTAGAACCGGAGTTTAGTCCGGTCTGGTCCAGCTGTATCATAACTTCAATCTCTTTTACGCTTAAATATCTTTTATCTAGAAATTTCACCTAAAAATATCAACATTTAGATAACTTTGCAACATTTAGACGTTTCAAAATTGATATCTTTTTCACACGTAATATAGGAAGTTGATGGTCTCAGCATAACTAAAGTAATCTGACTGACTCGCAAATCCCCCCACAAACATCGACAAGTTCTAGCCACGATTTGGCCTCGGCAGGTGCAAAAATGTAATCTTTCGATTGGAAGATATGTGCATAGAATATATAGACGAGACGAAAATTTTTGATATTTCTGTTTGCTCGACTTGCAGCGCTGAAGGCGTCGACATTATGACTCCGTAAGTGTATAGTTGTGCATAGTGCACTTGGGTTTACAGCCAACGAGAAGGGAATGGGATGGCATGGGGTTGGTCTAAGCTGACACAACCGAAAGCATATGGAGGCATAGGGTTCAGAGATATGCAGATGTTCAGCATTGCAATGCTGGGTAAGCAGAGTTGGAGACTTCTATCTAATCTTGACTCTCTCTATGTGCCCGTATTTTTAAGGGAAGATACTATCCAAACGGAGATATATTATCGGCAACAAGGAAGAAACAAGCTATTCAAATGTGGAGAGCCATCCTAGCCGGATGTGATGTACTGAAAAAAGGCCTGATCACACGTATTGGTGATAGCAGCTCCACAGATATTTGGAATGACAAATGAATCTCGTATCATTTCAACATCCTAGACGAGTTTAAGAGCTGATTTTATCGGAATAAACAACGAGTTGGGGGTTCTTTCTTACCACCAGATGTGAATGCAATCCTGTGGATTCCACTGGGGAACGCTCAATAAGACTTCTGGGCGTGGCGCGTGGGCACCAGAGAGGAATGGAGTTTATTAAGTACGATCAGTATATTGTCTATTGTTAAACGAGAAGAGATTTTCAGAACAATAAAATTCAGCATCGACATCTTCACCCGACAACATCTGGCCGAAACTCTAGAAGTTAAGAGTCCCTCCCAAGGTGCGAGTTTTCTGGTGGAAGGTGGTAAATGGGTTCATGGCCACACACCACACACTCCATCGTCATCATATTGACCCAAATCTGAATTGTGAATGGTGTGGTGCAGATGAAGAGACAATAATGCATGTGCTGATTGACTGCACATTTGCTCAATATTTTTGGCAGATCATGAAAGAGGCCACGGATGTGAAACTCCCTCCTCTACACCTGCTCACTTGGACAAAAGACCGTCTATTTGATTAGATGTGCAAGAAAGATGATGCTGCCACTATCCTTTACGGAATATGGCCATTATGGATGGCTAGAAACAAGAGAAGGCACGAGGAGAAAACAATAGATACAAAGGTTGCGGTTTTCTAGGCTCGAGATACGGTTATGGATTTACTTGATAAAAAGGAGTCCCATTGAGCCTACAATTTTTATCCTGTCAGCAATAAATGGAAATCCCCCCCGTAAAGCTAGTTAAAATGTAACATAGATGCAACTTTTCATGTGCAGGAAAGGATAGGAGCTTTAGGTGCGATAATCCGAGATGATGGGGGCATTTCAAGGTGCTTCATCGTGCTGGCACCCACATGCTATGAGCCCACTGATCATGGAAGCCGAAGCAGCCCGGCCCGACATGGTGTGATTGTGTGAAGCTTGCTATCAGAAAAGTAGCATCTCGCTTTGAAAATGATAGCCAGTGGATTTCTGGAATTGACGAGATACAATTCGCGCAGATATCATCCCAATGCTCCGCGAAATCGATGAGCTAAGCAGGGCTTTTATTTCTTTTGATATTCATTTTATTCCGTGGCAAGCTAATACTGCTGCGCATGCTCGTGCCAAATATGTTTCTATGGGTTTGCAAAGGTGCGAGTGGCTAATAAACACACCTCAATTCTTGCAAGCCCATTCTGTAATCCTGCTTCAATATAATACAAAGCCCCTTGGTCTAGAAAAAAAGCATCAGCTTGTCACGTCTCCTGCTGCTGCTTACATGCGCGACTCCGTGTGACGTCCGCGCTTCGCTCGCCCTTTTTTGATCGATTTTTCTACGCACGTTTCGACTTGGAACAGAACCTGCACCTCGCGCGGGCGCGGCGGTCTTGCGAGACTTTGGCTTGAGATGTGGAGCACGGCACGGCACGGCACGATGAAGGACTGGCGAGTCGAACACGACGCGCTCGACCGATCGGCGAATCTTTATCCTTCTCGGGCGCAGGACATCCAAGAATCGACGGGAAAGAAAAGAAGAGATAGAATCAAGTTGAGAGCAAGAACTTATCCAGCGAAGCGAGGGGCCTTGATCTTCTCAGCGCAGATTGGCAGGAATCTTGCGTGCGATCTGGTCTCTTTCTCTAGCCTCTGCGTCGATGAGCACACATGCTCGATGCATGACGCAACTCTTTTGCTCTGGAAGAAAATTACATGAGACCCTCTTTTGCTCTATGAGACTCTGATTCACACCGTTTGTTCTGGATTCAATGGTTTGATTGAACACATGTAAGATAAGCAGATGACACGTGTCGCATAAAGATAGGAGTCTTTCTGTGAGATTCGATCTCATATAATTTATTTTCTTCTGCTCTGCTTCAAGTAGTAGCTCTTCTTGGCTCATGCCACTTGAGGAGTAAGGATCCAATGTTCATCCCGGGTGGACAAGCATTAAGAAAAGCAGAGGAATCGTGTGGCGATCAAGTTGTTATTCTGGTAGGTGATCTGCCCCTAAGGAGCACTTGCGTTTCTGGATAGATCGATCTCCAGACGGGAAGTTGAACGTTCGTAAATACTAGGCTTGGGAATTCACCTTCCCCCCCCCCCCCCCCCCCGGAGAGGATGGTATGCTTCATCTGCCTATTTCTAGACTTTTTTAAAAAAAATTCTCATTGGCTGACCGGTTAGCTGGCCACCCAACTAGCAGTGCTAACTGCAAAACTTGCAATAAAACTAGGGTTTGTCGAAGTAAATATCTCGATGAGAAATTAAGAAACGAAAGATATGTAGCGGTTGAGAATTGTCGAAGGCAAGCGGATGGAAGAAGCTGAAATGAAATTAACATTGTCGTCCAAAGCAATGAAACTAGAGATCGATGGGATCGAATGCTTTCCTCCGAAAGTAAGTGCCCTACTGCCCTGTCCACTGATATCATAGCTTCTTTATAGTCTAATATTCTTACATTATCTCCATTCTGTTCCGTAAATATCCTATTTCAAAAATCGAAACAACTTCTTGGGGGCTTGTCTTCTTCGAAACTCGAAATTCGTTTTTAAAACTCCCTTCCAATGCCAAACTAAACAAGCAGAACAAATCAAAATTTAGTATGGTCCGTGATATATTAACAGCCATGTTGCTCGTCCTCACTTTCTTTCATTTGTTTTTCTTTTATCAGTTCAGTCAGTGGCCATTTATCAGGCATGATCGAACTTGACCCGAACAACTTTTGGTACGTAGCTATGATTATTTCAAGCTATAAACTACTCAGTTCGTCCGTAGTCATGCTCAGTCTATCGTAATAATATCCAAACATCATGTATCACGATTCGCGACAGGAATTAAAAGCTTACAAGAAGATAGTCATGATTGGAAGTAGCTAGCTGCTAGTACAAGGACTATGCTCCTGTGATCCCAGACAGCTCAGCTCACAACCACAGACGAAGCTAGTACAACTTCAGTCTATCAAAGTAGCCAGTACAGCTGTGCAACCAGCAACCAATCGAAATCCAGGCTCGTTTTTGGTATGCAGTGCCTTCTGTACCAACCTACTCCATTTCCACACATATATTGCTCTCCGAAGGCGACTTTAGGGTCTATTTAGACCATCTCTAGAATCCACACGATAGGATTTTTTTCTTCACTGTTTTAACGGGTTTTTTTTCAGTATTTTTAAGGTCATTCCCTTTAGATAAGATAGGATTTTCTCATTTTCTTTTACGACTCCTCTCGAACGAAAACTGTTGAAGATAAGAGAAAATAAAGGGAATGGTAACGAGAACGAGAATCGAAAAGGGAACAAAATGAAGAGAATATGGTTGGAGATGGTATTAGCAGAGCTATTCAAATTAAATCGAAGTTAGCTTTTTGAGTAGAATTAGAGTCAAATAATAGTTTTTAGTTTTCTGAATGAAATTTGTGAGAGTGGTTACTTAAAATAAACCTGATGTTTAAAGCTGAAAAAAGTAGTTTTTCTGATTCACTTTCGATACATGATCACTTCATGTATAAAGTTTACGCTAGATAATCACTTTCAATGATAAAATTATTTTCCTCAGAGAATCACTCCCTCTAAAAAATTTAGATCAGAAGAATCTTACCAAATAGGCCCTTGCAGTCAAGCATTCCAAATGGGTTCAAATGGGGGTGAGAGGAGGCAATTGGGGTGTTGTTTTAAAAATATTGTCACATTATTAAAGAGTACTTCTATCAGCTAGACACTGATTTTTACAATGGGAGTTTGGATCTGCAGCCTTTAAACTCCTCTTTTACCACTCTAATCCTAAAAGTGAATAACCCGGTGAATGTGACTGATTACATACCCATTTTGTTATTAAATATGGTCGTGAGGCTACTGACTAAGCTCCTGGCAAACAGGCTGCAAATGAAGATCATGAATATAGTTCACACAAACCAATATGGATTTATCAAAAGTAGAATAAGTTAGGCAATCTAGGCTGGGCTTTTGAGTATATTCATCATTGCCATCAATTAAAGCAAGAAATCATCATTAAAGCTGGACCTTGAGAAAGTCTTTGACACTGTAGACATCAGGCAATTCAACAAATACTGAAATAGTTGGGTTTCAATGAAAAGTAGATGGATTGGGTCGAATCTATCCTTTGTTCGGACTCTTTCTCTATCTTGTTAAATGAGGTGTCATCTAACAAATTTCACTGTAAGAGAGGTGTAAGACAAGGGGTCATCTCTCTCATCTTCTCTTTGTTGTTACTGCTAATCAACTACGGTGCATAATAAAGAAATCAAGAGCCTTGAGCCTAATCAATCTGCCTCTTAACATGACGCACATGGAGGAGTTTCTAATTATGCAAAATGCAGATGACACTATTTTCATAATGAAAGATTCTCAGAAAGAGTTTTTTTTTTTGGAAGGACTCCTTCACAGTTTTTTCAAATCGACGGTACTAAAGATTAACTATGCTAAGTCTTTTTTGGTTCCAATTAATGTGACAGTAGAAAAAGCATAGCAGTTAGCTAGGATTTTCGGGTGTAAGATTGAAACCTTTCCCTTCACATATCTTGGCTTACCTATGGGTATCACTAGACCAAAAATTGAAGACTACACTCTAATGATGAACAAAATAAAACGAAGAATAACGGTTACTTCCTCACTCATGGGGTTAGACGACTAATTGATTTTGGTAAACTCAGCTCTTTCCTCTCTCCACACCTACACTATGTGTACTTTCAAAATCCTCAAAAAGGTGATTGGAAATATAGACGGAGCAAGGAGACATTGTCTTTGAGCGGACCTAATGGTAACTTCAAAGGGAAATCTATCTTAGAATCAAGTTTGTGCTCCAAAAAACAAAGGAGGTCTGGGGTGGTAAACCTTCAAATGCAAAATGAAGTCTTACTGGTTAAACATCTACACAAGTTCTACAACAGATTGAATATTTCTTGGGTAAATTTGATTTGGAACCCTTAGTATCAGTAATCAAGGGATATTTTTGGTGGAAAGATATCATGAAATATATTGATTATTTTCGTTGAATTGCTTCAGGAAGCCCAGGGGATGGATCCACTATTCTCCTTTGGCATGATGTGTGGAACGGTAATTATCTCAGGATTACAACTTCCCAGATTATATACCTTTGACAAACACAAAAATATTTCCATTGCTCAATTCAGGGAAGACAACACTCCATAGTTACACTTTCATACTCCGTTACCCACTCAAGCTTTTGAGGAGCTTCACACTTTAAAGGAGAAAATGGCTACAATTCAAGACAACAATAATCAGAGGGATGCTTGGGTTTATTGCTAGAGAAGCTCTAGTTATCAATCAAGAAAGTTCTACGCTATGCCCTACAAATCAATAACTCATCTGCCCTTATTCTTTAGATCTGGAAGTTTAAATGCTTCAAGAAACTGAAAGTCTACACATGGTTGTTTTTCAAAGACAGGCGAAGAAAAAACATGAGAGTGGAAAATGATGACTAAAGCTATGTCCTATGCAATCAAAACACCGAAGAAACAACTTATCATTTGTTCTTCGGATGCCCTTTAGCACAAGATGTCGGTCCTTAATTGGCTTATCTTGGAACCATTCGACAGACTTCTTCAATATGATTCATGAAGCTAAGAGTGGCTTTCAGTATCCATTTTCTATGGAAATCTTCATTATTGCGTCATGGGAAATTTGAAAACAAAGGAACTCAAAGATTTTCCAATGTGCGACGCCCACCTTCAATAGCTGGAAAATGAGTTTCATTGATACAATCAATCTTTAGCTTCATAGAATGAATTTCAGTTTTTACTCTTTGATCTCTGCGTGAATGTCTTCCTTTGTATAGTTCTTTCTTCTTCTTCCTTGTCTCTTTAGTTTTTGCTTCTTCGTTCTTGAGCGCCCGTCGTGCCGGGGTTTGCACAGTGCTTTGGTTTCTACCTTTAGCAGCTTAACAATAAAATTACAACAACAGGGGCTTCCATTTCCGAGCAGCGTGCCATTGCTTTGCCTTCTTTGCGCACCGGGCTACGCGACCTCTTGCCCGGCGAGTCGATCTCATTCCACAAATCCGCGTCTCGCTGCGTGCTCCCTTGATCTGCATGGCCCTTTTCTCGCATCAGCTCAGTGCGAGTCCGATGCACGCCTCACTGCTATTTGTGCAGAGGAGACGAGCCGACGAGTCCTTGTCGAGGCGCCTTTGGGCGAAAGCGCACGCGCGTACTCCATATCAAGGCATGAGCCACAAAAAAGATCAATGCAGTATGCAACGGCCTAACCCGGAACAACACGATCTGACCACAAAACCGCGCTGAACCTACTAACACCACTGCCGTTGCATTCATCCAGACATTAGATTTTCGTGATGAAATGGTAATTATCAATTGTTTAATATATCTTAAATCATAATTTCGTTCGGTTTTTTCCCACCCAAATGAAATCCATCCCTGCCACTCGCTTTAAGGAGCACGTTTTCCTTTCCTATCAATGGAGCAGCATTAATCCTTGTATCGTTGTGTCAGTGACTGCTGGTCATTCCATTCCGTTTGAGAGCCACTTCGCTGCCCACAGACACCAAGTCGTCCCACGGCATCGTTTTCATCCGAAGAAAATGGTCGAATTTGATTTGACGCGCGACAGAACCTATTAGATCGGCTTCGAGTTGAAAAGTGAGTATTACTTCTGAGTTACTATTTAATTTATTCTTTATTAACCTAATTAGATGAAAATAAATTATCAAATTAATTTTTATTTTTTTAAATTGACTTAATAACCCAAAAATACAAAACTCGCATGTAAGTAGAACGCGGCCAGCGGCCTCGCTCTCGATCGCAACAAACTGCCGCGCGGCAACAATATTTTACGCGCGAACGTGAATCATACGAGGCAGGCAACCAAATGGCACCGTGAAGCCATTGAACCATAAAATATGAATGGCTGGTTCAGCTCTTTCATGCACTTCCAACGGCCTCGGTCGTCGAAGATCAAAGTCGCTTCTATGAGCTAGCATAGCCTGTCCATCAACATCCGCACTCCCAATAGCCGCACAATCACGGGGAAGGAGCCACGAAAGTGACCTCGTCTGGTGACTCCTAAGCAGCACCGTGCATTTTTTTTTTCCCGTCGGGAACATGTAGTAGCAGTCAAAAATCTAAAAATAGACCGCATACCATATCATATTTAAAAAATAGATAACATATTAGTATATTTACAAATTTAGTATTTATATTTATCATCTTATTCATCGAAAACCCAATTTCAGTATGTGAGGCAATGAAAAAAGATGATCCGACCGTTTTCAGCACTGAGATAACAAATACAGCACTATACACCGCATTTGACACCTGAGTTGCTGAAAAAGGCATGTATTTGGCACCTTAGGTGCAAAATACAGGCTGACCCCATGTGCTGCTTTCGGCACCTCACGTCGTGTCTTATCGTTGCTTTCAGTGCGGTTGTGACATGTGCGGGGTCTCGTGCTGATTTTGGTGCTGAATAAATGAGCTTGCTTTAGTTGAGAAGCATCAGCTCGAGAAGAGGAGGGACCAGCAACAGAGTTGAGAAGCATCGGCACGAAAAGAGAATGGAGCAACAATAGAGGAGCAACACGAGGAGTAGCAGTAGAGGAGCAATACCCTCATGTAAGTACTTTGATTACGTAGTTAATCAATACTTACATTAGAGTAATTAGAGTACTTAGATTATTATTTTTTAGTCTGTTTAGAAGCATATTTGCTTAGTTTCTTTGCAAGTAGATTATTTGCTTAGTTTGATTATAGGAATTTGATTAGTCAGTGTAAGTAGATTATTTACTTAGTTTAATAATATGAAATTCATTAATCAGTGTAATTAATTTATGGAGAACGTCCGTTTAGCATATTCGGTATGACGTTCCATATTTATTATGGAGAACGTTCCGTTGTTTTGCATAGGAGACTCATAACAATTTAGAACTGCCAGCACATAAAGAGTCCGATTGAGTTATCTATTTAACTAGATAGCTTGAAATCATATGGTATGAGCTTTTGCGTGTGAACTGGTAGTTATATACTATTGTCCAAGAAGGTATGCGCCAACGGCGTGTTCCAAACAGCTCGGTCGTTGTTCATACGTTGTTTGAGATGACAAGGAACAACGTATGAGCTTTATACTCATGTAAGGTATTGGAGGAGAATTTTGATATGGGGGTGTACGTAAACATAGTGTTATGACTAGTGCAAAGTGATATAGTGACTAGTGTGCAAGGATCATACCAGTAGGTGATATATGAAGAGGAGGGAAGGCATGTTGGGAGGATAGTTTTGGTACAGAGGGAGCTGGAGTGGACCCTTCTGAGGTAGATTTATGATGTATGGATGATGAAGTCGGTTGTAGTGGGGATGAAAAGCTGTTGACAACGATGACCCAATGTCGGTGATCCAGTACTTTTGTAATGTTGGGCTGTTGGATTGTACTTTTGTTGAGTATATCATATTATCTAACTAGGAATACTAGAAAGCGACATCTGGGTCGGACAACGGTTTCTTAACAGAGGGGAGGTCATCCACTTTATTAGTAACCATGCTGTAATGAAAAGAAGAGACCACAACTGTACCCAGTCAGGTATGAGGTCAGGTGTATCAAGCACCTGAATTGTCCTTTGTATGGGCACATAAGCTGAAATACGAGCACTATTTTGTGATCAGTAGAGGCACCCCACATACATGCAGCGAAGATGCAGTTAGGAATGTAAGCCACACCGTTCACGCGAGGTTCATAGCCCAACTCCTCATCACTCTTGTTGGCACGAGCATATGTTTGTCGTCAAAATCTATTATGAGGGAGGTGCAGACTGAGACGAGTATGCTGATCAATTACCACATCGCGTGGCAAGCGAAACGGAAGACGTTGAAGATGTTGTTTGAAAGCTTCGAAGAGTCTTACAACTATGCTCTGGGGCTACTACAGAAGATTATCATGACGAATCCAATGACTCAGTGGGCCATGACGGATGAGCCGATCAAGCTAGATGATGGGTCATGCAGCAGTGCCGATCGATAACTCATTAGGTTATTTTGGTCCTCTGTACAATAGATCGAAGCTTTCAGACATTATAGGCCAGTTGTATGCGTGGATACTATATTTCTGAGTATCAAGTACCATGGTACCCTTATGACAGTGATGACGATGGATGCAAACAATAAGATCATTCCTCTTATATTTGCAATGGTTGAGAGTGAGAACAATGATATTTGGTTGTGGTTCCTCACCTTAGTGAAGACACGTGTCGTAGACAATAGGGAACGAGTTTGAATCATCTTAGACCATAACAAGGGTCTTCTGCATGTGTTGGATATACTGTATGATAGCATAAATAATTCTATTGGATTGTCTGATGTGGAGAGAAGATGGTGCATACGACACTTGGACGTGAACCTGTACACAAGATACCACAACAAGTCTCTTGTAAAGAGATTCGAATGGTTGTGTCTTTAGAACCAGCAGATGAAGCTCGTGAAGAAGAGAGGAAAAGTAAGCGGGATAGGGCCCGTCACACTAAGTCGGAGGGCCCTAATGCTCTGAGGAAGGGCAAATATCCTAGATGCACTCAGTAGAGAGTATCCATTATAATCTGGTCTATTTTCATTCTGTAAGGCATGCTATTAAGTTAGTCTTTAGGCACACCGTATATATCAATGTTTATTGTCATCATATCTTTATGGTTAGGGTACATTCACGTAGCGGTGAAAAACAACATGTCCCATGTAATGTTTATCAGCATATGTAATCTTTGTGCCGAGTTATATGATAATTGTGTTTCACAACTACTATTGTTCACTAAAAAATTACTCACATAAATTTATATTAAGAGAATAAAGAAATATCGATAAAATTACGTTAAAACAAATTTACAGCACCAACACATCGTTGCCGATATAAGAACAGATATTGACCATGTATGACCTAATGAGCAAGACACGGACAACAGCATGCAAGAGTGGTGACAAAACCGTTGACCTATATTCAACACTTGAGGTACCAATTTAGTACTATTCAAAGTATTTGGCATCTGTATTCGGCACCTCAAGTGTCAAAAACGATCAAATCCATCCTTTTCGGTGCCTCGCGTATCGAAACTGGGTTTTCGATGAACGAGATGCAGAATAGAAATGCTAAATTTATAAATACACCAGTATATTATTTATTTTTTAAATAAGGTATCGTATATTATCTATTTTTAGATTTTACTGGGCCGTAGCAGCAGTAAATGGACGATCATTTGGATCGCATGATTAAATATCATTGGTCTAAACTGACCAATAATTAGAAACACTTCTCATTTGCATAATTATTTCGTTTTTGAAATTTGATAATTCATTGCTGTAAAAAATGGTTGGCTTCAGATCAAACCTAGCTGGCTCGATCAATCTTAACCATTTGGGAAGGGGGAAAAACCAGTTGCTGACAATGTTGTGTTCAGTCTCCGATTTTCCAACTCATATCAAGACTTGTATATGATCATATAGCAACCATATCATTTCGGCTCCCAAGGTTGCAAAGTGGTCAGATTGCACTGTGAGTTTGTGACACGTCGAATGCAACCTTGCGGTGGCAATTATCAGTGTCCATCATTTTCATTTCCAGAGCAGAGAAGAAGAAAAACAAAAAAAGAAATAACGAAACACTTGCTGCGTCCCTTATAAATAGCCTCGCATCGCACCACAGCCAGTAAGGCTGCCCCTCTCTCTTCTCCTCCACACTTCGAGGAAACATCTAAGCACTTTCTTGTGAAGGGGCTAAACACGATTAGGAGGTAGCAACTTGTATGCTAGTAAGTTAGTTAGAGTCAGATCTGAGCAATGGGGGAGGAGCAGGTGGCGCCCAAGCCGGAGGCCGCGGCGGCGGCGGAGCTGACGGGGTTCGTGATGAGCGCGGAGGAGGCCGAGCGCGCCGCGGCGGCGGCCGGCGTGGCGACCGTGCAGGACCTGCTGCCGCTGTTGGTGCCGTCGGCGATGAAACGCGCGCGCGCCCCGATCTCGCGGTTCCCCGTGGGTGCCGTGGGGCTGGGCGTGAGCGGCCGCGTCTACGTCGGCGTGAACCTCGAGTTCCGCGGCGTGCCGCTGTCGCAGTCCGTCCACGCCGAGCAGTTCCTCGTCGCCAACGCGGCCGCCGCGGGGGAGCACGCGCTGCGCGCCATCGCTGTCTCTCACATGCCCTGCGGCCACTGCCGCCAGTTCCTCCAGGAGATCCGCGCCGCCGCCAACATCCAAATCCTCGTGACCACCGACGCCGAGGAAGGCTGCGCGCCCGAGTGGCGCACGGTGGCATCCCTCCTTCTCCGCCCCTTCGGGCCCCACGACCTCCTCCCCGAGAATGTGCCACTCGTCCTCGAGCCGCACGACAACCCTCTGGGCGACCCCGTCGCCGCGGTCGCCAATGGCTTCGCTGGCGGAGACCTGGAGGCGCGCCTGAGGGAGGCTGCGGAGGCGGCCGCGCGGGCGGCGCACGCGCCGTACAGCGAGTGCCCTTCGGGGTTCGCAGTGGCGGACGCTGACGGGAGGATCTACGCCGGGGGGTGCCTGGAGTCAGCCGCCTACAACCCGACGCTGGGCCCCGTCCAGGCAGCCATCATTGCGATGATAGCAGCCGGAGGCGGCCCCGCCGGGGACGTGGTGGCGGCGGCGCTCGTGGAGAAGGAAGGGGCGGCGGTGGCGCAGGAGGCGACGGCCAGGATCGTCTTGGGCGCCGTGGCCCCACATGCCAGCCTCCACGTGTACAGCTACAAGCCGTCCGACGCGTGATGAGCCCCTCTGGATCCCTGTGGCGGTGGGGAGGGTAGGACGCGAGATGGGATCAAGATAATGTTAATAGAAAAAAAGAGTTAAGAATAAGACGGAAAAAACAAATCTCGTGCCGTTGCGTGAGCTGTTAATTCCACATGGCGCTGTTCCATTGGTCAGCAGGTCTGGGAGCTGGGCCTACTTGGTCGGAGTGATTAGTGTTCTTCTGTTCTTATGTGTGTTATAGAAGAAAAAAAATCAACCAAAGAATGGCAAGGTGAAATAGTCCTATTAAATAAGTAACAGATATATTTACATAAAAAAATTATATTTTCCTTGCAAGCTATGCACCTCTCTGCCTCACGCCTTCCCCGTCTCTTGCTGCAAGTTTCTACACGTACCGTGGGACCTGATGTAGTCACAAGACTCACAACTCCAAGCATTGGTCATCCAATCATGCACGTTGGTTCCTCTTCCTTGCAAGCCTCAAACACATGACCGATCGCTTATGAACTTTTCTCGGTGGGACCGAGCGGAACGTAGTTAGTTCGCCATGAAATACAGCAAATGGCGGAAATTTAGTCGCAAAAATCTCTTGTTGAAACAAGAGAATGGTTGCAAACGTACAAACCACGAATACCATTCATCTAATGTTCATCTAAAGGTTGTAGTTGATTTTATCATCCGACCATACTACCAGGAGATGAGTTATTTTACGATATTTAGTAGCCACACAAGAGTTTTCTACACAACTCATTTACTAGTGGGATGGTAAGATCAATAGTAGTTTTTAGACGGAGATAAGACAGATGATATTTGTTATTTACATGTTTGTTACATCAACGGAATTATGGAATCGTATTAATTCTAATTAAGAGTGAGAATATCTTGTGCTTGCAATATTTTTGCATCAGTTTTCTGAGGGAAGTTTCTTGACTAGATGTTACAGCAACGAAATTATAGAATCGTATTAATCCTAGTTAAGAGTTGGAATATCTTGTCCTTGCAATATTTTTGCACCAGTTTTCTGAGGGAAGTTTCTTCTGAGTGCCAAACTACATTTAAGCTGATCTCTCTTTGAACTAGATATTAGAAAGAATGGTCTGCAACCGTGAGAGAGTAGTAAAACAGTCAAATAGACGCATCCTAAAAAAAATAGCAACCATGAAACGTTGACCGCGAACCTATCATTGTTGCTAGTTGGATTCTGCATATTATAGTTTTCTTGTGCAGACCTAGATGATTCTGCATATTATAGTTTTCTTGTGCAGACCTAGATGATTCTGCATCCAAACTTACTACCTTCTGACTTCTGATTGTTATGCAAAGCTTGTTCTGGATAGCTTGAGCTATCAACTTAAGCAAATATGACTTTTTTTAAATATGTATGCGATTTTGATGACTAATAGTAATATAGTTAATAGAACTAATATATTTGTCAAGTATATGTTTTATGGGTGTTATAAATGTAATACATGAAGAAGATATCGAAGCGGAACTCAAGAAAGTTTGAATTAGATAAGTTTAAAGATATTACACTCACTAGATAGACCGGTGCTCAGAAAGATGTACTTATCGGATAATCCGATGCTTAGAAATTCACATCGGAGTATTTTGACTCAGAATATGTTCTTCATTTCTATACACCGGATGATTCGGTGTTGAAGTGATGTGTACATCAGAGTGTTCTTCAGAACTTGTGTAGATTTTCATAGGAAAGGTTTTGAACTCACCAGATAGTCTGGCGATCTCTAAGATAGTTTTACCGGAGTATTTTTCAGAACATATGCTTTCGGCTCAGTGGAGATGAAGTTCTACTAATAGTCTAGTCAGGTGATCAGAGGATTTATATGCCGGACAAATGAATAGTGAGAAGTGGCTCACTTGACTCAAGTATATAAACTGGATAGTCCGGTGATGAAGTTGAAGTTTACACCGGAATACCCATGTTGGGAATGAGTTTAAGTGTAGGTCTAACGACTAGTTTCAATGGCTAGTTTTTACTATTGTACACACCGGATGGCTCGGTGTTTGTACTGTTGTTAATGACGGATCATCCAATGTTTACAGTCTTTTTAACCATTGAAGCAACGACTAATTTATGAGTTTGAGCCTATAAATACTCCTACTTAGCCATTTGAGTGTGCTAGAGTCCATATAAACTCATAGACATTTGAAAAGACATCCAAGTCATCAAAGTGTTAAAAGTGATCATCTAAGTCAGTTAAGTACAAGATTATAGAGTGATTAGTACTAATAGGTCTAGAGAGAGTTGTTGCTAGGTGTTACTGTCTAGAGAGAGATCAATAAGTGATTCTATATTATACCAAGTGGTATATTGACATGTTCAAATCTTGGTGACTCGTTGGCACCATGAGCCTTAGTAGCTCATGCTTGTTGACCCTCTAACTTGATGTAGAGTGACAGCAAGACTATTGTACGGAGATACGGAGACCTTTGCCCTTATTGCTAAAGCTTTGAAATGAAGACAGCGGCAAGTGACTGGAAGAGATGTATGTGGTGAGACTTTATCTTGGTGGCTCAACCTACTTGAGGTCTAGGTGGCTCAAAGGATGTGATCGGATGCTGTCAAAGAGCTATAACCTAGGTGGCTGCTTCGACGTGGATTAGAGTTGTTGATACAACCGGATAAAAATCTTTTATACCGAGTTTACTCTCTTTACCATCTTTACATTTTCGTATTTACATTCTTGTAATCTATCTTTCCATATTTAACTTCTTAGATTAATTTACTATGATTGGTATATGTTGTAAAACTTTTTGAATAATAGAGTCGATACACTAAATAAATTTAAAATATATTTAGATAGAAATTAATATAGATTTATTTTATAAAGTTTTTAAAATTAATTAGTTTTAGATATCATAATTTATTCGTTCTTAGAAAAAAGAGCCCTAGGCTCTAAGATAGATAAACATTCTTGTAACTAGCAACATCCTTGAGGGACTTTCTCAGGGCATTCATAGTATCCATACAGGAGTAAGGTGTTACGCCCCCGTGCGGCCTGAACCTGTCTTAACCGCTGGTGTATTTACTCCGTTCCGCATTAGATCACTCCGCCCCACCGACCATCGCATTCATACCCATTTATTTCTCCGGCGAACATATTCAGGATCATCTCCTGACCGAATCTCTAAAAAGAAGTCCCTAGAATCCTTGCGACAGGAGTTCACCCTCCGACACACATTTAGATAAAAATTAATATAGATTCATCTTATAAATTTTTTAAAATTAATTAGTTTTAAATATCATAATTTATTCGTTCTTAGAATATCATCCATCCCTACCCAATTCAAATGGGTTTCTTCCACGATAATCTTTTTGCTAGTTGGGCTCTGAATTTTTTTTTAATTTCTTAGTCCACATCAAGATCAGTGTTGCTAGTTGAGAAGGCTTCCTGTCACTGAACCGTGGGACCCGTAGGCAGTACCGGAGCCGACGGAGAATGTACCAGACGTCCCTGCTCTCCTGCGACGCGCGTGGCGCCACGACGCCCTCTTTGCTCTTGGCCATGCCATGGCCTTGGCATTGGCGCGCGGACATGAGTACTGGTCCATGACACACGGCGGCCTAGCGTCGCGTTACCCACTTAACCACCGCGCCACGGCCGTGCCCGTGTCCAGAGTCCATGGCCAGCCTCACGCCACCGCCTTGTCTCCTCGTCGCCCTGAGAAGGCCGCAGACGAGAAGGCTTCGAGCCTGCGCCCGCCGCGCTCCCGTGCCATCGCAGGCCGCGCGGCTGCGGCGCGTCTTCCTCGGCCTCGGCGCCACCTTCATCGGCCGGTTCGCTCGCATGGCTTCCGGCGGCACCTCGTCCCGCTCGTTCGTTGCCGGAGCGCGGCTGAGGCCAGGGGTTTCCCTGGTCGAACAGGTTGATGTCGCTACCGCTTCTTGCTCTATTATTTTCTCCGCCTTTTTCTTTCGAAAATATTATTCTGTTAATTTCAGCTTGTTTTTTTTACCTGATTAGATTCTGAAGAATGTGGACTGGCCTGACGAATTCCCCTTTCAAGCCTGAGGATTTCAGTCGCTTCGACGAGTTACGAGTAAGTAGCTTCGGAGCATTCAGGCAGTTCATGTGCAGAAACAGCATTCGGTTAGCCAGCAGGCAGCAGGCGTTGCTGCTACTACTAGTAGTTACTACGTCTGACATTGTAACCTGGTGAATAATTCAGCAATGCCAATATCAAACTTAGCGTTATATCCGAGATCAGTTCACTTGTCAGGACTGCATTTTTACAAAGATTTAAGCTCGTGGAGCCTCAAAACCACCAGGTCAATCACGTGAAGAATATTAGAATGCCACTAACTAAATTCCAGCAACATGATCACAAGAAGGGGGAAAAGTCAAGGAGTTCATTAGAAGTTTTCTGAATCACTGAAGCAGATAATATCATAGCTATTTATGAAAATCCAACACGGTGAGTACATCCATAAGTTGTAGAGCGCGAGGAGCTAACTGGTGCTTTCGATGATCTTGATAGTGAGTAGTTTCAGTAGTTGCTTTCCAGAATTCCTTGTGGGGCTCAGTCAAAATGTCATATAAGTCAATCAACATACCAAGCCCTTAACGCAGTATTCTGTAAAAACAAACCACCCAATCAAAAGAGAAGAGAATGCTGCCATCCCTATTAGGAAAGACCAGCCAGCCAATAAAATACCGATGCATGTCACAGTTAGGAAAGGAAAGAATGACGGAACGACAGACATTTTGTCCACCCAGTGGCCATGCAACCAAATAAGAGCCACCACATTCAAAACATTCCACTCCACAGAGTCATTGTAGGCGAGCCGGTTCAGGCAGTTTGCCACAAACGAGTGGCAGTTGCAGGTGAACAGCTTGTAGTACTTGTGATGGAAATGCCTCATGCCCGATTGCAGAGCATCATCCCACGAGATTGCCGTTCCAACTTCTATGTGATTGTAGGAACGCTTACATACATGCACCGCACGATTAACAGGAAAGCAGCACTGGCCATGAACAGAACAATGAGTTCGTCAGGACGAATTCACCAACTTGAATAAACCTACTGGATGTTTCTGACCGACAACAACATAAGCAGGTTTTTGCAAAAAGAAATCTTAAAACCAAACAAGATTATGAAACAATATATGAAACTTCAGCATTAAAACTTTGATAGTGTCTTCTTTATTAAAATAGGAAACCTAAAGGTTCCCAAGAAGGATAATCGATGGAACACAATGAATTATTTACAAAAGGCACTGCTACTAAAGAAAACGATAACTGAAATTGATCAACTTCCCAAAAATGTGTAAACCACTCAGCTTTGGCTCTGTCCTAGTCCTGCACACATGCTATGTCTGTGATAGCTAGCCGGAGTAATCTCAGGATCAGTTTCCAGCTCATATGTCTGAATTCTGTGTTCCTTTTTCAACAGGATCCCATTTTTTGTTTTAACAAAGAACTATTACTATTAAATGAATAGCATGTATTCGCCGTTCACCCTTACCTTTAAGAGAACCAGTTTGTAAAATACTCTACTGTTCAAAACATACTAAAATCAGAAATCATATTGGAAAATGTAACTGTTTAAAGAAAGGAAATCATAAAACATTCTTTCATGCACAGAAATTAAATGAGAAGGAAGATGAGTTGATTTCTTGCATTAGTAAATGTGGTTTTATATTAGTTCCTTTGCACCCTAAACCTATTAACATCTTAGTATTGGTTTTACTTGTCACCATATTTTACCGTAGCAAATTTGACCGTTCGTTTTTTAAAAAGATTTATAGATATTTAAAAATATACTATACTAATAAAGTTTGTTTCATGATAAATCTAATAATATAGTAAATTTGACCATCCGTTTTTTCTTAAAAAATCTGTAGATATTTAAAACTTTTATATTATTAGATTCATCATGAAACAAATTTTATTATTATATATTTTCAAAAGATCATATTGGAACACTCTAGAGACGGATAAGAAAATATCGTATTGAGCTACTGCTTAAAATAGCGGAAACCTTTGCACAATTGGGACTATAAGTTGAAATAAAGAACAACCTTACAAGTCCGCAAAAAATAACAACCTTATACGTACCCTCAATCTAATAAATGGAATGGCTCTAGAAGGTGTCGCAGTCATATTTGCACAAAGAGAATGCGGATAGCGATGGAATGAATAAATGTGGTACGCATGCCGGTTATCAAACCATGAGCAGTGAATCTGACTCTTCCAGCAGCAGCTTGCTTGTTCGCGTATCAATCAACTCAACTGGAAGCTTTAACTGGTCAGCTGGCGCACTAGTTTGGTGCCATCCAATATCCACCGATCCTTCCTGTGGGAGCAACAGGTATTTTCAGAGCTGACTCGTTTTCTTTCTCAAGTGCTCATCTCCATCTTCTGCTCTAAGTTATGACCTAGCAGCCATAATACTACTATAGACCGAGTGTGTTTCACCCTCTAGTCTTCGACCTGTGTATTGAAGACAAAGCTGGGGAACGCCGTTGTAGTGTCCCTGGGGAACAAAATTGAATCAGCACGTTCTTCTTTAACCATGAAGATGCATTACTCTCTGAGATTCAGACTTCAGAGAGAGATCGCATTGGCATGCATGCATCTCTGATTATAGACACAGCATACTGCATATGTCCTAGGATCGCTCAGTTGTGGGGAACAAATCATGCAGCAGGCATTGGTCAGGAAAGAAGGCAAGCTGATGAAATGCATGAGTTAGTAAACAATACATACTTCAGGTGAGGTAGTGTCATCTTCTTTATGACAGTAGGGTGCTGCAATACAAAAGTTTTCCACTCCTCTCTGCTAATCCTGCTGTCCTTATCAGTATCAGCATCTTCAAACGTCTTTAGAAGGACAAAGATGATATAACTCGATCAGAAATCCAAGTACTTCATGGAGAAACAGGAAAGAGCTTAAGGGAGAGCGCAGTAGCGATACCTTGTCTATTATGGCTTCCACAAGATCGTCAGACAGCTCCACCTGTGACTCCATTAAAGTAGCAACAACCATTTGTTTCACCTAGGTTAAAAAAAACATTTGTTTCACTTTGACCTCAGGAGAAAAGCATACGCGCGAGCATGGGCTTCTAACGTCTGAATAGGCCATGGCATATGTCATTAATTGTTCTAGAAAAGGTCCATTGCGAAACATAATAACAAGCTTGGTTTCATTTCATTATTTTTCTTATTGTTTTTCGTTCAAGACTAACTGTAATCTATTTCACATAAAGAGCATGACTACATTGCTCCTCAAATTAGTAATTCTCAGTTCCTTTCTTTTACCAAAAAAAAAAGGTAAAGACATGGGTTTCCAAACTGACATCTTTGCTTCCTGAGAAGATAAAACAACTTTTTTTATAAGCGTCAACAAAGTTTGAGACTTCAGGGGGTTTCGAAAATGTAAGCATTTTCTGACGAGGTCTATTGACAACTAGAGCATAAGCTTAATAACTAACCAACATGCATGCACAAATGATGTCACACTGGTTAAGCTCTGCACTAAGAGCTGCAATAGACTACAGAGGCAGTGTAAGACTCTTGAGTAGCTAAATACCAAATATTGATGCAGTAATACAAATCACTGAAGACAATCAAAGCTTTGATACATTTGTTGAGAACTGATGCACCAGAAAACCAACACATACCTCTTCACGCTCAATGAAACCAGTTTGCCTCAAATCATACAGTCTGAATGAAACTAAAGAAGTGTGAAACAAAAAATCAATGGCAGATATAACTTGACATTTGAAGAACTCTTGATCAAGTTCTAAACATACTTACAATCAATTTTATCTTCAATAGGAGCATTTGGATGAAACACACGTATTGCATGGATAAACTCTTCAAATTCAATAACATAATTTTTCTTTTCATCAAAGAGATCAAAAACCTACATGAGAAGAAAGAAAAAAACCAACTCAACATTGTGGAGCTATGTGGAATGTGAGCAAATTTCAGAAACTAAAATTAAAATTGCTATAAAATAACAATTTATGAAAGTTATCAAATCATATAGTTAATTTTTGTCTTGCATTACCACACGGTATTATTGTTTTCTCATCATCTTTTTAGTTGGATCTTGTGGGTTTTATCTCTAGCCGACCCCAACTTGCTTGAGACAAAGGCTTTGTTGTTGTTGTATTACCACACGACATTGTAACCTAAAAAGTAACAGGTGCGGTGGGTTTGAATACAATATCCCAACATTGACAGTAACTTCAGAAATCAGAACTTCTGCAATGTGGTTTCACTCAAACCATGCATGAAGCTTAGTTTTGTTTAAAGCCAATAATATAGAAATTAGAAAAGTAAGGCCCTGTTTGGATGCTAAGTTTTTTTTGGAGTTTTGGAAAAATACTATGGTTTTACAAAATACTTTGGTTTTAGACAATTTGGAGGTGTTTGGATGTAACAGATCTTGCAGTTTCGAAAGCCATAGTATTTCCAAACGTGTGGTCTTTTTGGAGTTTTAGGAACTCCGCCAAGTGCCTCTTTTTTCTAAACCATGGTATTGTGTGGTTCTAGTTTCTAAAACTGCAGTTCCTCAGTACCATGGTTTTTGGAAACTACGAAATCCAAACAGGCCCAAGTCATTTATGATACTCTTATCAAGAGACCAAACCCAAGCTCCTTCGGAAGCTTCTTTAATACAGCATCTGGAACAGATACAGATATGAGATTGTCTATAACCATGTTAAATTTGTTGGTTCCACTATTAAACTTGAAACAAAAGAACAGCTTGTATGATTTAGTTGGACACAGATACAGAATCCAACTCGGAATTGCGTGTCTGACTCAGCAAGAAAAAAAATGTGCTCACGAAATGTCACTTGGAATCCAACTCGGCAAAATTTTTGGGGACTCGGGTGTCCGTGTAACACTAAATGATACCTGAATTGAGATTTGAGGGGAGTGGAAGGACAAGTTTTTCTCTTTCTTTTTAGAACTGGGAGGACAAGCTTTGACACTTACTCTGTCTAGAAAAAGATTCTTGCCAGATGGTGTCCTGAACAATGCTAACTGCAACTCCTCCTAAAAAAGATGTAGAAACTTCCACAATTAATAACCAATAAACATATAGTACTGTGAACAGTACATTGTCCACTATGAAATATTCACCGGGAAGATATCATCCAAGCCCCTAGCATACCATTATAAAGAGTTCCAGAGTGGACGAATAAAAGCCTATGCTAGTCAAGGCATCTGTAACTAAGGTTCTACGGTCAATGCCAAAGCATATTCAGTATAAGATACCTTTTGACAGGGAATTATAACCTCCCTTTAGTTATTGACCTCTCTGCTCTCAAATTAATATTAGGGTCAATTTACCTTTCTGCTCTGCATAAAGGTAAGTCCTTTTCAACTTGTGTAATGGCTCAAAATGTTACTATCCTGGACCCTTGAGTGCAGCTTGAGCAACTAATCCTGATTGGCCAGGAAACTTCTTGCATGATCAAAAGGATTAGTTACGCAATATTTTGCCACTTTACAAATTTGCCACTCCCTGGCAATTCTCACACGGTTCTAGTTGCCTTGTCTAATAAATTTGAGAAACACACGCACGAAATTCGCACGACTTTTGCAGGGCTTTCACAGCAGACAGCTCAATTCTCATAGAAATCATGAAAATTCCCACCACCCCAACGGAGCCAAAAAAAAGTAAAAAAATAAAAACAAGAACACGTCTGACCGACTGTGCCATAAAAAGAACAGAGTTGAACATTTGCAAAAACCTTATGGATCAGGCCGTCGTCGACAATGGAGCAGCTGATCTTCTTGTACAGCTCGTACAGCGCCTCCACCTCGTTCACCGAGACTCCCAGTAGCCACACCCAAAAACCACCTCAGGCCACAATACCAGATAAAAACAGAACACAAAGCCAAACAGAAACAGGTAGCTGTATACTTACAGCAGCAGGACTCGTCGGCGAGGTCGGCGAGCTCGCGGAACGTGAGGCGTCCGCGGGCCCGGAGCCGCGCGCGGGCGTCGACCGCGGACAGCAGTCTGGGCGGGCTCTTCTCGAAGCACCGCGCGGCCGCGAGGCAGACCGCGTCCACCACGGCGAGCACCGGGAACAGCGCCGCGCAAGCGAGTTCCCCCAGCGTCAGAGAGCTCCTCGACGCCTGCCACGCAACGCGCATACCACGACGAACAACAACCAGATCAGGCCGAAACGAGAAAATGGCGGGACCAAATCGGAGATGGCAGGGATCCCGGGGGCGCGAGCGTACGAGAGCGTTCGAGGAGCGAGAGGAGTTCATGTGCCCTGGAGCCGGCGGCGAACCATCGACCGAGGGAGGCCACCCCGGCGTCCTCGCTGCGCGACGGTCGTGGGGCGCTGTGCCGGGTCTTCGCCGTCACGATTCAGCCGGCGGCTCTCGGAGGGAGCGGTGGGGAACCGGGGATTGGCGGTTGGCGGAATCTGGCTCAGGTTTTGCCACCTCGGTCTAGTTTTTCCTCATCCAATCATTCACCGGTCCACCACGGGACAGTGAATACCACGACCTAAACGTGATCGGTGCGTAAACGTATTCGATTTTGGCAAGGAATGCATTCTTACCGGGAAAAATGGCTTTTGAATTTCTTAACCTCTAAATCTTAACACACAAAAAATGTGAAATAAGCCAACCTATTGAGTTGCTCATCTAGTCAAAGCATCTAATTAATCTAGCCAAAGAACATTTTAGAATGGACGCGTAGATTAGTTGCTGAACACAGAATTTGGTTAATGATCTCCATCAAAACCAAACAAAGTCTATATGAATGCAACTTGGCATCTGTCACCTTTTTCCCCTTTTTTGAGGGAACTATCTGACACACTAACACTAGGTTCTATTTGTTTTTTTTCTTTTGGTTCTGCTTCTACTGCTGGTAGAAGTCAGAAATCATAATAAATAGACTTCTGAAAAAATCAGAATTCTATTTTTGAGAAAAATAAATTAAAATTGAAAAGCTCGCTGATAGACGTTTTTTTAGAAGTTACATGCTAAGAAGCTAAAATTTTGTTGTATAAGCAAGCAAATTATTTCCAAAAGCATTAGACAAGCTAAAAATACATCTTTTTAGAAAAATCAAAAAGTAGAAATCCAAATAAACATATCTTAAGTTCAAATAGAACTTCTTGGGCTAGATTTCCTCATCTTATAGAATGACAAAGAGCCCAAAAATAATTCATGGGACAACCATGACAAGCTACCTCCTGATGCCTTAGGCACCTTGATTCAGCCCTTTTCTGCCAAAGAGGTGGAAAAGGCATTCGGAGATATGAACGAAGACTTTGCCCCTGGTCCTAATAGCTTCGCAGTCACCTTCCTCAAGGTGTTCTAGGATTGGATCAAAGGGGACATCTTTGACATGTTCAATGACTTTCATGTTGGGAGGCTAGATCTGAAGAGACTAAATTATGGGGTTATAACTCTTATCCCTAAGGTCAAGAGGCCAATACTATTAAACAATATAGACCTATCTGTCTTTTCAATATTGATTACAAAGGCTTTACCAAGGTCCTCAACAATAGACTCACCCAAGTAACCAAGGAGGTCATTGGTCCAAGTCAAATAGCCTTTATCGAAGGAAGGAACATCCTGGAGGGAGTGGTAGTTCTCCATGAAGTAATTCCTGAGTTAAGGAGTAAGAGACAACAAGAGCTATTGGTGAAAATAGATTTTGAAAAGACCTATGACAAGGTCAAGTGGAGCTACATGGAAGATGTCCATGAGAGGGAAAGAATCCCCCCACACGTGGATCCAATGAGTCATGCAATCTGTTGTGGGGGGTAGAGTCTGTATTAATATTAATGGCCAAAGTGGACCATATTTTAGAACCTACCAAGGACTAAGACAAGGTGACCCATTATCCACTTTGCTCTTCAACATTGCAAGCTGCAACCAAAGGTCTACTCAAGGGGGTTGTAGACCACCTGATCCTGGAGGGGGGGGGGTGTTACTCATGTTCAGTATGCTGATGACACAATTGTTATGGTTGATGGCACTAACAGCTCTATCCTCACTCTTTACTGCTTTGAGTGATTGTCTGGGCCCAAGATCAATTTCCACAAGAGTGAGGTCTTTGCCTTTGGGATGGACCAACAACAGCAGGAAAGGGTGGCCAACATGTTTAACTACAAACTGGGGCAGCTCACTTTGAAATATCTAGGCACTCCTGTCTTTGATCATCATCTAGGGGCTGCCGCCTCCTCTGATCTCCTTTCAAAAATGGCTAAAAGGTCAGACCCATCGAAAGATAAAAACCTAACCTTTGGGGGCAAACTGATCCTGATAAACTCTTGCTTGACTAGCTTGCCCATGTATACCAGGGGTATCTACCTCCTCCCCAAAGGGATCCACAAGAAGATAGACACTATCAGATCCATGTTCTTTTGGAAGGAGGCTGACAATGTGAACAAATACCATATGACCAGATGGGAGGCTATATGTAGGCATAAGGACTATGGAGGTCTAGGCATCCCAAATACAACTATCATGAATGAATACTTGTTGCTGAAATAGGTTTGGAAAATTTGTGCTGGGTCGAATGACATCTGGTTCAAATTACTCAAAGCCAAATACATGCCTGAGGACAATTTTTTCACTTCCAGACAGAAAAGGCTCCTCCCAGTTTTGGCAGGGCTTACACAAGGTTAAACACCTCTTTCACTAGGGGGCTGAGTATAAAGTAAATAGTGGTAGCAAAGTGCTCTTTTGGAAGGATGTGTGGCTGGGTGAAACTCCACTGAAAACTCAATTTCTTGAACTCTTTGACCTGTGTGCTGACCCAGAGCTCCTTGTATCTGATTGTTGGGTCAACAATGAGTGGGATCTACAGTTTAAAAGGAGCTTGACTGCTAATGATCTGCTCCAGTGGGAGGAGATGATGCACAAGTTGCAATGCACCCAGCTGAATGATAGGGAAGATGAGGTGATCTGATCCCTGCACAAATCAAGGAGATTTACCATCAGGTCGATGTATATGTTTTTTACCTTTGAAGGTGTTTCTAGCAAGGAAACTAAGAAAATCTGGTATTGTAAAATTCCCCTTAGGATTAAGGTATTCCTTTGGCAGATGCTGCATAATAAGTTTCCTGTGACCTCCTCCCTAAAGAAGAGGGGTTGGAAAGGGAGCTTGAACTGTTGTCTGTGCAATAGGCCTGATGACGCCAACCATATCTTTTTTGGCTGTGCGATGGCCTAATTTTCTTAGAGCGCTGTGAGAGATATCTTTGGTTGTAATGGGTTTCCCATCTCGGTAGCTAACTTATGGGCAAGCTAACTTCCGAAGTTTTTCAAAATCTCTCAAACTCTAGAGCTATTCCTCTTTGCAGGTATACCTTGCGCCTTGTGAAGGACAAGGAACGCTATGGCCATCGAGAAGAAGTTTCCTAACAAGCCTGCAGATGTCCTGATTCTCGCTATATCGTTCGTGTAGAAATAAAGCATCCTCCTCAGACAAGATGACAAGCTCAAGGTGGACAATGCCTCCTCCCAGGTCCGTGAGTGGCTGCGAGAACACGCACCTGCTGATGGCCTTATTTCCGACATTTATGAGCTCTAATTGGGTGTTGTTTGGTTGTGTGTAATAGCCTAGCCGTGTTTGTCGTCCAGAACCTGATTTGTTTGATCTCGTGTTTGTGCTGAGTGTCCTAGCAGTCTGATGTTTCTGCTGTCCTTCTCCTCTTTTGATGTCATATACTTTTGTTTACTGTTTTATATCTATTATTGGCTTTCAATAGAAACCGAGGTAATATCCTTAAAAAAAAATTCACGGACCATTCATTCACTTGCTTCCAGTTCGATGGTTGCGGCCCCTCCTAGATAGAGGAGACAGCAGCAACAAAATCCACCTCCTGACGTGAGGGAGGCAGCAAACACACATAGCTGGAGGGGATGTAAGGAGACGTGACAAACCATAGTAGTGACTGTGCACGATAAGCTGATGATAAAAATGTCAAACCAAGTTGAATTGACTTCAAACTTGGTCCACATTTTATATACATGTAGTTATCCGATTTGGCCGTTTGTTGCGAGGATTGGTTGAGTGGAGCACCAAATTGGAGAGACATTCATTTAGTTCAGTCTGCGGCGTGTTAACGTATTACAACTTCATGTAGATACTTCTATTTTGTTACTGATGATCAGAGAATAATATCTTTCCTTTTCCCCTATTTTGATATGGATATAATATTAAACAGAGCGACTTTTCTTGTATGGAGAAAAGAGCGGCGGTTCTAGTCAATAAAAGCTAATTTTAATTTTTAAATGGGAATGGAGAAGCAATGAAGTACAGAATTACAAGGTGGCAGCTGTGGGGATTCAGGAGCTGTCACGAGCTAGTATATACATTGCAGAAGGATGAGAAGGAGAGGATGCTTCCCTCCTACAGGAAGCATTACAAATTCTTGAGGCTGTTTTACACACTGCAATCGTAACCGTGACAAGATTACGCGGTAGCAGCCGCTGCTTCTTCCGCCACTTGGGACGCCTGCTGCAGGGTGCAGATGAGGTTGCGATCCCCGTACACGTTGTCCACACGACCTGGCAAGAACGCAACAGAGCACAACAAAGATTAGCTTCTCGCAAAATGTTAAGCGATCAGAAGGCTGCTTTGGGGACAGCGGTGAGTCATTTTGTACCAGTTGTTGGCCAGAACTTGGCTCCCCGGAGCCATGCTGCAGGGAACGCAGCGTACTCCCTCGAGTACGGTTTGGTCCATGTGTCGCTCATCAGGAGTTGGGGTGGGTGAGGAGCGCCCTGCGCAGACACAACAGAAGGCACTTGTGAACCTCTGTGGAAATGCAAGAGGTGTGCATAACCATTTCATTTGTGGAAGTCTTAGCATGCGAAAAGGCAGATATTCTTTACAATTATAACTTTTTTCTTTAAAGTTATGCGCACTCAAAATGCAACGAAACTACTTATTATGTGGAGAAAGATATGGCTTGATATGGTGCACTTTTGCTACATAACCGATTCGATTAGACACTAGTAATATATTACCTTCAGGACATTGTTGAGCACATCGGCTTTGCCATTTTCTATTTCTGCAATCTCTTCTCTGATGGAGATAAGAGCATCACAGAACCTGTCTAATTCGGCCTACAAGACAAACGATGCTACATTAAGCAATATGAAAGCAAATAATTGATGTAATGGGAAGCAAAAGATTAAAAATAATATATGCTTACCTTGCTTTCACTTTCAGTGGGTTCAATCATAAGTGTGCCTGGAACAGGCCATGACATGGTTGGTGCATGAAATCCATAGTCCATCAAGCGCTTTGCGACATCCTCTGGCTCAATACCAGCAGTTGCCTGGGGAAAAAAATCCATGAGCCAGTTACAGAATTGAAATGCATAGACAAAAGGTTCAACTGCTAATATGATTTGGATAAGCACCTTAAACCCTCTTAAATCAACGATGAATTCATGGGCAACAGTTCCATTGACTCCACGGAATAGAACTGGGTAATGCTTCTGCAAAATTCATCAAAGTAAATTTAGAAAACTAATTTAAACATATATAATAAATTTAGCTAAGCGTATGCTTAATGAATAAAAAGTACCTCTAGACGTTTTGCCATGTAGTTTGCATTCAAGATTGCAATCTTTGAAGCATCTGTGAGTCCCTGGGAGCCCATCATGGCTATGTATGTGTATGAAATCGGCAGAATCAAAGCAGACCCCCATGGAGCAGCAGCAATGGTACCAAGAGGGTCGGTTTTCTCAGGGAGAGGAAAGCCACCAGTGGGAACCTACAATAACAGAATTAGTTTGATGATGAAGTTGCATTTAATTTTGAATTAAAAGACGAAGTCATGAAAAAAATATGAGTTATTCTGGTTTTAGTACTTAACACACTAAAATATGGTTTGAGTACTTAACACATTATCACTAAAAAACGTATATAGCATCACCACGGTGTTTTCAACAGAAAGAAAATGCAGGCAACTCTTTCTTGCTTCACTAGCTTTAGGTGACTAAGGAAATGAAATAAGTTGTCACTTAGAAGACCCACCAGATCCAATGGCAACCAATAAGCCACAAAACAGTGGGAAATGGTTCTTGGGTTGCACAGTAAAGATAGGATGACAGGGATTCTAGTGTTTGAACAACAATGTAGGACTGGTGGTAACATAGAGAACTGTAAACAGATTGAAATCATCTGAAATCTTCAGTTTTACAAATTTTAAGATACTATTCTTGGAAATCAAATATGGTTATAAATAATCTGCCTTGTGCTGTACAAAAGTAAAGATGGAAATATTTAAGCTCGTAAAATGACAGAACATGTTGTGTTATTTCTGACCTTTTTATTATTTAAAGTTAATTGTTGGACATTGGGCAGCATCTGACATGCCTGAAGTCTGTGAATTTTTAGATTGACATATGATATGAGAGATTAAAGAGTTCAGGATACCTACCACTGGATGAGATGGTAAAAATGGTGCCAAGTGCTTCTTAACACCAATAGGACCCATGCCAGGACCACCTCCACCATGTGGAATGCAAAATGTCTTGTGAAGGTTAAGGTGGCAAACGTCTGCTCCAATAAAACCAGGGCTTGTCAATCCAACCTGTAAAAAAGACAAATTTTGTAAGTTTAAGGGAAATTCCGGTGTATTGCACGTTTTGGCTTAACAGCATGGGACATCTTAAATAGCCATATCACAAGTTCTGAACTACGTTCAGGTGAACTTGGAGAAAAAATGCCATATTTTTCTAAAAGAAAACATAATTAAGCGCGCGCGTGCGGCACACACACTGTTATAGGTTCGTTATCACCAATCTTCATGGGAACCATTTTACCACCAATCTTGATGAGATACAAATAAATGAAAGGCGATTATAATGTCATGGTTAGAAGTTAGAACTGAACTCAGATAGACTGGTTTTATAAATAATTTAATAGAATTATTTCATGAATAGAATCAACTTAGTCATCATGTTGGAAATCCATCCCACAATGTGAACAATGTGTATACCAACATAAATTTGTTTTGTTAATTCGTCTAAAAAGTGTGTTCCATTAAGAAATTAAAAGTATAAAAACACTTGAAGAAAGCGCTTTATAGAAAGAACAAAGTGGAGAAGAGGACATAACAAACTGCAAAAGGCTAACCTGAGCATTCATGTTAGCACCATCCATGTAGACCTGCCCACCATTCTCATGAATGATCCTGCATATCTCATCAATGCCTTCTTCATAGACTCCATGAGTTGAAGGATAGGTAACCTAAAAGATAAGTTAATCATGCAACATCTTGTTATTATCGGCATCTGGCAAAACAATTTCAAGCATTTTCTTCAAAGAACAATAAACATTCATTCTGAGTGAACTTCAATATTTCCATGGTTCCACAATACTCACTCTCATCCATTAATCTCTGTAGCTCTTACGCAACAGTAGATAAACGAAATGGTTGGATACATCTTTCTATTTATCTATTTATATGTCGAGTACCTTTGGATGCATGATAAGTACGATTAGACGAATGTTTCATGAAGCAGATATCTGGTTTCCAGCTTAACATATACTAGAATCAGCAAAAAAAAAAAAAAAAAAAAAAAAAATTGCAATTCATCTAGTTTGCGTTATACATTAAATAAAGTGAGAAGGTTATGAAGATCTAGACCGTTAGTTTGGCATCAGAACACTAGATTCAGTATTGAATAGTGGAGCTGAAAGATAAATGTGTGGTGTAGTGAAACTGCCATTTCAAATTTCAAGACATTACTTTAAAAAAAATCAAGACACTATAAATTATTATAAATTCTCATATTGACGGGCACAACAACCGTACCATCAGAGCAGCCAAGTTGTCCTTGTTTGCTTCGGCAGCTTTCCTCAATTCCTCAATGTTAATGTTACCTTTGGAATCAGTTCCAACAGCAACAATCTTCATTCCACACATAGCAGCACTTGCAGGGTTGGTGCCGTGCGCCGAGACAGGAATAATGCAGACATCACGGTGGTGGTCTCCTCTTGACTGCAGTTTTTTTTTCATATAGCTTGTAAATAAAGAATACTAAAAAGACAATAAGAGATCTAGGTCAGCAGCTTTGACATGACAGACCTGGTGGTAAGCACGAATAACCATCAATCCAGCATACTCTCCTGCAGCACCAGCATTTGGTTGCAAAGAGAAAGAATCAAAACCAGTGATCTTGCACAGCAGATCGCCCAAGTCGTCAAACATTTCCTTCATCACAAAACAAGGCATTTTAGATGTCTTGAAATTCCTATTACAAATAATTTCCCATTAGAAACTAATAAATACTGAATGGTGTCCTTACATGATAGCCTGCAGCCTGTTCAGTAGGGGCAAATGGGTGCATGTTTGCAAAGTTCGGATAGGTGACAGGCATCATCTCAACAGTAGCATTCAGTTTCATGGTGCAAGAACCAAGAGGGATCATACTGTGGCACAGTGAGAGATCCTTGGATTGTAACTTATGCAGGTAGCGGAGAAGCTCGTGCTCTGTGTGGTACCTGCAACCCCACGACATAACATCAGTTCATTTTAAACATTATGACAAATTAGTGAAGCAAAGATGCAAAGTTTGCATCACATACATGTTAAAGATTGGGTGTGTTAGGTAGGGGGTCTCGCGAACAAGGCTGCTAGGAATTGAGCTTGACACTTCTGATGCGAGGGATTCAGCTGTGAAGTTCACCTGAAAGTGTTTATAATAGCACATCATTTAATTTATTGATCTAATTTCACATGAAGCACACAGATGTTTTGCATTAATTGAATGACTACTTACTGGCTTGCCACCAGAGAACACCTTGAACAGCTTGTCAACATCCTCCAGGGTGGTAGTCTCATCAAATGCAGCAGTTATCTATAACATCACAGCTAGCAATTAATTTGAAACTCTCAAAATCATCACAAATAAGTTGTAATGTAACAGTAACATCAAGATAAAGCGCACCGTGTTCGCATCGACGACCCGAAGGTTCATCTCGTTTTTGACAGCCTCCTCAGCAATTGCGCGTGCATCGGCACACTTGACCTTGACCGTGTCGAAGAACGGCAGCTCCTGGACTGTCACTGTCCCAAGCTTCTTCAGCCCATGGGCAAAGGTACCCGCTAGGCCATGAACACGGTCAGCGATTGCCTTCAGCCCCTCGGGACCATGGTAGACAGCAAACATGGCTGCCATGTTGGCGAGCAAGGCCTGTGAACCACAAGTGTCCTTATTACTAATGCTACTCTATCACAACTACTCGGTCACTAACATGTCACAAAGACACATCTCTTATCATCTGTATCACTGTCAAGCAATTTGTGAGCGGGTGGAGTGTGTGAATACCTGTGCAGTGCAGATGTTGCTGGTGGCCTTGTCCCTGCGGATGTGCTGCTCCCGGGTCTGCATCGCCATACGAAGCGCGGGCTTCCCACTGGAATCGACGCTCACCCCGATGATACGGCCGGGCATCAGCCGCTTGTACTCCTGCGACGTGGCGAGGAACGCGGCGTGCGGGCCTCCGTAACCCATGGGCACGCCGAACCGTTGCGCGGAGCCCACGGCGATGTCGGCGCCAATCTCGCCGGGTGTCTTCAGCGTGGTGAGCGCGAGCAGGTCGGTGGCCATGACCACCTTGACACCGTGCCCGTGGGCGTCCTTGACGAACTCCGCGTAGTCGAGCACCTCACCCTCCGTGCCGGGGTATTGCACGAGCACTCCGCACACGTCGCCGCTGCTGTAGTCGAAGTCCTTAGCGTCGGCGACGACGACTTTGATGTCGAACCCGGCGGCGCGCGTCTCGCAGACGTCGATGGTCTGCGGGTGGCAGTTGGAGGCGATGAGGAAGGTCTTCTTCTTGCCCCTCAGGATGCCATTGCACATAGCCATGGCCTCGGCAGCGGCGGTTGCCTCGTCAAGCAAGGAGGCGTTGGACATGGGCAGGCCGGTGAGGTCGGCGATCATGGTCTGGTAGTTGAGCAGCGACTCGAGACGGCCCTGCGCGATCTCGGCCTGGTACGGCGTGTACTGCGTGTACCACGCGGGGTTCTCCATGAGATTGCGCAGTATCACCGCCGGGATGTGGGTGTTGTAGTATCCCATCCCGATGAATGACTTGTAGGCCTTGTTCATCGACGCGAGGCGCTGCATGTGGTCGATCATCTGGGACTCCGTGAACCCGGCGTCGAACTTGCCGGCGAAGTGCATCGACGGCGCGCGGATGGCGGCCGGGACGGTGGCGTCGATGAGCGCGTCGACGGTGTTGAATCCGCAGGCGGACGCCATGGCGACTTGCTCGGAGGGCGTGGCGGAGTTGTGCCTCCGCGGGAAGGTGTCGCTCGGCTGCAGCGCCGATGCCGACACTGGCCGCCCCTGCGCGTACTGGTGGGCACCCCTCGCACGCGGGCGCTTCCCCGTCGCCGGCGCGGGCGCCAGGGTGGAGATGCCGCGGGACGGGGCCGGGGACGTGGTGGATGCGGCCGCCGCGAGCAGGCGGCGCAGCAGCGCGCGGCTGGCGAGGCGGCGTGCGCGCTCCATCTAGTTGGGGTGGGTGTGGGAACGCGCGGCGGAAGGGCGAGGCCGGCGCAGGAATGGAAGGGGCGAGTCCCCGGGATAGGAGGGCCTCGGCTTCCGCTCCTGCCGAGAAGAGCGGCTGTGGTGTTGGGTTAGCGAGTGATTTGGTTGGCTAGTAATATATATCGGCGCATTCGGAGAAAGAAAAAAAGAAGAAGGCAATTTTCCTCCTCTCCGGTGGCGATGAGCTGCGCTGCCAAAGTTATTGTGGAGTGAGTGGAGAGCACGGGCGAGGAGATGTTTCAGAGTGACGTGGGCGCTGACACTGTGATCGGCAACGGGAGGCGGGGGGTGCGGATGGCGTTTGGATGGACGAGGAGCCGAGCAGGGGGCGGTATAAGAGGCCCGGCCACAGAAATCGGCGAGAGGGGCAGGACGCCAGAGTGGGAACGGGCGCGGGGGAGGTATCACAGGGTGGGACGGGGGAGGCGAGCGAGAGGGAGCGCTGCTGGCACGACGCCGGCGCTGCGGGGCGCCTTATCGCTTTCCCCGACGCGCCCCCCTCCGCCGCAGAAAATTTGAGTGGGGTTGCGGTGCGCCGGGGCGTATTTTTTTGCGGCGCCCGTTCCCCCTTCGCTGGTGGCCCGGCAGCGCATGGATTGGGGTCGTCCGGTGCGACGGAAGTCGCCAAATCCGCGCCGTGCTGGAGACCGCGACGCGAGGGATCTGCAGGCCGGATTCTGCCCCTGGGCGCAACACGTGGGGTGGTGACTGGGTAGGCTCGCGCACGGCTTTGCGTCGCTGGGAAATCACGGGGCCTAACAGTTTAACCAGGCCATCGACGGGTGGGGTGCGAGGCAAGAATTGGGTTGGGGGATGGGGCGTCAACGACAACTGTGGTTTGGTGGGCGGGTGGATCGGAGTGGGCCACAGCATGTTGGTTGGGATCACCTACCGCCAAAGAATCTCTGGGAACCCGTGGAGATTGGGGGCGTAGGGAGGACATCAGTTCCACCAACCTCAGTTGAGTAACCTGCTTGTCTTTAGAAAAAACTTCGATCTGCGGCAAAATAGAAAATATACAACATATGCTCCCGTATTACCAAAATAGATAGTATATCAACGTATTTATAAATTTAGTATCTATATTCGACACTTTAAACATAAAAAATAGATTCTAGTATCTGAGGCACCGAAAAATGATAGGCCTAACTGTATTTAGCACCTAAGGTACCGAATACGATGCCGTATTCGATACCTTAGTTTTTGACACATAAGGTGCCAAATACGGTGTACCGTATTTGGCACTAGGCCTTGCTGCGTGGTGTTCTTGTCGCTGCTTTCAGTGCATGTCCTCGTTGTTTTCACCTCGTGCTGCTTTTCTCGATTTTTTCAGCGCACACGCTACTGTCCCTGTAGCTTTTAGCTCTGTGTTGTCGTATTTTGCTATAAGATAAGAGGCTGCTGCAGTAGCACGAGCAAAGAAGAAGTAGCGTGAGGAGATGAGGAGCAGCAACGTGAGGAGAGGAGAAGCAATGTGAGGTGAGGAGTAGCAGTAGCGCGAGGAAAGGAGAATCAGTCCAAAATGAGAATGAGCAACAATGTCGTATTTCAATAAATACTTAAATTATGTATTTAATTAATACTTACAGTAATAATAATAATAAGAGTAAGTAGATTATTTAATTATATTTGTTTAATTATATTAATTTGATAAATTAGAGTACTTAAGATCATTTGATTAATTTGATTACATAAATTTGATTAGTCAGTGTAATTAGATTATTTAATTAGTTTAATAACATAAATTTTATTCATCATTGTAAGTAGATTATTTTCTTAGTATAATTATATGAATGTTATTAACCAATATAATTAAAGTATTTACGTAACTTAATCACTTAGGTTTAGTGGAACTATAGAAGATAGTGTGCAACAGCAACAAAGATGTATGGTGGTGGCCCCACATGCCCATGGGCGCCTCCCCTCCTGGTGTCACTTTGTACTAATGGTGGTGTAAGGTGATGGTTTGGTTCATGCATGCTCTTTATAGACGTAACTAGGGTGCCAGTGTAATGAGAGGAAAGATAAAAAAAATAAAGAAAAAAATATCAGAAAGATTAAAAAACTTGGGTAGGACAGAAAGATTCAATTAAAATCATAATGCACAAAAAAATTATTAAATTGAATTTTTAATTAATAGTGGTGTGCACCTATTTAATTAATATTTTAATTTAAATCCATTAAATAGTGGTGCACACCGAATAGCTGTATGGCCAGAGAGGTGGTCAGGGATGTGATGTGATATGAATGATGGATGGATAGTGGTGTAAGCCTGCTTAATTAATATTTTAATTCAATCTTAAATATTAATTATTTCATTTGAATTCAATATTGATGATTGTTAATTACTTAAAATTTAGCATTGTTAAGTATTGTATTATTTAATTTGCATTATTAATTTATTTAATTTATCAAGGGACGTAATTAGTTATGTATCGTATATACATCTAAGTAGTTATTTTATTACATGTACATTTATTTAGCAGATACGATATAACTCTCCATATTTATTTTGGAGAACACCCACAACTTTGCACGGGAGACTCGTAACAATTCAGAACTGCCAGGATACAGAGAGTTCGGTTGAGGTATCTAATAACCCAGATAGTCTGAAATCACATGTTATGAGCCTTTCGCGTATAAATAAGTAGTCTCATACTGTTGTCCTAGAGGGTGTGCGGCTATGGTTTGTTCCAAACAGATTGGTCGTTGTCCATACGTTGTTCGAGTTGAGAAGGAACAATACATGAGCTTTGTACTCACGCAAGTAATTGGAGAAGAACTTTGATATGGAAGTGTACGTAAACATAGTGCCATGACTGATGCAAGGTGAAGCAGTGACTACCGTGAAAGAATCAGGCCAGCAGGTGATGCATGAAGAGGATGGCATGATGGGCATGTCAGGGAGGACAGTTCCGGTAGATAGGGAGTTAGAGTGGATCCTTCTGAGATAGATGTAGGATGCATGGATGATGAAGCCGGTGATAGCGGGGATGAAGAAGCTGCTAACAACGATGACTTGATGCCGACGATCTAATACTTCTGTGGTGCTGGGCTGCTAGATTGTATCGTCGTTGAGTATAACATCTTATCTAATTGGGGATACCAGAATAGCGACATTCAGGTTGGGCAACAGTTTCGTAATAAGAGGAGGTCATCTGCTTTATTAACAACTATGCTATAATGACAATAAGGAACCACAAGTGAGCTCAGTCTAACCCTACGGAATATGAGGTCATGTGTATCAAGCACCCGAATTATTCTTACTTTGTACGAGCACATAAGCCGAAATATGAGAACTATTTTGTGATCAGTAGACATACCCTAATACATGCAGCGAAGAGGCTATTAGGAATGTGAGTCACGTCGTTGATGCGAGATTCATAGCCCAACTCCTTATCACCCTTGTTAGCACGAACATTTATTTGTCACCAAAATATATTATAGGAGAGGTGTAGACTAAGATGGGTATGTTAATTAATTACCACACCGCATGGCGAGCGAAACAGATTACGTTGAAGATGTTGTTTGGAAGCTTCGAAGAATCTTACAACTATACTATGAGGCTACTGCAGAAGATTACCATGACAAATCAAGGGACTCAGTATGCCATGGTAGATGGGCCGATCATGCTAGAGGATGGGTTATACATCACCACTGACCGATACCTCATTAGGTTATTCTGGTCCTTTAGACAATGCATCAAAGCTTCCAGACATTGCAGGCCGGTTGTATGCATGGATGCCACATTTCTAAGCAACAAGTATCATGGTACCCTTATGACAGCGATGACGACAGATGCAAATAATCATATCATTTCTCTTGCTTTTGCAATGGTTGAGAGTGAGAACAATGATATCTGGCTATGGTTCTCACCTTAGTGAGGACACGTGTCGTGAGAAATAGTGAACGAGTTTGCATCATCTCAAACCATAACAAGGGTCTTCTACATGCGTTGAACATGATGCATGATAGCACAAACTACTCCATTGCATGGCCTGATGTGGAAAGAAGATGGTGCATACGACACTTGGGAGCGAACCTATACACAAAGTACCGCAACAAGTCTCTTGCAAAGAGATTCAAATGGTTGTCTGCAGAACCAGTAGACGAAGTTCAATGAGATATGGAGAGGATTAAATGAGACCACTCGCAAGATGATGGCGGAGCAACAAGCACAGAAGAACCATCTGCGAAAGCAAATGGTTGGGGGACATACTATTGTTAGCCATTCACGTGCTATGTTTAGCCAGTGGATAGCGGGGAAACCGACAGAGCATTGGATCCTAATCCATGACGCTCACGGTGCTAGGTTAGCACATAGAATTTTAATGATCATATTTTACTCTTTCTTATGCAAATAGGGCTTCTAAAATTAGCGTATCCCATGTTAGGTATACCATTATGACAATGAACATAACAGAGGTGTTCAACAATATCCTAAAGGGAGTAAAGGGCCTCCTGTTGTGTGCCATCATGACAATGAACATAGTGGAGGTGTTCAACAATGTCGTAAAGGGAGTAAAGGGCATTCTGTTGTGTGCCATCATTGAGACTGTGGTAATGCTGCAAGGAATTGCAGCACGCAGTTTGTACCTAAGGTGAAGAACATCATATCTAGAAGGAGGAACAAATCACACTTTTATCGTACGAGAATCTACGACTTGGCCAACAATGAATTCGAGATCATGTGTTGCGGTAGATATGCTTTAGGGTATAGCACAGGGGACACTGTGCAACAATATTAACTTGGGCCTCACGAGATCAAGTGCACATGCAATAAGCATTGCATCATATCTCCGTACTTCACGATTGATGTATTAAGGAGCACATGGCTTCCAAAGATATGATCCTTCAACATCAGAAGCAACTACAAAGCGATCGATGGGCCTAAGTGGGTACCTTATCCCTGAGCATGACGCACAGATCCTAGAAGGCCTAGAGCCATGAGGCTGCAAGGTGACATGGATGAAGCAGATATTGTTGATAGTCTATGCAAGTGTAAACTTTGCAAACAACCTGGCCATGACAGGAGAACATGCCCGATCTAGGAGTAAACTATCAGGTCACTATCGAACTATACTATATTAAAGTTGTTGTATTTTAGTTTGTTGTTTAAAGTTATTCACAGACATGATTTGTATTCTAAATTGTATTCATCTATTAGTTGTACTACTTATTTTGTAATAGATCGTATGGTACTAGCATCACAGACAATATTTTCTTATTAAACCATGAAGCTTGTTATTCACATATTTATTGAACCATGAAGCTTGTAATTCACCTATTTATTGAACCATAAAGCTTATTATTCACCTATTTATTGAACCATGAAGCTTATAATATATTTTAATTTTTTATTCACCTACTTATTGAACCATGAAGCTTGAAGTCATTGTCATGGCTTATGGTGGTCTTCCCGAGCTTCTTCAGCAGCAGTACGACAAGAATCATAGGGGAAAAAATGATTTTCACAAGACAGCAGGTACCACGATTATATATGTTTTTTAATTACCATGATAATTTGCTACTAACTTAGTGCATGTATTGGATACCTTTTGCAGTTTCTTCTGTTGCGAGCCCGAAGTATCCACACGATTAAGGAGTTAGACCCTCAATTTCACAAGCCACTCACACGGGTAGGACTACTGCCTTTCGCTCTCAAGATGGTCAGAGCTCGCATAGAGGGTGGTGGCAGGACACCTCTCCCACCGATTGAGGAGCCATGAGGAGCTATTGCTCACAGGTCTCGTCGACCAGTGGCGTCATGACACACATGTTCCACTTTTCTTTTGGTGAGATGGCTGTAACATTGAGGGATGTGGGCATGCTGACCAGGTTGCCAATCAGGGGCACCTCGTTAGTAGTTTCACGACCAGCAATAGAGCAATGAAAGGGTTACATTTAGGGCAGCTAATTATTTGTTATGTAATACACTTCAAATGTTATAGTGCTATTCAAACTTTATTGAACATCTGCATCTTGTAAGTTTAGTGTGTAATATGACATGAAGGATGTTGGCCTCTCCATGTCCTGGATTCATGGGCTGTCACAGTTTGGTCCATGTCCATCGAATATAGAAGAGGCTGCAGTTATACAATACTATGCGGTGTACTTATACGTCCTACTGAGAGGCATCATGTTCTGCAACACGACAGAAGATTATGTCGCCCCTCATATTGTATGGTTAGCGAGTCATCTTGCGTCACGTACTTATGAGCCGACATCTTACAGTTGGAGATCTGTTGTGCTGGCTGCAACCTACAGAGGATTATGTGCCGCAACCCAGCGATCAAAGAAGAAGGGATCTGTTACAGGCTGTCTACACCTCTTACAGCTATGGAGATTGTGAGCGGCAGCGTCGAGTCGAGTCGCCATTGTAGTTGTTCGGTGCAGTTATAGTTGTTTAAGGCACATATATTATTCACTTTGTTATCATAGTCATTCTTATTATGTATTATTCACTATATTGTCAATTGATTTTTTTAATTTTTTTAATGTTTATCAAATTATTCTGGCACATAACTTTATTTATTACTTATTTATTAAGCGTTGTTACATATTAATCGTGATATTCAGTACATGTTTAATGTTTCTTAAATAATCAGAGATTCGTGCTTTGGTGCAGAGTCATAACGTTGCAGTTAAGGATCAACAAATCTGTGGCGGGGTCTTCGAGTATATGCTTTTCATGGACACCTATAATGATCCATATAGCACTTAATGTCTCCTTGCAGGTTATGCGTGAAGGGAAGAATAATCCCTTCAATGAGAATAACGTAACCCAAGCTATGGCCAAATTGCATGCAAGGCTCTTCTGTTCTGCGTTAACTGCTCCACTCTAATATGTAACCGTTGAGGACCTTAGGGCTTTCTTGCACGGGCAGTGTCAAACGTATCTCAGGGTATACGAACTGGCCGACCATCCTTCTGTGCTAGGTTTTTCTAGGAGGCAAAAAATGATAGTGATGTTGCCCGACTAGTATGTATCCCACATTCAGGTTCGTTATTTTCTATTTGGTTACCTTACTTATCTTTTTTTCATTGATTCGAATGCTCCTCTTTTGCACTAGACGTTCCTGGAAGATGCACAGTTGATCAACAAAGATATCACAAACTTCTTGATGATATATATGCTCTTCGGCGAGGGTGTGATGGATGGTTTGCGTAGAAGACGATGACCGTTAGCGCACCTGAGGGGTATAGGGGCTCCCTCTACTACTCATCCAGAAATTGACGAGGACGAGGATTATGATTTCATGTCCCTAATGCCTCGACGTTCTAGCATAAATATAGGAGAAGGTTCAAGGAACACTGCAAGAGAATATTCACGCACCACATCAAAATGGCGTACAACCGATAAGGAAATAGGACATGCTACTACCCTGACAGCTCAAGATGACGACGACTACAATTTCATGACACAATGACCCCTCCCTCCGAGGCTCCATCTCCGGAGGACATTGATGACCCTGAAAATACTGGTGGGTTTGCATCTACTCATACTTACAACTTTCCATCACCACCTTGGAAATAACAACTATCTTACCCTGATAGCATTGACTAGCACAGCTGGCACTATTCCGCTAATTTGCATCGCCA
Source organism: Phragmites australis (assembly GCF_958298935.1). NCBI lineage: Eukaryota > Viridiplantae > Streptophyta > Magnoliopsida > Poales > Poaceae > Phragmites > Phragmites australis. The sequence goes on along the minus strand of NC_084922.1, from coordinate 36,325,160 downwards.
CTTTCCTTCGCCATCTTGAGATGCTCTAGGTATTTATCATCTATGCACTATGAACTATGCATATACCAGGCATGCCTATTTATTTTGTTTACATTTCTATTTCATTAGTTCAGTTTGACGGGTATATGGTTAGTGTCTTATATTAACATACTATGTTACGAACTATTTATGAACTTCATGTCTAATCAATGTGATGGTAAGTTTATTATATTAATGTACTATCCAATCTTACCAGAGTATACGATGCCATTTGTAAATATAAGGTACTGCAGCATTGGCTCATGCATAGGTTTTTTCCATGCAGTCATATGCAACTACAACAAATTCTCAACTTTCAGGGACGAACATTAGTCATAAGAGGAAACCATCACAACATCTCTGTCGTGAATCAGACTTTAGACATGAAGTGACCATACGATAGAGCTTTAAGTATTAAATAACAACATCTTTATTGTAAGACAGGCTTTAGACACGAAGTGACAACACAACTCAACTTTAACTACGGAATGACAACACCTCTATCATTAGTTAGGCTTTAGACATGAAGTGACCACATAACTCAGCTTTAACTATAAAATGACAACACCTATCCCGACCTAGGCTTTAGACATAAAGTGACCACACGGCAGAGCTTTCATCATAAATTAAATGACAACACCTCTATCCTGACTTAGGCTAAATGCGTGCATCTTTGTCTCCATGTTGACGGACACTTTCGACACACGCGCAATAGGATTCCCTGAGACCTACCCTGACATCGTAATGACTCTCCCTCGAACACGGCAAACAATGAAATAACCACACTAAGCAACAACTTTCAAAAGAAATCTCTGCAAAGCACCAATGCCATAACTTTTTCAGCTTTCACAGGGAATCCTACGCTCGAGCCCCCAGCTAACCCATGCACTCAGTCTATGCACCGGCCCCCAGCCACTATAAATAACCCCACCCTCATCCATAGATAGACCACTCATTTCTCAACTCTCTCAACTGCAATATCTTTCTCACCTCCACCATACCCACCCAAGAAACACTAGGGAATTTTTATGTGTGCCAGTACAACAAGTCTCGACATGGACCATATGAGTACCCACCGGTATAACGATGTAGATAACTCATGTGGTATTTTCCATACGATTTCATGAACTATCTTACTACTATCCTCTCTTGTTTCATTTGTCCAGTCTCCTCCACCTATCTGTGACTTCAAAGAATGGCTTGTCATTGAGCAAAATGAGTACTAGAAGTGGTTGGTCTATATGACCATGCGGTGGAGGAGAGAAGCGTACGAATGATGGGAGTACGAGAAAAATTAGGAGGAACTATGACTGAAATATCAGGAGGAGGAGCGCATAAGGAAGGCAGCACAGTAGCGGGCCATGAGTGAAGCTTGCGAAGAAGAGAGGGAAAGGAAGCGGGAGATGGACCGTCGCGCTAGGGTAGAGGGCCCTGATGCTTTGAGGAAGGGCAAATATCCTAGGTGCACTCAGTAGAAAGTATCTATTGTAACCCGGTCTATTTTTATTCCCTAAGGCATGTTAGGTTTAGTAAGAGCACGCTACTAAGTTAGTCTTTAGGCGTATTATACATACCAACGTTTAGGACCTGTTTGTTTCCCCTGGATTGTGAGAATCTGGATTTTGTATTTTGAATTGTAGAAGCTCCTCTAAGATGGATTGTGGATTGTGCCATAATACATGACTAGATTATGAGAATCCACATCCGCAATCTGGTCGTTTGTTTGCACAATCTGAATTGTGGAACACAATCCACAATCCATAATCGAAAACAAACATGCCATTATTCTTGTCATATCTTTATATTTATGATCCATTCGCGCAGCGTCAAAAAACCCCATATCCCATATAATTTTCATCAGCGTATATAATATCTGTGCCAAGTTATATGATAATTGTGCTTCACAGGCTCATCACAGCTACTATTATTCGATATATTAGAATTTGTATCATCCCAACATTACTTAACTAAAAAAATTACTCACACAAATTTACACTAAGTGAATAAACAAATGTCGACAAAATTACATCGAAATAAATTTATAGCAGCAGCACGCCACTGCCGACACAAGAACATATATCGGTCTGTGCTGCTGTATGACCTAATTAGGTGACGAGACGCAATGACAAGATGAGACAGTGGTCGCTACCGACACAATAAATTTACAGTAGCAGCACATTACATGGATTACAAATTTACAAGTGCTCGCTTCCTTACTATCCAAATTTGAATCATCCAATCCTGACAAAGAACAGTTTGAAAACCACGCCCACATTAACAATGAACAAATAATTAAATAATTTCCCTATGAATGATCATTCTTCCTGTGACATATCCCACAATCAAGAATCGATTTTTACAGGCATGAGGTGGTGATGAGATGCAGTGACGAGACATGAGGCGCCGAAAGCAAGATGCAAAAGAATGATGTCGGCCTGTATTCAGTACTCGAGATACCGAATACAACATTGTACACCGTGCCGTATTCGGTACCTCAGGTGCCATTAAACAGTAGGGGTCACCATTTTTCGGTTCCTCAGGTATCAAAATCGAGTTTTCGGTGTTTAAGATGTTAAATACATATGCTAGATTTATAAATACGTCGATATATCATCTATTTTAACAAATACGATAACATATATTATCTATTTTTGGATTTTTCCCTGATCATACTGAATTTGATAGGGCAGAGCTGCATATGGAAAATACTACGACTATATACGGGCTAATTATGATTATAATATGTCTACGTAATTGAATCTACATTAACGTAAATTTATGACTCAAAATAATGTGAATTCATTACTCTCTCCCTCTCCCTCTCCCTCTCCCCTAGATCTAGATCTAGAGAAAATATCCCCATTCATGATGAAACCTCCTAAGGCTAAACATCACATTCTAGCTACATTTTTAAAATATAATACTAGAATCATGTGAATCTACACAATTAAATCAATATTGCAACAAATTTGAGCTAATTTGATGATCAAAATAGCAAGAACCATGAGCATCTCTAGATCACATTGAAACTCTAATTTAGCCTTAAATCTAAATCTAAACTTCAAAAAAATACAAGCTAGGGATGAGATATACATACCTTATTTGGCTCCTCCAAGGAAATCAAAAACAAAACCTTCCCCCCTATTTTCCAAATCGGCCGCCACAGTTAATGCTTACTGTTTCGAACAGTAAGTCTGTCTGAATGGAGCTAGCCGAGAAGAAGCAGTATTTATGGAGTTTTTGCACAGGCGGTCCACGTAAGGAACCGCCTGTGGAAATTACTTTTCAAAGGCGGTCCTTGGCCGCACGGGGCCGCAGTCACTTTCTTAAGCGGGTTTTTTCTACGAACCGCCTGTAGAAATCAATCCTATGTGTCTCGAAAAATAGGTTTTGTAGTAGTGTATTGGCAAAGCTGCGTCCTGTCGAGCTACGCTACGACTGAGGCAAGCTCTACTCATACGCGGATGCAGTCGCAAACATTTGCAAATTAAATTCTTTACATCAAAAAGTGGAAGATGTGGTTTGGTCTAAAAAGAGTGGAAGATGTGGTCAGGTGGACGAGATCTGATGAATATCAAATTCTCAATATTTACCATCGGAGAAGAGAGTTTTTTTCTCATTCAAGGACCTCACCTTTGTTACGCAATGTTGCCACATAAAATATGCCGGTGTTCACGTTTTTTACTGTGATGACCCAGTGTTTCATCAATCTAGATCCACTGAATTAGCAAAAGATCATGATAGTAAACTATCAAATTGCTCACACATATACTAGTGCTAGATTAGGTACGGGTATAACGAGTGGGTGGTGGTATATTTAAATATAGCCTCTTATGCTAAATATATAAATTGATATATTAGTGCTCACTTAGTAGTTATGGAATATGTATTGGTCTATCTTATGAGATAACAGGTCACGATTATTTATCCCTTAAATCAAAATAAATGAATGTTTATGTTCTTGCGCTTAAAGTATTCTTCGTGAGATGTATGAACACATTTTAATTATTTCTTTGCAGATCCAATGTATATTTGTGGTTGAAATTTTACCAAACGATCGACCTCATCAATCTTTAACAGAGAGGTGTACCAAATCGTTGTGGAGAGTGGACGTAGCATGTTCCTTAGTTTATGGAAGAAACCAACAAACACTATGGTCAGTGGCAGTATTCAGTGGACCAGTGGTGTCACAAAGTTCGTCTGTGGAACAAACAAACAACTTTGGACAGTGGCGTACCCCAATGGTGACACGAGGCGAGCTGCCACCATCACAAAAAAATAAAATCATCGCTATAAATAAAGAACAAGAAAGCTCGCAGCCTCGCCCTAACCAAGTGGAGTGGTATCGTTCTCAATAAAAACGAGCAGGAAAAAATTTAAAAAGATGGTATGTGATCTTGATAATTAGGAAAGAACTAAATGAAAAGAACATGTATGGTAGTCAAACTTCCTGGGAAGATTTTTTCTAGGGGGTGGAAAGATCTTTCCTGCTTAGTGTTGAGAACTTTGGAAGAAGGTTTGCAAGATTTTTCAAAGCATATAATGAGTGCATTTTCTAAATCCGAATGCTAGTGAAATGCTATTGTGTTGCACTCATCAACTGGTTCATTTGAAAAATTGGACTATTGGAAAAAGATGGTGAACAATAAATACGTTTCAACACTTTCTCATGCAAGTATAGGTCTTCAACACTTGGGGGGGGGGGGGTCATCTTTTTTTCTTTCATTGTCCCTAAAAATAATCCTATGAAACTAGGTTTCTAGGGCCGGTCCAAGAGGGGGGCAAGCGGGGCGGCCGCCCCGGCCCCCCAAATCCAGGAGCCTCGTCTTATATTGTGCATCGCTGGTGTATGATCTTTGGCCTTTGATTATAGTTAATTACTTTTACAAGCTGAGATGGTTTTTAAAGTTAATTACTTTTTTGTTATGGTTGATAATTATTTTTTTGTTATGGTTAATTTGGCAAACACTTTATTGAAAAAATAGTAACCGTGGCACATGTGCCACAAACATGCAAAGCCAAAGTGTGCCTGTCGTACAACCACCAATGAGGTGTGTTGCTGACTGTGCAAGCTCATGCCAGTCATCATGCACTCATACTCCCTCTGATTTGCCGCAGGTGCCAAGGTTGCTCAGCTCATCCTCACAGCCATCCCAGGCACCGACCGCCACATCGTCGCATTCGTGCTCTCGAGTATGTGCACCACCTCTGCTGTTGCCCTTGTGGCCACGATGTTCGTAGTTGTGGACATGCTCCCGCTTGACTTCCATCCCCGTTAGTGCCCTCCTCACTATGTTGGCCGCCCCCACCTCACCTCTCCCCTACTCTCCTCCTCCTGCGTCTCCTGTAGCATAGCCATATGTCAATCCTAGGTCAAGATTTAGTCATATTCAATACTTGAGAGCCTGCTCTCCTTAGCGAAGTCAAGTGATTTGATAAGGATTATTACGTAAGACTAAAATCTATTATTAATTAAAATGGTATAAACCGAACAAACCACATTTTAGAACTCATTCTATTTATAGAAGTTCTAAAACAGAGCGATATCACAGTTTAGTTGACTCCCATGGTGGAAGTAGGAGTGGTCCAGGCTCAATTTTTTTGTTGTTGTTATCTTCGTCCTTGCAGGTTTTTGTGGTGAAACTTGAGCACTAGTTGTCTCAACATTGATCTTGATTGAGACACTTGAAGAAGCTTGAGACAATGGCACATGGGCATGCAAGTCCATAGTAGCTGAACCACTAGGGCCTATATCCACTTTTGCATTGGCACTGCTCTTTATCATTTTTTGTGACTTTATTGGTGCCTACAAAAAGAAAATATAAGTTTACCACATTGTCATCACAAGTTCTGAATACAGATGAAGTAAACAAAGAAAAAAATACCTTTTGTTTTGAAGTTCCAGATATGTCTGATAGTTGTATAGAATGTTCTACATGTGTAGATATCTTTCTTTTCCTTATATTTGTTGAGCTTTACTGTGTGTTTGACAACACTACAATGGCATTTGGAGTTGCAATAGTCTGAGAACCAAGCATAGCAGATGATCCTCCCCTATTCCTCTTGTCACATGTAGACTTATTATGACCAATACATATGCACTTTCTGTATCTCATGATTGTACCAACCCTGGACATTTTGGTGCCTTATTAGGCTCCCTTCTCCTCTCTGTCTTGGGCCTTCCAAGCATCCTTACATATCCAGGAGCCTTAAGTGGCTCTCTATAAGAGACCGACTAGCTGTTTGTGCCCTCAACTGGTATGACCACTTGAGATGGCTGCACAACAACTCCAGGTTGACAATCAAGCAACCTCGAGTTGCAGTTCAAGTACAAGATTTGGCTGAATCCGATGATGAGGACGATATGGTAGATGAGTACGATCAGATCACTCGTCATGGTCGCCAGCTTGAGCGTGCCCCACTTCACAACTACATGGTAGTTGCAATTTGTGATAAGTACATTGTATTGACTCATGGTTTATACCGTACATAATGTATTGCATCGTGTTTGCAGGGCTAGCAACTCAGACGCCTTGCAAATGAGGCTGGACAAGCGTTGCTATTTCCACGGGATTCCGGTGAGAAGGTCAGCCACCTTCGTGGAGGTAATAGTTCACGTATTAACCATTGTTCTACGTTTTCCACATTTTTTCAGTATTCGAATATACTCTGACATTTTCACCTACTTCATGGCAGAGAGTTCGTAGGAGCTACCGCCGCAGGCATACAAGATGAGCTGCATAACAACACCGGATGTGGCACTAGCACCAGTGGTACTTCTTCCTAGCCATCTACCAGACACACAACAGCTTTGACGCAGCAGACACCGGTGCACTATGGTACCCGGGCCCGCAGTGACAGTCGTAGTGGTAGTGTTGCATGCACGCCGTCGCGCACTACCTCAAGGACTGCCTCTACCTCTTTGGGAATAGCTACATGTGGGAAAGGTAAGGCTCCACGCGAGGAACCCTCTGAGAGTGAGGAAGACAACTCACAGGGTGACGACCCATCCTACAGGACCGATGAAATTGTGAGCTCACAGCTCACAGGCACTCCTCCACCGACACAACCTTCGCAACAGTCGCAGTGTCGACGTGACTGGACCAATATTGGGAGTGCTAATGTCCTGCTGACCAACCCGGGCCGTGAATGGAGAAAGAAGAAGCTGTACACACCATGGGTATGAGTTAATTTCAATGTGTGAGGTGCTTGAATAATGTTGTTTGTAGACTACCTTGTGTGGACACATCAGTCTCATCGTGTTGCTTGTGGTACCGTCGTGTGTGGACTACCTTGATGCTTTTCTGCGGATTATATGTATTAATCTAGATGTTGTTTTGAACCATATAACTTTGCTGTCAAATGACAATGTGTGCTGCTATGGAATTGCATTTCGATTATTTATGAAAGGATATCAAATGCATTTCCAGCAATTTCTATAACCCTCGATAAAAGAAATGGATCGAGCGTACAATTTTGGTATTTGCGAATTATATGTCTCCACGAGATTGAATTTGTGTATCGTTGTGCCGATGCATCTGCCCTGCTCTGCTCTGCACTGCCTAGCCGTGGTTTGTCATGCCAAACTTAATGGTGCGACTAGAAACACAGTCACACCAATACGCTTGGTGTGACAAGTCTATACAGCCTTTGAGGCAGCATACAGGCTTGTCACGCCAAATGCACTGGCGTGACAGTCTCTTTGGTCACGCCAATCTCCCTGGCGTGACTCAACACGGTGTCACACTGCCCCCCCCCCCTCAATTCATTGTTGCCAGTGCGCCCCTGCAAGTAGAAATGGGCTGGCGTGGCACCAACTTTAGTCATGCCAACTAACTTGGCATGACACATCAATGTGTCACACCGGCCCTTTTCCTCCCACCTCGATCCAAGTGAGCGCTGCAAATGGAAAAGGGCTGGTACGACACCAGTGTTGGTCACGCCAAGGAGCTTGGTGTGACACAACAAGGCATCACGTCAGCCCTTTTCCCTCCCACCTTGACCCCAGTGAGCCCCTACAAATGCGATGCCCCTTGCGTGACACAATATTCGCCAAAACTTTGGCAACAATGAGCTGAAAAAATTTACGTTATCAAAATCGGAGTAACAAAATATATGCCTAAGTATCGACATATTTTTGCTCATCAACTCAAGCCTAATAAAATGAAACCTCGATAACATTTTAATCAAACCAAGCAATGACAACATTTGGTAAAAGTTGGAGAAATTTTTAAAAGGAAAATTTTGACTCTTACAAGCATAAATCAATAAAAATTGGTTAAAGAAAATGAAATACCATAATTTTTAGACTTTTACGTAAAACCTAGGTTAGGTTATCGTGTAGTAGTATTTGGCCCATCATCGTCTTAGAAAAAAAGGTATTTAGCCCATCATAAAGGATTTTCTTGCCGATGCATTTGCACTACAGCTAACAATGATCGAACTTGCAGTAATGCTTAGTTCACATGATACAATCGACGGTGTTTGCACATGAAGTTCACAAATAGTTCATAATGTAGTACATTATTACAACACACTAACCATATACCTATCGAACTGACCCCTCATGCTAATCGTTCGCCCCATCATAGACCAACTCATCATCCTCATTATCGTTCGGGATAAGCATGGGCAAATTAGCAACAAGAGCCTTCTTGTCTTCATTTGCACCGCCTTGGCCACTGCCTCTTGACCCTCCATAGCTCTCCTCTTGTGTTGGGGATACATGACACGGTAAAAATCACAAGTTGTCTTTTTATGGTTCTCCAGATAGCTTGACAGCACCATCGGATGACACTTACTGCGCCATGCAATCTCATGATCCACCTCCTCTTTATCAAGGTACGCCTCCCATGAACATATCCGCGTACTCTATTCCCAAAAACAAATTCATGTCAACTCCCATTAACATGGTACAGCCAATATAGCATATTGAAACAAAAAATATAGATAATATGCATAAAGATAACCATATCATTGCCAACCACATGCCCGCAGTAGTACCCTACACCGAGTTCGAAGGGCACTATCCCGTATCGAGCTTTGATACCACAAGTGTACTTCCTTGGACAACATGGTTCTATCACCCTATTCCCCTTCACTTGATCCTAGACCTCATCTATCCAGTCACCTTAGGGACCGTACAGTAAATCTCGAAAGTTACAAGTAGCACCATGACGCTGCATTCAAATTCATGACACCCAAATTTACCTCAATCAACTTGTAAACAAGCAACCATGCTTAGTTTTTACCTTTGTCATCCCTTCAAAATGAAAGTACGGAGAACCCCCAGAAGGTTCACAAAGCACGTTTCGCTTCCCACAGTTGCATAAGGGAGGATCTGCTACACGTCTTCTGCTCACTTCCAATTTCTCTTTATCCACCAGTTTTGGTTGATTCAATGGAGAAGGAACACAACAAACAAACTTGTCATATGGCTTCGGATAGTGAGTAAACCATTTCACCTTCAAAATCCTAGGATAATACATCTTATGCCCATCAATCCATTGGAAGAAGTAGCACATCTCCCACTCCTGTAAATTATTAAAACATCATGTCAGCAAAAGTCATGCCATATGCGTCTACCATAACCCACAATAAATATACACTCACACGATAATCCTTGCACATGTATGGTAGGGACCAGATCGGTGAGAGGCCTCACCTTGCACTATAGTCTGGGCTCGGTTGGCCCACTGCAGCAAGTAGGTGTTGTAGACGTTCCGTCAATCTCTTGCACCGTTCTGTTTCGTCCTATCAATCCTACAATATGATAAAATCATAAACGAATGTAACAATGCAGGAATGAATCATGGAAGTATTGCTGCAAATTAGGTTGATAATTAGATTCACTCACTTGTACAAGGTCACCGACGTGGAGGCCGTGTCTGGAGGCGTACACTGCAACCTCCCAAACTACCTCATCACATGGTTCGGCAGACAGATTTCAACAATGAAGAAACAAATAAATGGCAGGACATAACACCAATACTCCATGTCCCGTGTGCATAAAGTGCTAAGTCCCATGCCTAGGATCTCTTGCCGGTCATATGGCTCCCACTTCACCTGAAAATGAATAACGTATAACAACGACGTCAACTGACATGTGCAAGTATTTAAACCAAAGATGCCCATCCATTTGCACTCACGTAGCTTTGCATGATGCAGTTGAGCTTGTTGGTGTAGAAGAGGTACCGCCTGCCTGTGTTGCCAGTCACGGCCTTGACGTTTTTCCAAAGGAAAGCAACTATTAGCATTGAGCCCTCATCCTCGAACTCCCAAACCTACAGTTAAAATACAACATATGACATAAATGACTTAAATAACAATCTATGCAGAAATAAAAATGCAAGAAGAAATAAAAATAACAATGTAAGCACAAATAAAAATACATACCTCGGGATGGAATCGATCGGGTCTACCAACGGTCAACCGCTCCCACATCCACACCTGAAGCAGATACACGCATCCCCCAAGGTTGCCATGGTCCCCACTGCGCCTGCATGCATCACATAGCTGTCGGTACAGCCATGTGAGCGTGGTGGATCCCCAACTGTACAGTCTGATATTCTTCCAAACCTTGCCAAGTATCAGCAAGAACATTCAAGGAACTATTTTGTCACTCCTGTTTAGAAACAAGTAACCCCCAACAAGGTGCCACAATCACGCGTGAACGCACCTCTCAACGAACTCCTCCGCTGCATCAGGAGCGCACTCCGAGAAGTTGGCAGCCAACCAGGCAGAGCTGGCGCTAGATGGTTTCTTATCTTTCGTGTCCTACTGGCTCAGGAGGCCTACTGCCAAGGAGCGCCTCCATCATAACGCACCATCCAGCAGGCTGAACATTCCTGCACACAGGCTGTCCATCCACTGGTAGCCCAAGTATCATGGCCATATCCTGCAGCGTGACCGTGAGCTTGCCGCGAGAGAAGTGAAAGGTGTGTGTCTCCGGCCTCTAGCGGTCCACTAGTTCAGTCAGTGCTGCGATGTCAAACATCGGCAACTCCGTCGTGACCAACCTGGCCAATGGCAAGAAGCCTGTGCGCCGAATGTATGGGGCGTACCTCTTATCTCACCTGAGAGGACCGTGAGTGCGTATCCAAAGGGGTTTCTGCACCTGAAAGATACAATTTAAATTGAAATTGTTATTTACACCTGCATGTTACTTAGCAATTATACGTAGCAATTATGGACAAATCATACCTCGTTGTTGTCGACCATCAGCTGTGCTCGGTGATCCCTATCGTAGTACGTCTCAAGGAGCGGGTAATCGGGGTGCGCCATCGCCGTGCAATATAAATCATCACACAATCGTTAGATAATGAAAATACAAAAAAATTGTCAACATATATAAAAAAATTGGCATGGAACAAAATACAATATTGAATAGTTCACCTCTACCAAACTGCGATTTACTGCCCCCCCCCCCCCTTCTAGAATTCCCCTTTTTCTTATGAATTGGCTGATTCTTCGGGCCCTCGTTGTGTTGTTCCATCCTGTGGCCAAATCGGTTGCATATGAAACAACGTATTTTAATAAGCTCCTCATCAAAGTCTCCACCTCCGTACATGTCATCACCATAACCATTATTGCAATCATCCATCTCATTCTGGAGATGTTTTCTCTTCCTCCTCCCTGGTTTTCGTTTTCGTAGACCACAATCTGGTACATATTCATCACCATTGTAATTAGGCCATTACGAAGAATCAAGTAAAGGCTCAAAGGTGGATTCCCAAGTCTTCAGAGCCATTCTCTTATAATACACTAGGGTCAAGTAGTCGAGGGATGTGTGGTCCACTCTTCTCATCCAGCATGCTGATAACATGAGAGCACGGGAGATGGAGCAAGGGGTCCTGTGCGTGCACTTCGCTATTGTTAAGTCTACTCTACATATCCTGCCGCCAGAGCTCTCACCCTCGATGCTAATCCGAAATGAGGATGTAACACTGTAAAGATAGCTCTTTGGATCAAAGAGTTGTGCCTCTTAGGTAGTATGTATTTTTCCCTGCTTCGTGAGGTGCTTAGGGATAGCTTTTCCCGACACATGACTAGCATCAAGTCCATTGCGTGCTTTTTTCCACTGATCGATAAAATAGAAGTTGCATTTGTGGAAGGTGTACTCCATGATGGCAGATACCGGCATTGGACTAATGCCTTTTAAGGATATTGTTGAATACCTATGACATATTTGTAGTCATTGTTCCATACCTACAACCACCCTCATCATTCGCTAGCGCCTATTTGCACTTATTAGCCATTTCGCTCTTCAACAACTCTATCGCATGCCCATTCAAGATATTCTCTAATTCTACAAGCTTTTTGTTGAACTGTCTCTCCTCTTTAACTTTGCAAAGTATCTTTAGTTTCTTTATTACCTCATTGCTCTTCTGTCTTTTCCAAATATTTGCAGCAAAATGATGCATGCACCACCAGTGCACAAGAGGAGGGTAACCCTCCATTTGTTCTGTAGCTGCATTAAGGAGACCCTGGTGCCGATCCGATATCATACAGATTTGGCGCGTCGCTCCAATTACGTGATGGCGAACTAGGTACAAGAAAGACCAACTATTGTTCCTCTCTCCCCCTGTCAGCGCAAATGCTAGGGGGACCAACTGATCCTCCGCATCGATGCCAACAACAATCATCAATGCACCCTTGTACTTTCCCGTCAAGAAAGTGGTGTCAATGTTAATCATGGACTGACATTGCTTGAAGGCCTCCATGCATTGAGGAAAGTACCAAAACACACGTTGCATGACGTGCTTTATGACACCACTATCACTGCCCATCATGCCACCAGATGAAATGAACCACTTAGTCCCGGGGTTGAAATGTGAAATTGCACCCAAGATCCTAGGTACCCTCACGTATGCCTTCTTCCAATCTCCCCATAGTAATGCCGTGACATGTTGCTTCGCCCTCTATATCTTGTCATACAACACAAGGTAATCGGTAAACCCAACTATAGACTCAATTAGAGATGCCATAGTCATGCTCGGGTCTGCCCAAACGATGGGGGCGATGCACCGACTAAGGTACCTCGCCGTGCACTGGGAGTGCACTTGCGGGTCTCGCTGATCCGCAAGTGTGAGGTTGTCGAACATTTGTGACCTTCCATCGTCAGTCGTCACTTGGAATAAGACGAACCCATAAAACTCATCCACAACCTCTCTGTCATTTGATAGTGTACCTCTCCTTCGCATAAGAATCAACCATGTCATACGGCCTGTGGTGTCGCACTGAGTAGTCCCTGAAACCATAACTTTACTTCCTCAAGACTATCAAATATCATCCGCTTCTTAATCAACTCCTTCTCACTGTCTCATTCCTCCTCCGTAGACATTAAGCTATTATCACAAAGAGCATTATTGGTCAATGAAATATCTGCGTAGCTCGGCACCTTGGGCACATCCTGTAACACCCCAGGGCCGCCAAAAAACCTGGGATGCCACTAAACTACGCAACCTACAACTTACCATAAAAAAAAGGCAGCATCTCCTCTATAAAAATAAGCATCGCGGAAGTATTAACACAGATAAACAAGATATGTAGAATATCACAATAACGGATAGAAACATCCTAACATGAACCCAAAGGAAAATATTAAGTTTAACTTCACCACCACACTTTAAACTTCCTACGTACGACTCTAAGGACTAAACTTTATTTATTATTACAGCACAATGATAAAAAGAATATAGGCATGAAGTGCAAAACGTGCTGCTACATTCCCATCCCTTCACGACATGCATCAAATACCTAGAAGGAGTAATGCAAGGGTGAGATATAAAATCTCAGCAAGCAAACTTGTTTTGACAAGTTATTTAAACCACAAGTTGATTAAGCATCGATTTAATACAGTTTTCTCAAGACATAAGACATGTTAGGATAGTATTAACAACATTAAAGAATAACTCCAAATAAAGATCACAACCACATGCGTAACTTCATATCCACAATAACATATAAATGTTATTAATCTCCAAGGATGCATATGAATGCAATGATATATCTTCTTTTACATCGCACCCCTCCTCGGGCAACGTACGATGTGTACCGGTACAGTCGTGATCTTTACGACATAACTTCCAATGCATATGCAAATGTAAATGCGCATGGTAGAATATGCTGCAATTGCATTAAAGTATACTACCAATAATACTTCAACTTCATCCTCAAGACAAATAACAATATAGCTCACAAAAATTGTAGCAACGTAAGGATGGATATAAGTCCATGATTAAACATGCTTAAACATAAAGCATAACATAAAATTTAGATCACCGTTAAATTGACATGGTTCTGAAATAAAAGTGTAGGTGATGAAAATAACAAGTCAAAACGGTAGCAACAACATAGCTACGTTTACTTGCCTTCTACCGACGATAATAGCCAACTTCAAGTGTGAGACGAAGAACCACCACCTAAACATAACCATAACTCAGCACCAACACTCCTCATAACATGCAAATACATAAAACAAAGCGCTCCTACGCCCGAAACCCTCAATCAAGACATATCGACCAAAAACAGCACACACGCATTAGTTTGACACGAGCAGCAGTACTTATCTTTTTCGTAACTATTTTTCTACCACAGATATAAAAGCAAACGAATACATTTTCGGAAACTACAGAACAAGGGCTACAACTTTCGTTGAGACGACACAATTTTCTCATGCCTCTAAGGTCTCCTAAATGACATAGCAAAACAGCCCTAGAAACCTGTCGTTAATTTCAGACAGCGGCCACCCAAACTTGTTTATCTCCAGAAATACGCAACGAAAAATTCTAAAATTTTGTGGACATGTAGATCATAACACAAGCTTCAACTTTTGTATAATTTTGATCTACAGAAAATATCATTATCATGGCCTAATCGAGCTCTGAACATTCAATACTGAAATCTGTTAATTGATCGATTGCAGAAAATTCAGAATAGCATAACCGGAGCTATATCAAACGAAAAATTCCATACTACACACCATTGGAAATATTAAAAAATCCTATACAACTTCCTAGTTATTCTGAAAAACTGGTTTGGCCTCTAAGATGCCCAAAAACTGAATAGATCTATTACTGTTTAAAATCTCGCCAGAATCTGACATCCAAATTAAAAACTTCATATCTGCTAATCTACGTGGCCAAAAATTCTGAAATTTCACTGGTAGCTAGGTTTAGACGTTAGCTACAACTTTCTAGTTGATCACTTATACAGGAAAAATCATCTAGGTCACCGAAATATCAAGAGCACGCATACTGCTCAATCTGCTGCGCGCAGAAACTCAGTTCGACCCCAAACCACAAATTCCCCTAACAAAAACCTCTCAAACCAAAATCTACCGGCCATAATCATCAACTAAAATATGAAGAACAGCAGGGGAATTATTACCTTAGGGCAACACAGCAAGAAAACTCCAAAATCTCCTAGCTCCAAACCTCCTCTTCCCCTCTTCTCCTTGATTTCCTTGCTGCCCTTCCCTTCCTCTTCTTCCCCTCTTCCTTTCTCTTCTCTCTACCGCACAAGAGCTACAGCAGGGGGGGTGCGGCGGCACAAGAAGGGGGATGGCTAGGGTTTGGCGGGGTGGAGGGGGAAAAGAAGGGGGGCGCATGGGCCTTTGGGGGAGGGGCTGGGCTAACCGGCCCAAGCCCAGGTTGGCTCAGTCCACTCTCATGGTTAAAGCTTCTCTATTTTAAAAGAAATGTACTGCTGCAATTTACTTCATTTTCTTCTCTTTTCTTTCCCGGCGAGAGTGATTCAATACCCAAAAAAATCAAAAACGACGACTTCCAATTTCCTTCCAAAATTTTAGGGCATTACACATCCACATGTACAGACTTCAGTGTCCTTATCTCCTTTTCTATGTAAATTCCATCCCACCAAACCTCATCCTCATCCTCGCTTGCTTCTCCTTCCACCTCAGCACCCACGTGTCGTTCCTCAATACCAGACACATGTTCCACTTCTTCTACCTCTCCATCTTCATCTTCGTCCTCACTATCCAACGAAAAGATTGGTGTATCCTCGACATTTCCTTAGGCCTTCGCATCCTTAAAAAAATTATCGCTGACGTCATTACATACCACAGTCAAATCAAAGTTATTGCAACCACCAGCAGCTACCTCCTAAACAGAGGCATGAGGTACCTCCAGAACAGTAACATCGGTGAGTTTGGAGACATCGACAACCTCTGGGACAATGGAAGGAATTTCCTGAGTCAAATGCTCAACATGCTCCACTTCCTAGCTAATACTGCCCAGCACATCTTTTAACCGATGGCATCGAGCTTGCTTCGATACCCACATCAACTACCAGCTCCATACAACAAACTTACAAACCATTCACATAATCCTTGTACAGCTTTCAATCATTCTCCGATACTAACTCCATAACAACATAGTGAGTCCTATCACACCGGCTGGTATCAAACCTTCCACGTACGATTACATTACATACATTCACATCAAAATTCATAACTGATCTAACCCGAGCAACAATTTCATCGAAGCAAGGAGGGTTCCCAAATTTCAACACTTACTCCCTCATCTTATCAAACTCCCCATTTGCATTAACCATGCCACCACAAAAATATACGAACAATCCGGTCCATCTACACAAACCATCCAAATATTATACATATACAAAAATATCATCGCTATAACACAGGCAAATCCTACACATTATTATCCAATTCAATCCCTACACCTCATCATTTCATCCCAACAATTCAAAAATACCCATATATATAGAAGAATATGTATTGCTAATATACATTAAGCCTAACCATATATGATTTAATTTCCTATGCTCAAATAATTGCATGCAACAAATTCTATACGATACACATGCATAACTATACATACATAGCACGATATATGACCTCTGATCTAACCCGAAACGTATAGATTTCATAGATCAATATCAACATAATCTTAAACCCTAACTACCCTAGAACTACGAATGCAATCCAAAACCCAAAAAAACTTAGAGGGAATAGAGGAGTTATCTTCCTATGACACGTTCTCATGAAATCCCCTTCGAATTGGGCCTGAGTGGTGGAGAAATGGGAGTCGGAACCACCGTCGGAAGGGGAAGCGTCGCTTGTGCTCGTGCACAGCTAAAGGAGGAAGAAAAACTCTAGGAGAGAAAGGCCGGGGCGGCCCCCATATGCAACCGAGTCACACCAAAAAGATTGGCGTGGCATGCAGTCGCGCCAACCCCCATGGCATGGTGCCGAGGCGGCCGCCAACGTGGCTCCTTGGTCACGCCAACGAGATTGCCATGATCAAGGTGAGAGTCATACCAAAGAGTCTGGTATGACCAAAGGAGCTACTTACTAAAATTTTAGATTCTCACATGTTGTTATTAAAATATTAATTTAAAATAGATTAAAAAATTCCTAATGAGGATAGCTAACGCGCACCATATCAGACGAAACCACTGTCCAATCCGCTCGAGGAGGAAAAACAATCAGTTTTGATTGTTATGGGAGCTTCAATATCTAGTTTTTCAGTTCAGAGGAGAATCGGGCTCAGACAAGTTCAGAAGTCAAAATAGACTTTTTGTTTTTTCCCTTTTTCTTTCTCTCGCTTCCCGGCCTGATAGGCTGGCAGCCCACTATGACGCCGGCCCGCCGTGAGAAACGTTTGATCTGGGTTGGAAATTGCACGGCCCGGCCACACGAGAAGTGGAAATTGCACGGCACCGCCCGCTACAAAAACGTGATCGGTTCCCCGCCCCGTGATACTGCGGGCTGCGGCTTGCGCGCGCGGGACGGGATCACGGGAGCACGAGCGGCGAGGACGGAACGGAACGGGCAGCCACGTTGTGATGGAGGCAGATGGCGATCGAAGAAGGCGGACCGGCAGTTCAGGCAGTGCTGTGAGCCCGGGTGAGCCTGTGCCCCTCATGCCGCCCAGGCTCGACTGACCTAATACTGGCGGCTGGCGAACGGAGAGGTTCCTCGTTTTTATCCCACTACCTGATGAGGCCAGATCGGCGTAGAAGCATCGACGGGGATCCCTTTGCAATGGTGCCAATCACTGGCTAATGCTACCGTCATGTTTCTTCTCGGCCTCTTTCTCATCCGTCTTCTATTTGTTGATCTGGTCAGTCTGCCTCAATTTCTCACAATCTCACTGGGTGGTGTGTTGCATTTGTATGTCATCTATTCTCCGCAAAGTATACTACTCTAAGTAAACGAAAGGCAAGTATAACAGAGTTCCTTTTTTCGGCGAACACTAGCTAACAGAATTCATTAGCCGGCGGAAGATTTAAATTCGGTGGTTACGCGTTGCTCATCTCTTCTCTGATTTGCCGATGTTTTTTCCTCGCGACATTCTTTGAGAGGGAAGAAGGAAAAATGACGCTACTAACCACCAAACCGCCACGTTGCATCAAGAGCTTGAGGCGGGAGTGGACCTTGTGGTGTCCTCCGACACGCAGGGAGAGGATTCGTACGAGTGCCCGGCTTGCGACGGAGACGCGGAGTACCTGCTCCGCTTGCTTCCCCTGTCCCTGATGTCCTCGATCATCTTCGCCATCACCACCATCCTGGGCCGCTCCCTCGGGCCGTCGGCGACGCAGAGCAGCGCCACCTGCAGGAGCGCCACCATCTCGTCCTCGGCGCCCTTGCTCCGCAGCAGCTCCACGTCGAACACCTCGGACGTCCACTCCTCCCGCACCACCGTGCGAGCCCACCGCGGCAGGTCCGCGCTGCCGTCGTCCTCGGGCAACCGCCTCGTGAGGATCTCCAGCAGGATGACGCCGAAGCCGTGCACGTCCTGCTTCTGCAGGGCCTCCCCGACCGGTGGCGCCGGCGCGAGCAGCTGGAGGAGCGCGAAGTCGGAGACGCGCGCGTTGCCGCTGCCGTCGACGAGGATGTTCGGGGAAGTGAGGTGCCGGTGGGAGAGGTTGCCGCCTGACACGCCGTGGAGGTAGGCGAGGCCGTGCGCCGCCTCCTGCGCCAGCTTCAGCCTGGTCTGCCAGTCCAGAGGAACTCTTGCCGGCCCTCGGTTCTCTGTAAAAAAAACAATTTTTGTTCAGGTATTAGAAGATGCGGACATCACTTGACAAAAGTATGACGAGAGACAAATCTGCTCACCGTGCAAGAGGCTGTGGAGGCTGCCGTTGGGGATGTAGTCGAAAACGAGAAGAAGCTCCTCCGTGGACGCGTAGAACGCGCGCAGGCTGACGATGTTGGCGTGCCGCCACGTGCCCATCTCCCTCACCAGCTCCCTACGCCGCTTCTCGTCCTCCCGGGACGCGCCCTCCCTCCTCCTCATCCTCTTCACCACCACCACCTCGCCCTTGGCCTCCTCGACGCCGGCGTCGCTCGCGTCGTTGCCACCCATCACCACGCGGTATGTCGTCGACGTCGCGCCTTTGCCCAGCATCTCCGCGGCGCCCCTCATGAGCGTGCCCGCGTCGAACTCCACACAGCACCCGTCGAAGCGCACCGTCTCCTCCCGCTCCGCCGTCAAGTTGGCGGGCGAGCCGGCGCGCGGTGGTCTCGTCGACTTCTTGTTCTTCAGCAAAAGGGCGGCGTACAGTGCCGCCGCGACCAGCGACGCAACCGCCGCGCCCACCGCTGACATGATCATCACGACCATCCACCGGTCACGGTTCTTCCTCTTCCCCGTCGACGATCCATCTGACGTCTCACCGCCGCCGTTCCTGTACACGATCTGCTGCTGTCCATAACACCGACGAAGCAGCGGTGCGTCACAAAGCCCGGGGTTGCCCGCGAACGATGGCGCGGGGAAGGCTGCCGCCAGGCGCTTGGGTATCCGCCCCTCGAGTTGTTTGCTGGAGACGTTGAGCTCCGCGAGCTTGGCCATTGCTTCCAGCGAGGTGGGCACGGGCCCCACGAAGGAATTGCGCGCAAGATTAAGCGTCAGGAGAGCACGGAGGCAGTTGCCGATCTCCGGCGGGATCGTGCCCGCGAGCCGATTGCCAGAAAGGTCAAGACGGCGTAGGTGGCGAAGGCGCAGGACGGACTCGGGAAACCGCCCGGGGAAGCCATTGCCTGAGAGGTAGAGAAGCTTGAGGTGCGGCGCCAAGCGGGATAAGTCGACGCCATGGAGCGAGGCAGCGAGCCCGTGAAGGTGTTGTTCTTTAGACTGAGGAACGAGAGCAAAGGGAGATCCGCGAGCAACTGTAACGCCGCGGCGTGCCCACCGAGGTGGAGGCCCTCGAGAACGACGCGGAAAACGCGAAGCGTGGAGGAGGAGGAGGGTGACCGCTGGCAGGTGACGCCGCGCCACTTGCCAGAGCAGGGATCAGTGTACTCCGTCCAGGAGCCGAGCGCCGCGGCGCGGTCGGAACACACCGACTTGAAGGCGAGCAGCGCCACGGCGTCGGGGCTCGGGGCAGGGGAGGAGACGCAGCTCTCGGCGAGCGCTAGGACCAAGAAGACCACACCCAATGCCATTGTCATCCTTTAGCCAGTGGCAAGCGAGAGTGAAGGGCGCGGGGAGTGGCTCGGCGGACGGCGCGGACGGGTGTATGTAGCAGCAAGGGCGCAGAAGAGGGAGTTCATGGTGCAACGGCCAGGTGCGTGAGGGAGTAATGGGCGTATGCGTGCGGCCGTGCGGGAGAGAGGAGGGATGGCTATGTGTGCGGCGTGAGCCCATTAGTGCACCGTTGGAGGACAACGGAGCAAACGCCAAACGGAAATATGAACTCCTAGCTGTCGTTTACAAGGCCTTCGCTTCGCTTGCTCACCAGTCACACTAGTGTAACGTATGATTTCTGTCCAAAGTTGACACGAAAAAAACAAACGTTAGAGTGACAGGTGTTTTTCTCGAAAATACGGCATGAGTCTTGCCGATTTTTTCGAGTTCAGCAAATATTTACAGGGAGAAAAAGGAAAAAAAAAAAAAGGAAGAAGAGTGACAGACGCTTTCTGTTGAGAATTCACACACACAAAAACGCTAGTGATGTTTTCTGTTCAGAACACACATAAAATTAGTGTCTTATCTGCCATTAAATGCAATGGCGAGGCGAACGCATCCAGATCCGGAGCTCATCACTTGTCGCTGAGTCGCTCACTGGTGCATGCTTATTCAGTTATTTGCATATCTGAGTATCAGTCCGGGCAGGTAAACAAGACGGCAGAAATCAAGTTTTCTTCTGATGTGGCGTTCTGCTCTCGTCGGTGTTTCCACTCTCCCGTGTGCTGCGGGCAGGGACATGGATCCTCTGCGATCCATATGTCAGTGATTTTCAATGGCCTGCAGTACTGCAGAGGATCCCGGTGCAGCGGTACGGGACTGGCGCTCGACTGGCTGCTCTGGGCTCTGGGCTCTGGCTGGCTCCCAGGGCCTGGTTTATCAGTGACTGCAACAGCTGTTAATACAGCTACTGAATACTGTATTACCGTATAAGAATGGCATTGCTAAAACAAATGCTAGCTGGGGTTTAAAGGTGCCAAAGTTTCATATTACGTTATTTGGAAATTTTGTAGTCAGGTCTTCTTTGGTCGGTGTTAAATTTTTACCCTTTCCAAAATCTGATGTAATTGCCTAATAGTCAAAATAATAGCTCTTTTGATCAAGTGGATTTAAGCTGAACAATCTGCTGTGCCTAGGAATCTTCATACACAGATCATCAATACTCAATAGATTCAATCTCATAACCTGTTTGGTTTTACAACTAATGCAGACTAAAATGTCTCGCCTCATATATTGATAAGCTAGGCAATTGATGTAAATTTGTAGGCACGAGGCTCCCAAAGAAAAGAAATATAATTGAAATAAATAAGTATGGTACAAAGACAAAAAAAGAAAAGAATATCTAACAAATAACTTAAATGCTTGATGCTATCTATCAACTGATAATTTCTTGGAATGACCTAGAGTTACAACAACAATATCAGAGCCGCAGCTTCAATTATTTTGTGCGTTCTGAAAGAATATTCTTCGAGTAAATTCATCATCAGAACAAGTCTCCGAGCGAAACCAAGTAAGCTCTGGCAAATTCGAGAGTGGTCCCACTGCAGCCAGAGCAATATCCTGAAAATTGTCAAACCAATCATGTGAGTGCATGAAGCTTCCGATAGTTCAAGTACTCAACTGTAATGTATTACACTGCATTAGTAGCAATGACAACAATTTTTGGAGATTTACCTTGTCAATTATGAACTCCTTGGCAGTTTCCATTATTGCAGCACAGTCAACAGCATCAATGCGTGCAAAAAGTTCTAGGAAAGGCATTGCTCGCCCATAAGTTAGCATCTGCGTGAGATGGTTGAGGGCAAATCTTATTAATCGGGAAGAGAGAAGCAGCTGTTATGGTGAATGCTTAAGATAAATTACCTGGCGACCATTATTCTCAGCAACTGCAGTGGATCCATCAACGTGAAGTAATAGAGCAGATTTCAGCTGGCATAAGATAAATGTGAGTTCTCATTTGGTACAGGTTCTACTAATGAAAACAAATACCTACATGCAACGCTTGAAGCTGCGACTGAGCCCAGAACTACAAAGCAGGCATAGTCATGCAGCTGAGCCAAGTTGCAGGTTCGTGTTTTCAGGTGGAAAACATGGTTCACACTTCAACAATATTTAGAGGAGCATATATGTTACAGCAAGCATACATTATACTTAATGCTTCTAGTTGTTCACATAATGCAATATCATAGGATCATTATGCAAAAGCTACCAGTACAATTTAAGGGAAGGGGAATGAATTTGTTTTTTGATGAACATGTTGCAATTTTTCCAAAAGAAAACATATCCACTATCATCAGTACCCCATAGGTCAGTAATGCTGCAAAGGAAAGTATGGGCTTATTAGACAAAGCTTGTATTTTACAGGGTCAAATGAACCAAACTAGAGCATTATTATTTTTTCTTTTCTGATAGCTACTGACAAAGTAGGGCCACACATGCACTTTTGCATTCTATAAATATCCAGATGGAAAAATAGATATTATCATAAACAGTAAGAAATTACAAAATATACTGAGATAGGAAGTTGAGGACAGAACCAGCTACCTGATTACGGGCACGAGCAACCTCTGTTTCTGACACTTCGAATGCAAGTCTTCTAAATTCTGCCATTATTAGCCGTGACAAGTCATGCAGGGTATCAGGCTGCAATTAAATTTCACAAATTGTAACAAAGCATTGTAGCAAGGAATATTTCCATCCAATCAATACATTTGCTCAGCTGCTGGTATAGCTGAATGGTCATTTTGAACTTGCATTGTGCAAATACAAGTGATTATCTATGATATTCATCAAATTTACAACCAGGTCCACTGCTAAGGAGGGTAGACCAAAAGTAACTCGGAGTTTATTGATCTATCTTATGTTTTAACCAGCCATTGGCTACACATACGTCATAAGTGACAGAACATCTAGAGAGTGTGTATGAGTACCGCAAAGCAATGCTTTGTTGTTGTTTGAATATGGGAGTTCCCCTCCCAGTGCCAATATCAGAGGTCCAATCCAGGTTGGCAGTGGTTCACTCACACACCTATGCCACTGGAAGACATCCAGCTTCCCTCACTGCTTGATTAGACAAATGTACCGCTGCAGATGTTGCAAGCGAACACCCACAACTGATAACTATTATATTTAGACTAATTTTATGCATTTTCATAGCTATAATTACAGGTAAAGCACCAATTAAGTTGTGAAGACAACTAGTACTAATAATGGTGACATCAAGATAAAAGGAAAAGACAGGAAATTAAATAAGCATCAATCCTATGTTCAGGCTAGTTGAACCAGAACAAACCAAGAAGATTGAGCAACAAACTTTACCGGAGCAATAGTATAAATGCCAAATATTCCTGTGTCCCGGTAGTTAGTGTTGAACGTCATCAGGCTCTCGGCTAACTTAGCGTTGCTGATACCACGAGCTAAAGCAGACCTTGCAGTTTCAATAGTCAATACGTAACATCAGCTTTAAGCAACAAATTTGGCAGAACTAGAAAGCAAATTGCTGATAAGAAAAATCAAGGGAAGTATGTACCCTGAGCAGTTCCCAACCCCAACACTCCTGTTCCAGGATCCCAATATGCTTTGGATAACCATAAGGGGAATGGAGCTAGGGTCAGTCCATGATGAACCCTTGAAAGCAATTGCAACATGCGCTAGAGGCATCTCTGTGTTTTCCACACGAACCTGCAAAGGCGAAAGATCAGTTGAGTCTAAAGAAAAGCTAAAAATCAGTTGAAATGGTCCAGCAAATTGCTACAATAAGATCTTGTATGAACTGAAACCAAACCTCTGATCCAGTAAAATTAGCCGGGTTCGCCTCAACAAGCTGATCTGCAGTAGTTGGATCAGTAGAAAATCCTGTGAACAATTCTTTCACTTGATCAACAACCTCATCATGATTGACAGCTCCAGCGGCAGATACAACCTAGATCAGACAGCACAATAAAAAAATTTACCACTTAGTTAGCTCAAAAGTAACCAGTGGCTATGAGTTCAGAATTGGCTGATAGAAATACCATTCGAGGACAGGTATAATGGGTTGAGATATACTGCTTCAAATCTCTCTTCAAGATTGATTTAATGTTCTCTTCAGGACCTAATATTGTGTCCCCTAGAGGATGGCCTTGGAACGCTGCAGCATGCAAGTGATCAAATATCACCTCTTCCATCATTCCTTGCACCTGTCTACCCATAAACACACATCATGCATCCACATTACCAATAAAGATGTTGCATTTTAACATCAAGAGCTATCCTAAACCACAACCAGCATCCTTCCTTCATCACTATTCATGGAAATATTAATGCTAAAAAGAAAACTAGCTGTCATATCATGATTAAACGTATCAATTTTTATACAGAATGCCATAGTACTTGAATGATCAAGATATCACTAAGAACTGCAGCACTTAGAAAACCAGTGTTAAAGGTAATCATCATATTGTGTACCACTACAGGCTCTACCCTACAAACAATACAACAGTTAGAGGGGTACAAATCTATTCTGACAATGCTTGAACATGCACCAAAGGCCGCAGCTTCCACATGTGTAATATAAACTCCATGCTGAAAGAGTGAAAGATAAGGAAACTCAAGCCCATCAGATGCAACATAAGAGTTACAGTAGATACCAATTGCAAGGCCAGATGAGAACTAAAAGAACATTTGCTACATCAAGATGTGGCTTCCACCTTTAGTTACCAAACAAACATCTAAAGTTTTCACCTTTACTCTGACGACAATGCTCAAGGGTCCAATTGCAATGCGACGGAATTTCGGTATCACTAGAGCTTAAGTATCACTAGAGCATGCCCCTTTAAGCTAGTAAAGCAAGGAATTTTGGTGTAGGGTAAGAAAGAGGCAGCACAGCAAAACGGTCGCAACAGCTCACCTCCTCCATCTCACGGAGGATGACGCCGCGCTCGCGCTGGATGGCCTTCTCGGGGAAACGCGGGTGCTGTAGGATGTCGCTGAGGACGTCGAGCGCCGCGGGCACGTGCCGCGCCTGCACGTCGGCGAAGAAGGTGGTCTGCTCGCGGGAGGTGTAGGCGTTGAGGCGCGCACCCATGTCCTCGATCTCTACCTCGAGTGCGTACGCGTCGGGCCGGCGCGCGGTGCCCTTGAAGGCCATGTGCTCGAGGAAGTGTGCGGTGCCGTTGGTGCCTGGAAGCTCGAACCGGCTCCCCGCGTCGACCCAGACGCCGACGGAGGCCATCCGGGTGGCGGCCGGGTAGGCCTGCGTGACGACGCGGAGGCCCGTGGGGAGCGTGGAGACGCGCGCGGCGGGGAGGCGGAGGTAGGGGGAGTGATCGGCGGCGCGGGGCACCGGCGAGGCGTGGCGGAGGAAGCGGCTGGGCGAGGGGGAGGCGGCCGGGGCGGAGCCCGAGTGGAGGAGGCGGTGGAGGTAGGGCAGGACCCGGCGCCTCGAGCGGGCGACGGCGATGGCGGCCATGTTGTATCCGACGGAATCTCCCTAGATCCTTAGCGTCGCGCCGCCGTGGGAGTGGGGAGGGAGAAGAGGGGTTTGGGTTTTCCTCTCCCGTTTATTCTTGCGGCGTGGGAAAGAAAGGGCTACCGAAAATCTGAAACCAAGAAGAGAAATATAGAAGGCTTTTATTCCGGGTCGGATCAGGACTCAGGTACAAGAACAGAATTTTATAGAATCTGGTTTAATTTGATTCTTAGTAAGATTTTATTTATATTATTTATTTTATAATTTAATAGTTAAACTAAAAAAATAAATAGATATTATCATAGAAAGAAGAGTCTTTTATAAAACCGAATCTTATAAAATTTATTTAAAAAATAACAAAATGGCAATGCAGTGGCAAACAGGGCCATAAAGCAGTCCACATCTTCCTCTTTTCTCATTCTTCTTACTTTTACATACCAAAAATTAAATGCAAATTTGATGGTCTCCCAAATACGCCCGGATAAAAGAGCTCAAGCCCCTGCCCCCCACGGATCGGCCGCTCCTACATTTTTGTGTAGTACTACTATTTAGTTTGGCTTAATTTTCCCGAAATATTTAGAACCGCCGATTTTTGTCAAAGATCTAGCTACCTCCAGATACTAATAAAAAGAAGCGGACGTGTTTGCTATATTCCTTGGTTGGTATGATTCGATTGTCACCGTAGTATTTCTAAGGTATTTCCATGGTATAGTTTATGGATTGTACGCGTGCTTTATTTTTATCATTCTAGTGGTACAATTTGCTTGCATTGGTGGTATCTATGTTCCGTAGTATATGGTTGAATTGTTTTCCGCGATTGTTTTTTATTATATTATCATATTTTAATTGTGTTCCATTCTTATCATTTAAGATTTTAAGTTTTTTATTGGGTGAATTCTTTTTCGTTTCAGACGGATCGTATTTTATTTTTACTTTTTGATCGGAGATGGATCAGAATTGAGTTTTTACAAGATAGTAGAATGAAAGCAAACCCAAATAAGAAGGAAATAGAAACGGTGGCCCATGTATGCGTACTGGCGAAGGTGTGGGCGACACTTGGTTACTTGCGCCAGGGCCACCTGGAGAGCTGCGCCGGCCCGCCACGTTCGGTGCTCAAGGAAGGATCCACCTCTTTGGACGGCAGAACCACAAGGTTGTAGGCCTTCCTCTCGGTAAACTGTATTAGTCTTATTTTTAGAAGTAAATTTTATAAGATTTTATCTAAAAAGATTTTTTAAGATTTTATTTATATCATTCATTATATGATAAAATAGTTAGACTAAAAAGAAGATAGTAGACACGTGTCATCGTACAGAAAATGATCTTTCGTAAGACATGATTCTATAGAATTTGCTTTTATCTGTGTTGTGAAACGATGAAGCCTTGCACGGCGATGCATCATGCATTCAGTCTTCTTTTTTTACTTTGATTTTCCACGTCTACATTTTCTATAAAATTATTTGTTATGATCATTGAAAGTATAGGTATTGTACAACTATGATAATCATCTTGCGGTCTTGCCACTGGTGGCCGACCTGTGAACCAAAACGTCGAATCGACTCTGCTATATATAGTGCGACAAATCCAGGTGGCGCAGTTCCCTACAAAGATAGCAACTGCATGATTGTGCTTGTATGGATCGTATTATCTAACTTGTCATTTTCAATATCTCTCTCGTGTCACTCATGTGGCAGCGTCATTTTCGAATGCACATCACCAGCACCATAGGCCTTTCCAGACTAGCTCAAGCTTATCTTGTAAGTTTATGCTAGGGCTTCAGCTCAAAAGCTCTGTTCCATCCCTGAAATCAGGAACTAAGCTTCTAGAACAAGAGTTGTTAACACTAGTTGAATGATCAGCAAGTGTCTGATTGGTCCTAAATTCGTATTATGGTTAAGACTTAAGAATATTGTAAGCTGAAGGTTAAACGGAATGGCATATGCCCCAGGTAAATCTATCTTCTACAGTAAACTCTTTCAGGAAATATGCCCCAACCATTCTTGTCGGTAGGAGGACTGCTGCGAAACAAGATTCCTCCGGGCCTCTCATCACTCGTTATCTTCCTTTGCCGATATGTAATCGTCCACCTTAGCCAGATCGCTCGTTCTCGTCCATGTATGGCCATCCAGGTCATTCCATCGCTATCCCTACTGCAAGTGTCTACTCCCACCGCAGAAATAGTCGCCAGCATGTCAGTCAGATCCAACAGGAGCTGAACAATGAATTCTTTCACCTAAAATCCGGCTAAGTCTAGAATTTACGGAAAATTCGGGCAGAGTTTACCTTTTAACTACATATTTCCTGGACAAGCAAATAATATAACATCCACATGCATATCTTATAAGCAATAATTAACCAACACAGTTCATCCTAAGAACCCAATAAGCACGACCACCCCAACCATAAGACTGTTTCAACTATGCTAAGGTTTAACTGATGGTAACTAACCAAAATAAAGTTATAGTGAAGTAGTTAGAAAGACTAATTCTATAAAGATATGTATGTTCTCAATTCGATGTTGCTACTCCCATCTCACGCATGTCACGATCACTTGATACCTAAAAAAAAAGAATAAATAAAAACACTCAGCTAATACGATATAGATTCAGAAGTACAAACGACAAAGCTATGATCCAATAGAAAATCATAATTGAATGAATTGTTTTTTATCTTTTGAAAACAAAAAGAAGTGGTAGTTTTCGTTTGAACAGTTGGCGATGGTTTCCTACAGTTATGGACCGTCTGTGGAAATAAATTTTTATAGACAGTTCCTTATGTGAACCGTCTCTAAAAATAACCATCTATTAAAAAATTCATAACTTTTTCATATCAAGTCGGATGAGAAAAAACTCTAATTGTAGCCCTTCGATAAGATCTACAACCTTGTAGCTGACATTTTTTTTATTCAAAGCCATTAGAGGTCCAAATAATTGTTTTTAGTTTCAAATAATTATTTGGACGTCTAAATAACTTCAAATGAAAAAAAAATTAACTACAAAGTTGTAGATCTTATCGAGTGCTACAATTTTTCTATAGAGTTTTATACCCATCCGACTTTGTATGAAAAAAGTTATAAATTTTTTAAGATAAACTGTCACTTATTTCTATAGACGGTTACTTACGTGAACCGCCAGTAATAATTGATGGTTATTTTTATAGACGGTTAATTATGTGAATCGCCTGTGAAAATATGTGATAATTTATCTTAAAAAATTCATAACTTTTTCATACGAAGTCGGATGAGGAAAAGCTTTATATGAAAATTGTAGCCCTCGACGAGATCTACAACTTTGTAGTTGAAAAGTTTTTAATTTGAAGTCATTTAGATACCTAAATAATCGTTTGAATTTTTGAATAAAAGATATCAAAAGAATTGCATATGCTAATATGGTCAGTAATAGTTCTATGGTGGGATGGTGAGGAGGGTTTGTGCGAGCTAAGAGATTTCGAGTTCGAGTGCTAAAAACCGTATAGCCTGCGTATTTTACTCGAAAAAACGTGTGACTTGTGACTTGTTGCGACCGTGGGAGTGCTTGATCGGTAAAAAAAATATTCGTTTAAGGAACCGCATGTAGAAATAAATTTTTCATAAACGATCCGCCTGTGAAAACCTATTTTCACAAGCGGTTTTTAAAGTAAACCGTTTATGGTAATAGATTTTCACAGGCAGACTCTTTTACGTCTATGAAAATCGTTCATTTCTACATACCTTCGATCATAGACGGGTGCGCTAAACGCCTGTAAAAATAATTTACCACCTGCCTCTAGAAATAGTTTTTTAAGTAGTGTACCGATTCTCGACTAATTCTCCTCAATTTCAATACAATCTTCTCTCGAAAATTATTTCCACCATTAGCATACCAAAAAAATTTACAAATAAAATCACTTTTACCATAAAATCTATTTTCACCATAGCATTATTTCTACTATAAAATTACGAGGTTAGAGAGGTCTCCAAACAGCCCTAAATACGTTCAGCTCCAACCAGCTTCACTATCCTGGTTGCTGATTCCTAAAGCAGGTTGATCCATTATGCAAGACAGATAACATGTCAATGCTTGCTTTTTCTTCCGGTGAATGCAATGGTCATTTTCTAGTGATCCCCGGCCTGGCGCTATATTGTTAGTGACAGCACAACGTTAGTTTTTACCCAGAAACCTCCTCGTGGAAGAATCTATGAAGCGTCAGTGGTGCCATGAGCTGCAAGATAAAATGACTAAACATGTTGAATTGAAGACACGATCGAGGGTGCATCTAAACTCTTCTGGATGCGCTGCCAGGCGGCAGAGCTGTGTGCTAGGCTCCAAACAAACACATCTTTAATCTTTGTCTGACTTGTATAGAGAGATCAATAGAAATCCCTTTGGTCTAGGGTAAGAACCAACCAGGAGAGGTAAGGTAAGGTGCAGCTTTCCGTTGGCCCACCGCATCGTCATTATCTACCATTAATTGTCGACAATCTCACCTGCTAGATCTTACTAACCCATATATGGTCTCTCCTGTAAATTTCAGGTGGGGTTCATGACGATGTGATCTCGTCAGCATCTATCAGGGAGCTGCACGTAGCAACCATATTTAAGGATTTTCTTTAGTCTATTATATTGATCATCAGGCGACTGTAATTCTCACTTCTTACAGTCGACAGCCGCCAGCGATTTTCGTCGCGATTTTGAGCTCTGGGAAGGAGGTTTTCAAAAGCTGGCCTAGTGGCAGTGACGGATAGCGCGTGGGGCGGCGAGGTGGTGTGGATGCCGTCAGCTACTAGTGACGGAGGACAGCCGTTGGGCGATGTCGGTGGCTGAGAGGCAATGAAGCGATCTAGCTACGTCGGGTTAGTACGCTGCGAGCGCTGGCCACGGATTCGGAACCGAGAGCCAGCACTGGTAACGGAGGAGGAAGTCATGGCGAGGGCGAGCATTGGGACGAAGAAGAGCATCGTCATGGGGAAAATGAATCGGGCGGAAGAAAACCAGTCGATGACAATTTGATCTAGATCCAGCGGATCAAATGCTTCCACAGTAAAGAGCGAAATTGTGGGTCGCCTTTTCATTAGTACGTCCCTATATTCAAACGCAAAAATTGATGTTATATTCAATCCCTATACAAAGCGTACATATTTTATAAGTTCAAAAGGAAAAACATACATATTTTATCAGTTCAAAAGGGAAAAAACATACACATTTTATGTGGTGTGCCTAAATACGGCTAAAATATAAAAATAGATAACATACGATACCGTATTTGTTAAAATAGATAATATATTAATATATTTATAAATTTAGTATGTATATTTGACATCTTATTTATCAAAAATTCGATTTCGGTATGTGAGACACCGAAAAAGGGTGAGCCTATCAGTTTTCAACACCTAAGATGCTGGATACAACATTGTGCACTGTATTTAACATCTCAGATATCGAAAATGGACTGCATTCGGCATCTGATATGTCGAATATGCTGCACAATGCTGTATTCAGCATATGAAGTACCAAATACGCACAGACAGCAGTGGGATGTACGGAAGAAAGCCAGAAGAATATTTGAGAGTACAAAAGTAGTCCAAAAATTCTAAAAATTTGTTTGAGCAAACTAGAGTTCACTAGCAACCCATTTTAATTAGTTTGATCAAAAAGTCTAAGCCAATATTTAATTAAAATTCTCTAAATAAGCCTACTTTTATAAATTCTAGCAATTTTTAATACCTCAAATAAATTTCCAAAAAATCTAGAAAAATTTACTAATATTCTTATCATGTGATGTACTAATTTATAAATTTTTTTCCAACCCTAGGTTATTTGGTGAAAAAGTAAGTTCATTTGTAATGTTCTATTTATATGCATTTTTATAATTTCAAATTATATTCTCTTTTTAATTCAATTTGAATAAAAATAAATTCAAACATGCACAAAATCTACAATCATTGGGTAAGTTTACTAAAAAAATCATCATAATCAATACAGCCTATCCATCCAACCAAATAGAAAATTGTTTCATCTCATCTCAAAAAACAGGGATGACCATATCCTATCCAACCTCGTCCTCCAACTAAATGCACCCTTATACATTTTTCTAGCCTTATGTATTTTTGTTTGAAGAGTTAGGAACTACGCTGACCTAAAATCTGTAAATATAATATACGCTTATCTCCTTGATCATCATGTATTATTGTTATTTTATAGGCAAATCCTTGAATATTATGCTTAAACTTAACCATGCATTCATAACAGGTTGACAAGTACTACTAAGATGGTAAAGTCAGATACTTAAGAAGCATAGAAATAAGGAATTATGAATATATATTTGCATTTATTTTTTCAAAACAGGTAATGATACGACAAGTTTTAATATATATTAATCAAATATCGAAAATGATATATTCGAAATTTAAACAACCAGAAAAGAAGTATGCAAATAGGGATGCCATCTCTCAAAGCAGAAAGAGAAGTAAGAAATGAAATACAGAGAATAGCAAGAAGAGGATTAATATTAATCTAAAAAGTTTAAGAACTATGTTATCATTAGCAGGCAACGACAAAAAAATACAACCAATTAATTAAACAGCACAATAACTGATCTTCTTGTCAGGCATCTATTAAGCCTCTCATTATATATTATGCACTTGTTTTGTCTATGTAATGATGATGCTAAGTTGATTATGATGATTTTTTATTAACTTACCACTTGATTATATGTTTTGT
The DNA here is from genome assembly GCF_958298935.1 of Phragmites australis. Lineage (NCBI taxonomy): Eukaryota > Viridiplantae > Streptophyta > Magnoliopsida > Poales > Poaceae > Phragmites > Phragmites australis. The sequence continues at coordinate 36,292,542 of NC_084922.1, read as the reverse complement.
ACATGTTTAAATTTATTTTTATTCAAATTGAATTAAAAAGAAAATATCATATGAAATGGTAAAAATATATATAAATAGAGCATTTCAAAAGAACTTACTTTTTCACCAAATAACCTAGGGTTGAAAATATTTTTATAAATTAGTACATCACATGAGAAGAATATTAGTGACTTTTTCTAGATTTTTGGAAATTTATTTGAGTCATTAAAAATTACTAGAATTTATAAAAATATGCTTATTTAGAGAATTTTAATTAAATATTGGCTCAAATTTTTTGATCAAACCAATTAAAATGAGTTACTAAGTAAACTCTAGCTTGCTTATAAAATTATTTAGAATTTTTAGATAACTTTTATACTCCTAAATAAAATCAAGAATTGAATAAAAAACATAAACACACATACTAGCTTGCTTCTAGCTTTCTTCTGTACATCATGTTTCCGTGTGTATTCGGCATCTTAGCTGCCGGCCCTATACAACGTATTCAGCATAGTTTATTTTTAACGTATGAGATGTCGAATATAGTAAATAATGTTATATTCAGCATCTCATATGTTGAAAATTACCGAGGCCATTCTTTTTCAGTACCTTGTGTACCAAATCTGGTTTCCGATAAACGAGATACCGAATGCACATGTAAAATTTATAATTACGTTAATATATTATTTTCTATTTTAATAAATATAGTGTCGTATATTATTTTTTTAATTTTGACCGCTAAATGCTGGTTCTGTATCCACAGGCTACTGTATTATGGATGCCCGCCCATACCACACCAGAAATTGTTGAAACCAAATTGTTGTTGTGGCCGTCGGTACACTCCCCGCCCGCCAACCGGTCACCCCATCTGTTCTTCGTGCGAACCATAGCCGACAGCCACCGAGTACTCAAAGCGTTACCGATCTCCCCCTCTGAGTCTTTGGCCAGTCACACTACCTAATCCTCTTCTCATCGCACCACGCGGACACATGGAAGCCAACCAGGGCGTCCTCCTGTCGAGCAACCTGGTCGGCGGCGCCAAGGGCTCCGCGGCGTGGCCGGAGCTGCTCGGCTCCGCCCACTGGGACGGCCTCCTCGACCCGCTCGACCTTACGCTCCGCCGCCTCATCCTGCTCTGCGGCGACCTCTGCCAGGTCACCTACGACTCCTTCAACTCTGACGTCCACTCTATGTACTGCGGTAGCTGCCGCTACTCCAAGTCCACGCTCTTCAGCCGCACCATGTTCCCGGCCGCCGCCGACGTCTCCGTGGCGGCCTACCTGTACGCGACCTCCGTGGCCTCATTCCCGGGGGGCATCATGGTGTTCTCGCTCTCCCGCGAGGCGTGGAGCAAGGAGTCCAACTGGATAGGCTACGTCGCCGTGTCGACCGACGCCGCTGCGGCTGCCACGGGCCGGCGCGTCATCTACGTCGCGTGGCGCGGCACCATCCGGACGCTCGAGTGGGTCGACGTGCTCAAGCCAGAGCTCGTCTCTCCCGACGCCATCCTGCCGGAGGGGGACCCGGCCCACGGCCACGCGCGCGTGATGAAGGGTTGGTACCTCGTATACACCTCCAGCGACGAGCGGTCGCCCTTCTCCAAGTACAGCGCGCGCGACCAGCTGCACGCCGCGGTGCGCGAGCTGGTGGCCAAGTACAAGAACGAGAACCTCAGCATCGTGTGCACGGGCCACAGCCTAGGCGCGTCGCTGGCCACGCTCTGCGCGTTCGACATCGCGGTGAACGGCGTGTCCAAGGTCGGCGGCGCCGACATCCCCGTCACGGCCATCGTGTTCGGGAGCCCCCAGATTGGGAACCCGGAATTCAAGAAGCGGTTCGACGAGCTGCCCAACCTGCGCGCGCTGCACGTCAGGAACAAACCCGACGTGATCCCGCTGTACCCGAGCGGCTTCCTCGGGTACGCCAACGTCGGTGACCTCCTGGTCGTGGACTCCAAGAAGTCGCCGTACGTGAAGGACAACTCCACCAACATCGGGGACTACCACAACCTGCAGGGCATCCTGCACACGGTGGCCGGCTGGAACGGGGAGGACGGCGAGTTCAAGCTCCAGGTGCACCGGAGCGTGGCGCTGGTGAACAAGTCGTCCGCGTTTCTCAAGGACGAGAACCTCGTGCCAGAGTCGTGGTGGGTGGAGAAGAACAAGGGGATGGTTATCGGAGAAACTGGGCTGTGGCAGCTCCAGCCGCCTGTCGATGAGAACCTGCCCGTCCCACCGGTCGTGACCGGGATGGTCATGGATGACGATGTCGCTGTCAGTAAAGAGCCTAAGATACCGGCGGAGGAAAAGAAGAAGAAGGGGGCCGGGACTAAGCTTTTCTCTGCATGCTTAAGAGGGGTGAATTAGTTTGTTCATAAGTTTTTCATAAGTGAATGATTGAATTATCTTGTTAGTTAACTTTGCTGTTGTGTTATTATTGGATTGTGAAAGGGTGCAGCGACGATGATGGCGTAATAGTGGTTAAGGTTCTCATACTAGAGAACGTACTTTGTGATGCTTGTGTAGTTTATGTGGTGAAATAATTCAAATGGCCCCAGCCATTCCCTTTGGCAATTGTCTCGTACACTCATGTGCCAAGCTGTTCATAGACTAGTGCAATTCATAAACTTTATCCTCTCGAGATTGTATCCGGATTCTCTAGCAATACTGAAGTCTGGAGAAAGCATATCGATCGCTGAATCTAGGCAAAGGAGAGACCCCATGCATGTAAATCCTTTCATCATGAGGCACTTTTTTTGGGAACAAATTTAGTACCTCGTCTATCTCAAGAAGCGTTTGATGTGATTGATGCAGCTTCGATGAAGATACCGGCGCGAGACGGTGATAAATTCACATCACAAAGTGAAGAATCATCCGATCTCAAAACATAAAAAGGTGAAGAATCATCCACGGATGGCTCGGCTCGGCTGGGTTTAGCATCGCAGAGCCGTGACCCGTGCCCCGTGCCTAGATGGATCATACACCGGCCCAATTCAGCACACAAGGGTGTTAATCCAGGTCGCGCGAAAGGCCGAAATCCAAATTTTCCAGGGATAATATTATGGCCCGGCTCACAAAGAACTCGGGCCCAGCACCAACTGGCCACGGGTAGAACGCAGGATTCCATGGGGCTAGCCGGGTCAGAGCCCGCTTGCGGCAGCTACGACCACTCTCCCCTCCTCGAATTCCCAGAGTCAGAGACGCGATGGAAGACTACGTCTTCCGCTGAATGAGCGATAGTAAGATGTTATTTACCTAACGGATGACACCTTAACGGATGACACCTTTTTAATATAAAAATCATGCCGTGCCATTTGCACTTGCCCAGTCGAGAGAGGAGAGAGAGCGCTGAGAGGAGAGGAGAGAGGAGAGGGAGAGCAGGTGGATGAGGAAGAAGAGACCAAACTATGTTGAAAAAAGGTAATTTTTATTTAGTTTTTTTAACTTGGTAGGATAGTTATTAGTGGTAGATTTTAATATAGATTAGAGATTAGATCTATAATTTAGACATATGTTAGAATATAAATCTAGATTCACAATTAGGATTAGACATAGTTTAAGAATTAGATCTAAGTATGTAGGTATATATTAGTAATTAAATGTAGTATTTAGATATATATTCGAAATTAGATGTAGAATTTAGACATAGTTTAGATAAAACTTAGGCAATAGATATTGGATTCAGAGGTATTAGATGTCGCGCTGTTAGGACTTTTTTTAATGTAGAGTAAATGTTAGACCATAATTTTAATCAACTTTGCAATATTTTAGATGTATGTTTTATTTATGTTCTGTCGAAATAATAGTTGGGTTCTATGTCGATAGTTAGCAGGTATGTCAGATAAGTGGTAGATTATGATTTCTTTTATCGGGATTGTAAAATATTTTATGGTTTGAAAGGGGTAGTGTTGTCGGTCTTTGAGTCAATGGACAATGATATATCTAGACCTATGCAGAAGAGTGTCAGATATTTGTATAATTGGTTGATGCGGGATTTCAAAATATATCTCGATGTTCAAGAGATGACCATTAGCATTGGAGGCAACTATAGAAGAGATGGTGTATTCTGGGAGGTGTACCCACTCAAGAAAAACCAAGTTTGGAGGAGGTACTTGTAAGATGTAGTGGAAAGAGGTTCACCACCTATGTTGCTTGTGCAATGGAAGAATAAAGAGGGAGTTGAGGAGATGCAGGATGGGGGCATATGGAGAAAGGGGAGGGTTATGAGGAGGAGGTAATGAGGATGGTGAACCCGATGTTGGACAACCGTCGACTGTTCCAATTGAACCCACCGGTGAGGAAGAAGAAGGGGAACCAATTCATTCTCTAATTGAACAAAAGGAGTGGGATGATCTTGAGGCCGATGAAACTCCTAAGTATGACATGTCGGATGATGAGGATGATACTCCTGTCCCTATGGACTAGAACAATTTGAACTTTAACAAACTTGTGGTGAATGAGGGGAGTCAAGTGCCCTGTAAGTATACTCAGAATGAGGTGACTAAGGGGGCTAGGTACCCTATTAGTCAGACCAGGAAGGATATTGTGATTTAATGGGCAACATCGCTTCAACGACAATTTTATGTTTTGAAGTCAAGCAAGAAATAGTACGATGCGAAATGCGTGAAGGAGAGTTGCTTGTGATAGGTGCACGTTTCAAGGGGAAATGGATTGAGTATTAGGAGGTGTTGATTGTGCTGGACCACAATTGCACGCTGGACGAATTTGAGCCGACCCATAGGAACCTAACACAATCTTTATTGCTAATGTGATGCACGTCCAGATTGTGAATCAAGGTCTATAATCAGGGCAATTGAGGAGGAGTATCAATACACTATCAGCTACAATAAGACATGAAGGGCGAAGAGGAATATGGTTGAGATGAGGTTTGAGACTTATAAAGCGTTATATGACAATATTCCACATTTGCTTCAGACTATTGCTCGAAGGAACCTAGAGACTTATTACGACTTCGATAAATACCCATTATTGTCTGAACCTGACAATTATGCCTGAAGTGCATTTTTTTTTTTTTGCCTTAGGAGCATTTATCAACGCTTTCGAGCATTGGTGTCCTATCCTCTGCATCAATGACATTTTCTTTACCGGCATGTACAAGGGTCAGATACTGATTGTTATTGGGATTGATGGGAACAACCAAGTGTTATCAATGGCTTTTGTATTTGTGGAGGGTGAGAACACCAGCAGTTGATATTGGCTCCTAAACTGTGTAAAGATGATAATTATGGGTGTTCGGCTAAACGTGTGCCTTATATGATTGGCATGCAGGGATGCTGAAGTCTGTTCTAGATCTGTAGAATGATACAGAGGATGGTGTGATGGGTACTGTGTGACCAGATTTGCAGAGTAGGTGGTGCATGAGGCATTTGGGGGCAAATTTCTTCTGGTAATTCAAGAACAAAAACCTCATAAACATGTTCAAGAGGCTATGATGTCAGAACCAGGAGCGTAAGTTTGATGTCCTGTGGAAGACACTGATGAGTTGACGTAGAAGCAAACATAGGAGCGTGCACAGAGGCCAGTGAGGGGACCGAAGGATGAAACAGTAGCAATTGAGTCCTTGCCAATGGACCACGAAGTTGGCATAACGCTGAGGACCAGATCATCTATCAGGTTATTTAGCGAGTGGATTGAGAATGGACCGAAGGAGAAGTGGGATCTGCTCTACGACACGAATAGGGCCAGATATGGTATTATGACTACAAATTTAGTAGAGCTGTACAACTGGGTGATGAAAGGTGTGAGAGGAATACCGCTAGTCAGGATTGTAAAGTTCATTCTTCAAGGAAACTACAAGTATTTTACGAACCGTTATGCATTAGCTCAGTCAATGCTAAATGACTCTTGTCTGATTTATGGACAAAGGTCACTAAGTATATGGAAGACAAGATGGAGAAGGCAAAGATGCACCAGGTGAAGTCCATGGGTACTTCACAACACAAATACGAAGTTCTTTGTAGGGACAAAGGCAGGAGAGGGGGCAAGTGTGAGAGAGTTATCCAGAAGTGCACCCTCATTGATGGCAGATGAGTTTGCAGTTGCTACAAGTTGATGCTACTGCACAAGCCATGCTCACATGTGATTACCATATGTGTTGTGATGGAAATGAGGACTTGAAGGTACATCTCAAACTACTTTAAGAAGGAAACTCTCTTCAGCACATGGAACCATGAGGTATATGGTTTCAAGATTTATAGTTCTCTCTTGAAGGATCCTGGGCTTGATTTTGTGTTCATCCCTGATCCTGAGAAGATGAAGCAGAAGAGGGAACGACGCATGACGATGAGGATCCGTAATGACATGGATGAAGCAAAAGTCGACTATCACGTGAAATGGTGCAACAAGTACAATAGAATATGGAACATTTATAAGAAATGCACCATTGGTGTGCGAGGTGGCAACCCCGCTGAAGCAGGTCCATCTGACTCAGCTGTAGATGGGAGATATCCTCGTGCTCATCGATCATTAGCTTCGTCTACTCATTGAGTTTGATTCATGTTGTAATTAGCGGTGTGATGAATATTCGTATTCGCAACATTGTAGTTTCTTATTGAACTAGTGATATTGTTATTATGTTTGGTGTTGTAATGTGCTAAGTTGTGATTGCTATTTTCATTGAGTACGTTATGGCCCGTCGAATGTATGTATGGAACTATGCTAACATAACTGTGTACGCATTGAATATTTTAATCTCTCATGCCATATGTTGCACTCTTACTTGTTACTATATATTTAATTTGCTTAAGAAAGTATAAATAATTTTGAACTTGCATGTATGGTGCACCTGGAGCTATTTGACCCTCAGCTCGATCTCAGGCATCGATCGTACCTCACCGCTGTGCAGGTTGAGGAGCTCCTGGCACTATGACCCTGTGTGCTGGATGAGCTCAAGAAGATTGACGCTCGATGGATCCCAAGGTTTGTATCATTTTAATGTAACATTGTTTATGGCTTGTTGTCACAAGTCTTTCCTACTATAGGGCCCTGCTTGCGACCCTTGTGGACAGATGGCATCCCAAGATGCACATCTTTCACCTTCTGTGAGGTGAGATGGCGCACCTCTTGAGGACGTCTCTCTGCTGTTGGGCCTGTGCATAGGGGTGAAAATGGATCGGATACGGACGAATATTGCTGGTCTTATATTCTATCCCATATTTTCTCCTTGGGTTCAGAATTAGAGATACAAATATTGCCAAATATAGGTACAAATACATATAATCTCGGTCACGGATACAGATCGATTCCGAATATGTGACAAGTCGTATACAAACAATGTCGTTCACGAACATTTATTTGGATATTGAGTAAAAATAGCAACCACATATATCGTATATGTTATGATTATTCGACCATTCCACGTATAAAAAACTCAACTACATTAGAGATCCAACAAGCAAATCAACAATATACTCATATGGATGGAGTTATGTTACAACGAAATTGGAGAAGTTATGAGTGTCCAATATGCTAACTAAAGTTTCTATTAATTATTTGAATGTATTAAAAACTTCAAATAAAAAAGTATCAACTAGAAACATGTAGATCTCATCGAGAGCTATAATTTTTATATAAAGATCGTCTCCATCTGGCTCCATATGAAAAAGTTACAAGCTCCAGAAGATATGCTCGGATAGTTGTCGAAAAGTCTTCGAATATGTCTGATTTTATTCTTGGATATCGGATATCCGACAGATACCTGGCTTCCTATATCCGAATCTGATATCCGATACAACTATCTGTGATCTGATTCGATATCTGAGATTTCTTTTGTATATTCGATTTTCGAGATCTAATTAGCATATAAATCAGAATAGGCGAGCGGGAAAAATCTGGCCTGTTTTCACCCCTATTTGCACGGGTGCCGCAGTTGGCATGAGAGATGTGTTGTGGTGCGACAAGTTTCTTGCCCGCTTCTGTGTCTTAGCCTAGAGAGACGGCCTAGCCCCCTTTAGGCCTTTTCCTAGGTCGGAGAAGTATGACTCAATGAAGGCCTTCCTCGTCTAGTTTGTGGTACGTCGCTCGTGTAATGTTCATTCATGTCATTTATGTTACTAACTGATGAACTTATTTTTTATCATTTCTTCATTAACAGGCAGACAACATCCACCCACTAGTAGACGATGATGACGTCTCCTGCCATTTGGAGGTGTACTTGCTATGTTTGTTTGAGTGGATCATGTTCACCAAGACCTACGATAACATGATCTCATGGAGCATGATCCCCTATGCCTGAGAGATTGCGGACAACGGACTGGAGGAGGTCCCCCAGTATAGCTAGGCTTTAGTTGTGATGGTTGCAACGTACCAGGGCCTGTGCGATGCCTGCAAGAAGCCTGATGCGAACACAATCTTCACTGGGTGTCCGTTACTACTGCAATTGTGGTTGTACGAGCACATCACCATCAGCAGGCCCGTTGTTGATCACAACGCGTACCCTTTCTTGCTGATGGTGTCAACGGCCCGACCATGGGTTCTTTGTAGTGCTGACATCTGGTAAGAGCTACAAAATTTGCATATATTTGTTAAATCCTTTTATTACTATATTTCTCTAACTTAGTTTGTTGCACAAACGACTTGGTCTAGTATGTAGACCCACCATGCGTACTTGAACTTCATTCACTAGTTCGACGTGCTGACGGTGAATGATGTCAGGTGGAGGTCGTACACCAGATGAGGTATATCTGCACACCCCTCAAACTTTCTTTGTTATGCACATGGGACCGAAAGTACTGACTATCATGGTGCGCCCTCGTGTGCGGTATCTACATCTAGGAGTAATCCCTGCATCGTGTGATGCGGCAGTTTGGTCGGTTCCAGGCATTTCCCCTCCCACCCACTAGGACGGTGCCTAGTAACATCCATAGGTTCATAACACTATAATTACCTCTTCAACTTCGTCTTTGTCGAACCATATATTATGTGCTTATGTTTATGCAGGTTGATGCACAAGGGAGCTCATATCATGAACACATTTGTGACACATGTGCAGACGTTGGTCCTCAAATGGGACCAGGCTATCGAGGATTTCATGGATAAGGATCGGTCAAACTCAGATGATGCTACGCCAAGTATCTGGCTTGGTTCATGTCTCGCACGTGGATTTAGGTACCATACACACCAGCTAAGGCTTCTTCGCATGTGGCGCATGTGTGTGACATGTACCCGGTGCACATGGACCAAGCGCGTTCGCTAGAGGTACATAGATCATTACACGACTTGTCTTTTACTACAATTTTAGGTTACAAACAAGTTATCTAATCAAATAAAACTTTTGTTTGTAGAAAGACATTCTTAACCAGATTGGGGTCAAGGCACAAACGAACTAGGAGTAGTTGGACAATGGTCTCGACATCTCTAGGAGCGACTTGAGCTCGGCGTTTAGCCGCATCTACCAGCAGGTCCAGAAGGTGATCAAGATCTCCAGTTGTAGGTCCTCCATGGACATTTCAACGGGACCTCGAGCGCTAGCTCCTCTTACATCACACCCCTCGACCACGTTCACCGCCCCGCTGCAGCCACCAATACGGCCCATGTACGTTGCCAAGCCCTCGAGGCTGTCTTCTACCTCGGATGCTGACCCCTACTGCGATGGCAGCTCGGCGAGGTAGTCGTTCACCAATGATGGTGACCCACACTACTGTGATGCCTTGGCAATGCACTCTTTCTCCACCATTAGTGACACCCACTACAACGTCATAGCATCAAGGCCAATGTTCATTGGTGCCAGTGACCACTTCTTGAATGGCATCGGGTTGACATTGCCTTTCATTGCGGACGCATGTCCTTCCTCTCCTCGTGTCCCTGCCTCAGGTATGACAACCACTTCATGACTAAGTGATTGTTACATATCTCAGGCTTTATCGTTGCCAACATGTTTTCTTTGTTATTCCATATGCATAGATCGAGGATCTCGAGGACATAGATGCGCATGCCAGTTACATGGAGCGGCTAATTAGGGACAATACTCAGGTCCCTGGGTACAACTACATCTTTGGCCAGGCGAATGAGATCGGGGCTTCGTAGCTACCTGGCATAGCACCGGTAGAGATACGACCTATCGAGGATGACTACGTGACGCCACAACCTGTTGGATGTCCTGCACGATTGATCGCCCCCTGACCCTCTTACGTACTCAACGCACCACATTAAAGCACAGAGGCACACCATGTACTTAGGATGGCCGGTCATCCCTAAGAGGGGACAATTTTTGGATATTGTACTGCAATATGTAGTTACCGGTTATGACTTTGTAGTACCTTAATGATCTATGTTCATGCTACTATGTTATTGTCAGTGTCATAATATCTTGTATCTACCATATTTTTGTTTTGTGATGCTATTCGAACAATAGAGTCGTACCATAATCATTCCATAACAAACATAACAAACATGTCGACCTAAGGTACAATGGCATGTATGATACACCTAGTGGCGTATTGAAGTTTCGGCTAACATGCCTTAGGGAATGTAAAAGGGCGCAGATGGAAGATATGATACACAAATTGCAATGGCGTCTTGATAGTGGTTCTAATCGTATTGACTTAAAGTGAACTGCAAGGAGCCTCCTGAGTTCCAATATGCTCCACCACCATATTGCGTTGGTGGAGGAGGAAGAGTGGCCCTTTTGTGGCATGGGCAGGGGCAGGTAGGGGCACCATGGATTGATGCATATAGTAGGATCCTCAAGGTGTATTACAGAAGAACTTGGCATATTATCCTCCTTCTTCTACAAGTCGAAGATGTGATCTCACAGGTGGTGGATGTAATCTTGGATATGCTGTAGAACAGGAGGATCTACCTATCTCGTGTATTGGTAGATGTTGCGGTCGTCGTTCGAGGCCTGTAGAAACGTGGAGGTCACATTCTACAATGTTTCAAAAAAATTATATTAATGTTCAAGCTGATATAGTTTGGAAGAATCGATGTCCAAGAGGACAACGGAAGAATCGATGCAGTCTATGAATGCTCCCATCGTACATCTGGACAACGCAGTTGTAGCTGTGGGAGCACTTGGACCATAGCTTATACGGGTTGTCATAAATCCTTAGATGGTCCTAAGGATAAAAATCACTCTAATCCTGCAAAGGGAAGTTGTAGAGAGGTCATCATACTTTGTTGAACCAAACGAACCCTCGTATCCCACCACCAGCCACCTCGCCCCCTTCTTCCTCGGAACCTCCCACCGCTAGCCTCCATTGTTTACTAAGGGTTCAATTTGAAGATACATGAGCCTTCTATAGATGCGTGGTACCAATATAGCTCATTTTACCGTGACATAATTGTTTTGGTTGCACCATAGAGGAATTGCCTTTTCGTCCGAAAGGACTTGACATACTATTGTGCTTCTCAAGAATAGCTGACACCATGAAGAATCACATGTCCAACCGAAATGACTCCACAAAGCAGCACAAAAATGATATAACGAATATGCATACATCTACAACTTTTTTGTATCGCACATTCCTTCCTTCTGCTTGCTAATTGTTTACTCTTGCCATCTCAAAACAGATCGTCATGAATTCCTGAAGGAACCACCCTATGGGAGTGCCACAATGGCATGAGTGTCCATTATGCTTGTGTGGTGACCGAGCTTAGATGTCTACATCCTTCGAGGTCGAGACTTTTGTTAGGAGGTTCCTCATGTGTCCAGAGCTTGATGACGATTTTACGGTGTGTTCCTCTTTTGCCCTTCATCTACACCTCCCAGGTATATATAGCGTAGAGAACTTCTAACACCGGATTTATTGTCCTAAGTGATGTCATTTCAAAAAATGGATCGACCTTGTCAGACCACCATACAATAGGGGCTACATCAAAGAGACTAAAACTAAATGTGAATACGAGATTAGGATAGAGGAAGCACGATAGCAGCAACAGACACGGCAAGAGCGCTAACAAGAACGTCAACGTCGAGAACAAGAATGCAAGCAACAAGCTGAGAAACTTCATAGGCATGAGGAGGGACACTGTCTCTGACAGGACATTCTAAGGAGCCAGGAGGCCGAGCTTCACAGGTGTGAGGAAGAAATACAAAGGCGTGAAGCACTCCTACATCGGCAAGAAGAGACTGAGTGCAAAGCGGCACATCAAAGAAGGGGCAAACATCCCTTGTCTACCTAGTAGAAGCCTTTACCAATCACATGAATATAATATTATCGTGAACTTTGTGTTACCCGTAGACATCCAACAATGCTAATAAAATTTTCAGAAGTTGGCTCTTCAAAAATAGACTTTTTAGAAGTAGCTTTTTTAGAAATAGTCTTTTATAAGTAGGCATTTCAGAAGTAGCATTAGATGGAGCCTTTTCAGTTGACATGACCACTTTGTACAGTGGAATCAAATGCTTTCCCAAGTTCAATTTTTGTAGACTTAGTCCATGCATCAGCACGAAGCCACAGTATAAATAGATGATCTCCTTGCCACATGTACAACTAAACCACTAGCTTCAACCTTCACAACTCCTACTACAATGACGTCCGATCATTTTCCCAATAAATGCTTACTGGATACTACGCATGATGGGGTTGAAGTATCTATGTGTTGGTGTGGAGACCTTTGTAGGGTGATAAAATCCTCCGAGTTCTTTGACAGCTATGGAAGGAGGTTCTTCATGTGTCGGAACTATGAGTACAATCCACCCTAGGGAAGCACCAATGTTGGCTATCGTCACTAGGTAAACACTTCTAGCCAAACTGCTCCAAATACAACTAAGATTTACCACTGAATATTTTGGTCTTTGTTGCAGTCTCCGCCACCACTTTGTGACTTCTTACAGTGACTAGATACTGAAGAGTCACAAGCAGATGTGTTCCTTCTACACGAGCAGTAGTACTAGGCCGCTTGGATACGCTTTCATGAAATGGAAGCTAACGAGAGGAGTGAGGCTACGTGCAAACACATTTAGGAGGAGGAGCAGAAGATGAGGAAGGAGCATAACTGCATGATGGCAGAGGCCTGTGCGACGGAGAGGGAGAAGAAGCGCAAGAGGGCATGTTGAGCTCGTGAGGCAGGACCGGCAACAACGAGGAAGGGAAAATACCCACATTGCATTCAGTAGACTAGATGTTTCAATCATGTTGTTTACATTTTATAAGGCATATTAGATTTAGAAGTGGTACATGGATAGGTTAGAATGACCGTGTACCATATATGCCACCATGTATGTCACACCTCCGATTAAAATCATCGTTTTCAACATTCTTTTTCTGTGAATTCCACGTATCCAAAATATCTCAAAAACATCAATTGGCAATGAATTTTAAAGTACATCGACAACAACGAATGGCGGCGCATGAATGCTGCTTATTCTACTGCAAAACAAAGCGATAGCGGTCGAAAACCCTAATTCAACAAGATGTCGCCCGTTGTTACGATGACATCAAGGTATCGCTGTCGCGCATCCAGTAGGCGACACCTTCCGTGCCAGTGGCTCGTCACGCTGACATGCTACGTTAAGATGTCGTCTGTTGGATAGGTGACACCAACGAGTGGCAGTAGAGTATTCTTGCCATTTTTTCCAAATGAGCATATACTTTTACAAATATTAAAAAATATACATATAAAAATTTCCAGCAGCTCCCCAATGCCATGCCGCGTGTTACAAATGAAACTAGATGATAAATTCTGTTACTGCCAATGACAGTTGTTAGTGTCGCTTGGGGAGTGATGTTTTTCCAACCACACCATTTCATTATGTAAATATACATCAGCAATCAATAAAACAAGCAATGATTCATTCCTTATTCCCGAACTCATCTTTACTGTCTCATTTACATTCAACGCCGCGGACTCCAGCGGACGGAGTCACCGTTTCACGGTCTCACGGAGCCGAGCGGGGGAGCGAAGCGTCCTATGCGCGCCCGCCCGCCCGCCATGAATCCGAGCAGGCGACATGCAACTACCCATACACGCATGACGTTCAGCATGTCACCTGCCTGCCAGTGTATATTCGTTTTCGGGCACCCCTCGCACAGATCAGGGCTCCTGCAATCCTGCTGTGAGCTCATAGGCCGTTGCTGAGGGCTTCGATCGACCCTGCTCAGCTCAGCAGGGCAGCCGAGTGGTGTCCCCCTTCTGAAAGCGCATTGACTGGTCAATGCATACATGGCAGGCCAACTTGGCCACTTTGCGCCATATCGATCAGCTTTTCTATTCATCAGTCCTCTGGCAGCAACAACAGTCGTGGAGTTGTGAACTGTACTATTATATATATTCGTCAAGTGAACAAGTTTCTTCTGGCCTCTTCTTAAACTTTCGCTAATTGTTACTGGTGTTGTTGAAGGGAAAAATAAAAACGGAGAAACTATTAAGATATAAGAATGTGACTCCAGTAAATTTTAAAATGAGCTAGCCCACTCTAGTTTAGTAGAGAAATCCACCCACAGAATCGGGACTGGAATACCACTGGTATGTAAAGCAAGTAGTAGGCTCGGTCAAAACCATGCATGCTTACAGAGACTCGTCATCAACTTGGTAGTTGGTAGTACTTCTTTTACATCACTCAGTTGTCCCATCCAACGGTAATTAATTCTAAGCAATACTTAGATTTTTATTTGTTACAGTAAACATGAAGCTCCTATGCTAGATCGGGTAAAATTAATCAAGTACTGCCAAAATTGTATTTTTTTAATGGAAAAAACACTTATCCATGAGTGATGATGAACTCCGAGTTGATCAAAGTAAAGAGTGGTAGGGTACGATTGCAAATAAACAAACTTATCACCATTAGCCTCTATGACAATATACTATTCATATATACAAGAGTCAATTTGTACATTAGTCTCTATGGCATAGTGGCATCGATGTGTAGCAGGGTAAGCATGTAGTTTGGAGTTCTTTAATTCAAGAAATCCACAGACGTGGCATCCTACATCCATCAGATACGCTTGTAAGCTTCTCAAACGACAAAGACGTCTGTCCTTCGATGCGAGAGCAATGTTTGTCGGTTGCGCGATGCATGCAGATTGCAAAAAGCATCAATAATGAAGCTTTAAGCTGTAAGTAACGTACAGGGTTCAGTAGCGAATAACAGACGGATAGTGATGCGGCATTGGATTTGTTCTTCTTTTTATTCCTTTTTCCCTTTTCTTTAGAGAAATTAGTTGGAAATACAATTTTACATGTTCTTAAAGCATATATATAGATCTTAACCGTTTATTCCTTCCACCTAATACTCATATATAATTTGATTGTCTCCTATGATCCTATGATTTTTTTCACTTATCCTTCTAATACGAATCTAAACATAAATATTACGATCATGTATCTGTATGTTGTAGTGGAATTTTGTGTTCAAATTTAGATTCACTCATGTAGTGGAAGATGGACACGAGGTGCAAATCTCCGTACCACAGTCCACTGATAACAGATATCCCTAGCTTGCTCCATTCGTTTCTGAAGGAATTCAAATAACAGCACCAACTTTCCGTCGCAGTACCTCTAAAGATCTGTTTATTTCGGTTTTAGATTATTGCCTTTAGCTTTTACAATTTAAAACTGACATAAATAGATAATTTTTTGCTATATTTTTTTACAATCTGGTTGTTGGATTGTGAGAATACAAGTAGCTAGTTTTTCTTAGATTTTTACAGATTATAAAAGTCAATTTTACTGAACTGTCTATCAAATTTTTTTTAAATCTACAATCTAAAAGTTTTTCATAATTTAGTTTTTTTACAATCCACAATCTACAAGCTGCTTTTCAGAATCATCAGCTGAAACAAATAGTATAACATCTTGAGTTTTTATATGTTAATTAATTGCAAATTTCACTCCAAATTAAATCTTTTTGTGATTAATTAAGCCAACTAAAATCAAGGAAAACACATACTCAAATATATTAACTTGACTAGTATTCCAAAATGCACTAGAGTTAATTTCAAAATAATCCATGCATTAAATTGGTTCATGTGTATGGTTTTTATGTTTCTTTATGTGGTACTTTTAATTTCCCCTCAGCTCAAATCAAATTGGATTCAAATCCTCTCCCAAACCAAGATCCAAGTCCAAATCAAAGTTCAAATATGTCTATTGGATTTGATCCAAATCCAAAGTCAAATCTAAATTCAAATATCTCATTTGAATTTAATCCCAAAACTATTTTCCTTTTTCATTTCTCCTTTTCCTCCCGGGCTTAATCTTCCTCACTCTTCTCAGGCGCAGCCTGGCTCCCTAGCCCATTTGCGTGGCCCACACACAGCCGGTCGGCCTCCTTTCCCCTCCCTTGCTCGTGCAGGCCGCCACAGCCTCGCTCGGCCCACTCGACACGATGCTGGCCCAGCTGCGTCCGCGTGCTCTCACGCATCGCTTGACCGTCCACATGTTGCCCATGTAGCGGTCATCGCTCACGCCCTCTCCTTCTTTCCTCCAGCGCGATGCTGCGCATCGCCAACCGCTGTTTTCCCCTCCGAGAAATATCGCCGTGACTGTCCTCTATTCCCTCGCTCTCTCTCTCTCTCTCTCTCTCCTCTCTCTGACCATGCCCTCGCGCCACCCATACCATCTGGCACTGCAACTTTCTCGCCCCCGCATGCGCATGGCCGGCACAGTGCGCCCATGCCTTGGAAAAGAGGTGAGCGCTACCCTGCCACCTCACCGCCACGCTGCCACCGACGACCGTGTGACGCAACTACCACACAGCCTCGCTACTCTCTTCCCCCTCTATAAATAGAGCACCTCGGTCATTGTCCCTGTGCCACCGTCCGTTCACTGGAAGCCTAATGGGAGGCTGTCTGAGCCGGAGCCGAGCAGAACCGCCGCCACCTCTTTGACGAATCATCGACTACAGCCTTGCCCGTCGCCGCTCTTCCACTTGGTGAGCTTCCCGCCCCTCGCACAACCGTCCTAGGTAGCGTATCGTCGCACCCGTGCCTCCTTTTCACTTAGTCGCACATACACCGTGTTGTTTAGCTTCGTCGTCGTGCTGTGGAGCCCAGGGGTGCTAGGCCCCTTTTCTTTGCAGGTGGATAACACATAGTTGAGGGGAGGTGCTGCCCGTTTTTCTTGCCCCTCTGCCCTCTCCTCCGATTGCCATGTGGTACTATTTCCACCGTCGGCAACCGTCGATGTGCTCCCAGCCGAATCCGCCATATCGTGAAGAAGCCCGGTGCCCTTTCGTCTTCATGAAACTCCGGTGAAAACCCCGCTCCGATGAGCTCCCTAGCGACGCACCGCTACGAATCGCTCATTGCTGCCCACTTTTCCCTTGTTGCCGCCCTACTTCGCCAGCACACCCACACACCTACGCGCACACATGGACCAGCCACAGGCTATGGTTCGGCATGGCCAAGTGGGCTACAGCTCGACCCACACGCCGTTGGCATGACAGGCCGACCCAACTGCTCACTTGCCATGCCCCAATGGTTCGGCCTAGCTCTGCAACGCGCTAAGCCACCAGCCCAAACCCGAGTGGGCTAGTACTGTACAGTACAGTACTATGCAACCTAAGCCCAGCCTAATCCATCCAGGCTCGAACCCAACCTAATTCAATCCCAACTCAGCCCACCGGAGTGCTGTTAATGTGGCCCCAATTATTGTTCAGTGGGCCCCACCTATGAATAGTGCAATGTCGTATTTTCTCGATTTAATTCTAAATTAGATCATACAGGAGTCATAACTTCTCTGTCTAGCTTCAATTTTGATGATTCTTTCGCCAAAATTTATTTAAATTCAAGATCTACCTATCTATCACAGTGTGATATCAATTAGGGGTCATTTGGCTTTCCACTTAGTGTTATTTGATTCTTATCTAGTATAGCTCGTTAATGATCGTAGTCACAATTGCAGAACAGAATTCTACAAGTGCTGCACGGGAAGCGTCGGGAGCGAGGAAGATCCTTACTACAACCAAGACTTTGAAGGAAATCTCAAAGAAGGCATGTCCTATTTCCTTGATCATATTGAACCCATGTTTTCAGATAATCTACATGATCAACTAAAACTTGATTTATTATCTCATGTGCTATGAATTGCGTTTTTACAAACTACTTGTAATGGTTAATCCTATCAACACATGTCATGCCTTGAATATCATCATCCGGAATACATATCACCCTAGGATTTACCTGTCGTTATCTATATTAACATTGGACGATGCCTTGATATCTAGCATTCTTAGGATTGAATACCTCCAGAAATGTCACTTTCAAAATACGTCTCTTCTGAGATATCTCTTGCTCGTTATCAAGGTTAACTCATATATCATGAATCATTGATGGTTGTGAATTCCGTGATGCTGATGAGATCCTTGATGTGGAGGGTGATGTGTAAAAATAGGTGAAAACCATTTTGGCGGGGGCAGGTAGAGTAGTACTCTGGATGAGAATGCTCCCAGGGGCTTGAGTTACCTATGCGGTTTTCATTGTAGGAAGATACCTACCCTGGCCAATTAAGGACCGAGACATTATGTAGGCATGCCCGTGTGATGGGAAACCTTCTCGCACGAGCAATGACACGACGACATCATCTCCACTTCGTAGCCCATCGGTCTTCATTCATTTAGCAACCCCCGTGCAACCATGCGTCCTGAATGGGTAGGACTTGACTTTTCTTCACCAGACTAAGTTGGGCATCATACTAGGAGGCTAAGAGCAGTGAGTAGTCAAGTGACTATGTGATCCTCTGTTTGAACGTGTAAAGACTGGCAAATGCTTAAAAAGGGAACCTGGTGCAAGATCACTAGTACTTGGGGGTAAATCTCGTAGAAAAACCCGACTGGAAATGTGATTGAAGTATCTTGGTACGATTCACTCCTCCGCTTTTAACGGTTGGAGGCTGAGCATATTGTGTGGGTACAATCTATAACCTCTATGGAGTGTAAACCCATTCGAATAGCCGTGTCCGCAGTCATGGATATACGAAGGCATAACCTTTTTTATTAGACTCCGGGTGTCTTGATGAGTGAGTGTGTGGATTAGATGTTCATGTGATAATGGTACTAGCTCAATCCACTAGGTGCTGTGTGGTACTAGAGGTACACCAGATGTGATGATAGGAACTACCGAGCAAGGTGTAGCCCCTCCCAAGACAAAAAAAACTCCTAGATATAGCTTGTTACCTGGTTTTGAACTATTTAAACTATTTTAAAGTCAATCATAAATGATGCAATTGATACCTGCATAAACTGTTTTACGCTTAAAACTAAACCATAAAGTATTGTCCTTCCCTTTTTGCATCTATCAACATATTGAAGTAGTATAGGGCTTGCAGAGTATCTTCCTTGCTCACTCTTGATGTCATTTAGATGAGGAAGCTGATGCCGACTTCATCAGAGGTGAAGGCGAGGATGAATGGTATTAGAAGTCACATTCGCACGCTAGCTGCTTGTGGCTTGGGCTTCCGTTTTCCACTATGTTGTGTTGGCCGCTCTGCCAGGTTTGTAATATACAGTATGGTTTGTAACCTTTTGTACTCTGAAACTTAATATTTAAGTACGAAATTTGATTGTAATACTACAAATATTATACTATGCGTATCAACTACTTAATCCAGAGACTGATATGGGAAGTACAGGAGATCCCGAGTTGGGGCCTTATAGGAGTTGTATTAAAGCCATGCTTGGCTATAAGACGTGACCTTTGGATACACTGGTTCATGTCTGCTTATTTTTCTAAAAAAAACTATATCATGAAAACTCTTCCGCGCTTACCTTTTGTATTTTGACTTTTGAAACCTCTTTTATGCTGGTTCTAAGCTATCCTCTTTTGGAGGATGAGGACTGGAACACAGTATGTTTTCTGCGAGTGAAGAGCTATCCCATGTTGTTGTGGAAGCTTGTTGTCGCCTGGGGTACAACCGACACCCCGAGTACACCAGGCGTGAGTATGACAAGAATGGATCCCAGAAGTGCCAGGTTCTTCTACAGATCTTTGACTAGCCGAGGCACCCCAGCTGGCGGCCATGGCACGTCAACACCACCGGAGTTCGGTACCCTAACACGTACCAGTTGAAAGCCTACGAGGCACTTCAGCACTTGTGTGGGAGGCATGTGAGAGAGGTGGTATACACTCCCATGAGCACTTTCTAGCTGTCATGGGCTAGTGAGCCACTTGGTGCTCATGCTTAACCATCATAGAGGATGCAGGATAGGAGGAAGAGGAGGATGACACCACCGTAGTAGTCACAGCCAGTACCTCCACGCCTTAGAGCACATGCATAATGAGAGCTACTAGCTATTTCTGGAGAGTCGCAAGAGGGTAGAGGAGTCAGAGACACAGGAGAGAGCCCTTTGTGTGATGCTGGATTAGACCAAAGTCCAGGCCACAGCTGCTGAAGACACTGCCGTAAGGAACAGCCGAGGATTGCAGAGAGAAGTACATGCGCATATCAGGGATCTCAACAGACAGAAGGCCATATATGGCTCTCGAGTTTGGCGGGCTGTGAGGAAAAATACATTCAGGCTACCCACGAGTCAGAACTGCCACATCATTATGGCTAACGTTCCTCTCACACTGATGCATATTGCAGCAGCCATAACAGATGTCAAGATTGGCCCCTCACCAGTTCCAGTGGCCAGAGAGGATTTAGTGCCCGCCGAACCGATCCAGGATAGAGATATGGTGATACCCACCGACGACTCAAAGGAGGAGGACCCTAGCAAGCGTGAGCTCGTTAGTGACCACAACGACGACAACAACGTTGATAGGATCTCTGACCCCACTTCTACTCCGACACCAGTTGGGACCCTCTCACTGGTTGAGTCAGTTGCTGAGAATGCTGCTGACAAGTCCGCTGACGATGCTTGAGGATGACGTGTCGTGGCGAGTTAGTAGTAGGACTAGATCCTTTAGTAGCTTTTGTTGTAGATAAACATGTAGTGTGAGCACGCTTTTGTCGTTTGTAGATAAAAAACTTTTGTACTAGTGGGACCTAGGAGAGATAATCCTAGATTTGTTTAATGTATGTTGTTAGTGCTTGTGTATGGTGTTGACTTTTGTTGGCTCTTAATTGCGTGATTGGCAAGGATTGTCCTTGTTACTATCTTGCTTTGCCTCATCTTATAGCTGTATCTCAACTTTTGCTTCCTTTCTTGTCTACAAAGAACAAATGGAATCATCCAGGTAGTTGTCTCGTCTTCAGCAATAACGCCAGCTCGTACATGTCAATTAGCCCCTGAGATGGGATCTGAAGCAGGAAGTATAATAGGGTCCCAAGGAAGGGACTCTATGGGCCAAGGTAGAAGAAGAGGCAGGATCATTGTCAGCCCAGCCATGAGGTCCACCAGAGCCACCGCATCAGTTAAGGAACCCCACTACCCCTACCACAGAAGAATGACCTAGTGGTGGTGATGGCCAACCAAACCCGCCTACTAGAGGCCATAGGACAAGCAGGAAACAACAACCGAGGTTATGGACCTCAGAACAAGATGTTAGAGTTCATGAGGATCAATCCTCCAACTTTTGATAGTACCGAAGACCCCTTAGAGGTTGATGATTAGCTTAGGCGATCTTCAGAAAGCTCAAAATCATCAACTGTGAGGGTCAAGTAAGGGTGATCTAGAAGCCTATCAACTTACTGGATCAGTAGCAGAATGGTGAGAGAACTACTGTGAGGCATCAGTAGATTCCAATGCCATCACTTGGGAGGAATTATGTGAAGAATTTTGGAAATACCATGTACCAGAAGGAACTATGAAAATGAAGGTTGAAACATTCCGTAGCCTAAAGCAAGGATCAATGATAGTAAACTAATATATCCAGAAGTTCATACGTCTTTCCCGCTATGCCCTAGAAAACGTGTCAACAGATAAGAAGAAGCAGGATCATTTCAAGAAAGGGCTGCAGCACAGCTTGTATGTCTAGCTCGCACCTGTCATCTACCCTGACTTCAACACTCTGATGAACAGGACCATCCTTCTAGAAGAGGCTCGTTCACCCATAGAAGCTGAAAGGAAGAGAAAGTTCTTTGACCAAAGGCAGCAGGGCAGTAGACCCCAAGGGAATAACCAGGCCTAGCGACAGAAATCCCAATACCGGCAACAATGAACTATGCAATACCAGACTCCAGGATCCACATCCCGCACAACAACATCAAATCCCTGTAGTTCTAATGCAAGGCAATCACAACGGAGTAGCACCCAAACTCTAGCAGTTACGCCGAGGACATGTTATATCTGCCATCAACCAAGTCACTACATGAAGGACTGCTCCAATGCCAACAGGAAGATTGCTCCAACTCATTCAGCCCCAAGATCTCCAGTAGCAGGAGCAGGATGAGGAGCGAATCAGTCAGTTGGGCAGTCACAGAACTATGAACGAGGCCGCGTCAACCACATCGATACATAGGAAGCGCAGGAAGCACTAAAAGTCATACTTGGTGAGTTCCCCATCAACTCAACCCTTGCAACAGTCTTATTTGATTATGGAGCTTCGCATTCGTTTGTTTCTTCAAAGTTTGCTGCACTTCATAAGTTGCCAACTGTATTTCTTAAGAATCCTAAGCTGATTTAATCCCATGTGGGAAGTATCTTGTGTCATCTTGGATGCCGCCGGATTAAACTCCGTTTAAGTTGGGTATAGTTCCTAGCAAACCTAGTTATTCTGAATTCAAATGGGATAGATGTCATACTGAGAATAGATTGGTTAACAAAGCATGAAGGCAATATAGCTTGTGCTAGTAGAAAAGTTACTCTGGTCAATTATAAAGGAATCAAGGTAAAGTTTGAGCCTAAAGGACCCAAATCTAACCTAATGGTTTGCAACTTAACTGCTCAGTCAATAGAGGATGTGCCAGTAACACGTGAATACGCTGATGTATTTCTAGAGGAATTACCTGGTATGTCACCAAACTGTGACATAGAGTTCATTATCGATCTCTTACTCAGAGCAACACCGATTGCCAAGAGACCTTATAGATGACCATCAATGAACGAGTGTTATTGATGGAGCAGATCAGAGAATTATAAGCATGTGGTTTTATCAGATCTAGTTCTTAACCCTGGGGATCACCAGTTCTATTTTTAGAGAAGAAAGATGGAGTCGAAGGATGTGTGTTGATTACATTCCTTGAATGAGATGACCATCAAGAACAAGTACCCACTATCTCGGATTGATGATCTGTTCGATCAGTTAGGAGGAGTCAAGTACTTCTCTAAGATATATTTGAGATTTGGATACTACCAATTAAAGATCAGGAAAAGTGACATCTAGAAGACCATGTCTATAACAATGTATGGATTGTATGAGTATACAGTCATGCCATTTTGATTGACAAATGTCCCAGCATACTTTATGAATCTGATGTACAAGGTGTTCGTGGAAGAGCTAGACTGATTTGTGATAGTGTTTATTGATGATATTCTCACCTACTCAAGGAGTGCAGAAGAGCATGAACAACATTCGAGGGTGGTTATGGAAAGGCTAAGAGGACACCAACTCTACGCCAAATTCAACAACTGTGAGTTTTGGCTTCAAGAAGTGGCATTTCTTCGACATGTCCTTACAGCAAAAGGAATATCGGTGGACCCTTCAAAAGTTGAAGTAGTGGTTGGATGGATTCAACCAATTAATATCTCAGAAATCAAAAGCTTCCTTCGACTGGCGGGTTATTACCGCAAGTTTATTGAAGGATTTCAAAATTGTCTAAGCCAATGACCAAGCTTCTCCAAAAAGATGCCAAGTTTGAATGGGATAAAGCATGTGAGAAGAGTTTCCAATAACTAAAGAAAAGACTGACTACCGCCCCGGTGTTAAAGTTGCCAGATATTCAGAAGGACTTCATGGTCTATTGTGATGTCTCACGCTAAGGTTTAAGTTGTGTATTGATGCAAGAAGGTACTGTTGTAGCTGATGCATCCAGGCAACTGAAGATGCATGAAGAAAATTACCCAACCCATGATGTCGGTGTATTCAGAACCAGGGGTCCCTAAGTCCCGAGACCCGGCCGGCCATCTGCCACATGTCACCACCCCGCAAGGTAGGAAGAAGCTAAGTCCCGGGAGAAGGTGTTCGGGACCGCCGCCTCTGGTTCCCGAGCACCCTAGTTCCCCAATGATCCGCAGAGCCCGATGCCAAGAAGGAAGTGCTCGGGAGAGAGTGCTCGAGGCTGCACGTGGCAGTCCCCGAGGACTCGGTTCCCCGAAGGTCCCACCGAAGTGCTCGGGAGAGAGTGCTCGGGGCTGTCGGGAGAGAGTGCTCGAGGCTGCACGTGGCAGTCCCCGAGGACTCGGTTCCCCGAAGGTCCCACCGAAGTGCTCGGGAGAGAGTGCTCGGGGCTGCACGTGGCAGCCCCCGAGGACTCGGTTCTCCGAAGGTCCCACCGAAGTGCTCAGGAGAGAGTGCTCGGGGCTGCACGTGGCAGCCCCCGAGGACTCGGTTCCCCGAAGGTCCCACCGAAGTGCTCGGGAGAGAGTGCTCGGGGCTGCACGTGGCAGCCCCCGAGGACTCGGTTCCCCGAAGGTCCCACCGAAGTGCTCGGGAGAGAGTGCTCGGGGCTGCACGTGGCAGCCCCCGAGGACTCGGTGCCCCGAAGGTTCGCGCAAGATCATTCGACGACCCGAAGGGTCCCGTCGTCAGGGTGTCATCCAGTCAAAGGCCCAATGCCGCATTTAATAGGCACGCGCGGCCTGACATCCTGACATCCTGACATTCTCAGCTGCCCACGCCCCAGTGTCAGACCCTGCCATGCACTGGCAGGGGGGGCGTGGGTCCATTAAATGCACGGGTCCTGTCCCGTTTCATCCGGGTGCCTCAGGATAACGTTGCCAGGATCAAAGCGCTCCGTCAGCCACCCTGCCCTGTCAGAAGGACAAGACGGGGTGGGCGCACCGGGCACCTCTGAGGCTGCCCGGTGGGCCCCTTTTATTGCGCCCAGAGGCTTCCGCAACGGCTGATGGTCGAATGCGCGCCGTATTTCTCCACCGCCCCTGTCACTTCGCCGAGATAAAATGATTACGCCTTTCTCCGTGGCACCTTGGCATTCGCGTCCCCTCTTTCCCATTCAGGATATGTTGAGGTCGGCGCGCCTATAAAATGAAAGGATGGAGAACACTAAGAGAAGGAGAACGACAGCCCCCGACCACGAGACGACCAAGAGACCAGACAACCAACAATCCCCGACGAACCGGACCAAAGATAGATCGACAGACACTCGAACCAGCTCAAGTTAAGCTAAAACATAAGAGCCTCAAGCTCTTTGTAAACAGTTCTCCCCTTAGAACCAGATACCTCCTTGAAGAATTCCCTTCAAGGATAAATATAGCGCTCATACAGGAGTAGGGTGTTACGCCTCCGTGCGGCCCGAACCTGTCTAAAACCCGGCGTACCCACTTTTTCTTGCATTAGGGTGATCGTCTCCCACCAGCCATCGCATTTATTTCCGTTCCCGCTTATTTCCCAAACAAGCTTTTCCAGGATCATCCCCCCGGCCGAATCTCTAAAAAGGGGTCTCTCGGGATCCCTGCGACAGGAGTTCACTCTCCGACAGCTGGCGCGCCAGGTAGGGGGGAGTATCCCTGGATTATTTGTTTCACTTTTTTTCACAGGAAAAGATGGCCGGTGGGCACCGTCTCCAGCGTTCCGGCTCCACTTCCAGTGACGGAGCGCAGCCCCACGACCGAGAAAGCCCCGTCGCTGCTGCGTGCCCGCGGCAGCCGCCATCCACGCGCGCGGTCTTTCTCGCCCAAGGGGATCAAGGCGCTGGGCCCATCAGCGCCGCCGCCGCTGCCGACGTACTTTCCGACCCCCAGCAGGTGGTCGGGACCCCGGCCGCCAGGTCCGCCTCTGGACCACGTCGGGTGCCGCCTCGGCGCAGGCTCGCTTTCAGCGAGGCCAGCCCAGGGAGCGCGCTGCTTGCAGCACATGCTCTCCTCAGGCACCCGCCCGTTCAAGCCGCGCCACCGGGGAGACTCTGTTCTTCCTCGTCTATGGCGCCGAAGCAGTCCTCCCCTCCGAGCTCACTCTGGGCTCCCCTCGAGTGCATGCATACTCCGAGGGTGAGCAGGAACATCAAAGGCGCGACGACGTGGACTACCTGGAAGAGCGCCGGCGGCGTGCTGCTGTCCGGGCGGCTCGGTACCAGCAGAGTCTGCGGCGTTATCATCTGCGCCATGTCCGGGCCCGGTCTCTCGAGGTGGGGGACCTAGTTCTCCGACGCATCCAGTCGCGCGAAGGAATGAATAAGTTGTCCCCTGTGTGGGAAGGTCCCTTCACCGTGGTCGCGGTTCCCCGGGCAGGTTCTTTCCGGTTGGCGACAGAGGAAGGACAGCCACTCCCGAATCCGTGCAACATCGAGCATCTCTGACGCTTCTACTCGTAGATGGTCGTGCTCGCGGCTCAGGTCAGCAAGGCCGGGGGCTTCTCCCCGCCCGAGCAGTCTGAAGGCTTCGCCCCGTGGGGTAAGTCGCTATCGCCCAACCTTGTAAATATTGCACATTCAGTATTTCAATAAGCAATCGCTATGTCAAATTATTTCTCCGGATTCCCTATGTTTAATCTGTCTGGTGAGGTGCTCGGTTGTGCGAGAAAAAGTTCGCTCTCTCATTTTTCCCCGTTGATAAAAGAATCCCATCGGTATACATGCGAGCAGTCGCCGCTGACTTACGTCCGACATGGTAGGCTGTGGTATTCGGTGTCGTGGCAGGCTCCCGGGCACTAACCGAGTTTCGGGGCGCTCTGGGTAATCCCATCACTCGAGCTGCTCGAGTAGGCCGGAGCTCAGGCCCCCGGAGCGGGCTGTCTGTGCTCGGTCTGGCCTGTCATACCCGGGCACCACCGAACCGTAGGACCTCTGAGTTACGCCCTTGCCCGCTCTTGTCCGCCGGTTCGGGTATTCGAGAGATCTCGGGTCGAAAACGAGAGCAGTCTATAGCAAGTACCGCACTGACAGAGCGCACCAGACAAAGAAATCCTATTTTTTCTCTTAAGTCACAGGCTGGCGATCACGAGCAGCTCGGCCGCGAGGGCTTCAATGCCCCGGTCTCTGGTCGGCCCCAAGGGTCCTCGGGTGGTCCTACCACTTAGGCATGGGTGGTCGAGATCACCCGACCCTAGGAGCCTCGTACACCTTCCGGGCGCTCGGGCGCCCCGTTGAAAGAATTAAGTTCCCGGGCACCCGAGCTCGGAAGCACATCCCTCCTGGATCGGTGGGCCGGAAGGCCGACAGCTGTCCGGTGAGTGGTTATATTCAGACAAATCTACTTTCAGTAAATTTATGTTCCCGAGTCATTCTCGGGGGCTCTCGCGCCTTAATCTGTTCGGTGAGGTGGTTTCCTCGCACGCAAGAACCCTGCCGCGTGTCTACTTTTTCCCAGAACGACAGAGCGGTTTGCAGAAAAGAGTAGCGTGCTTGCGATAATGTCTGACCGAAGCCCTTCGTGGTGGTCGTGGTGTTCGGTCCGCTTTTAAGGACCCCGAGCACTACCGAGTCCTCGGGTGCCCTGGGTAATCCTATCGCTTGAGCTACTCGGGTAGTCCGGAGCTCAGGTCTCGAGGGCGGGCTGTCAGTGCTCGGTCCGGCCCGTTTTAAGCCCGGGCACCACCGGACCGCGAGGACTCTTGGTCGCATTCTCGCCCGCATGCGTATCCTTTCTACTAACTGAGTGGTCGCAAGATGAAAAAGTGTTCATAAGGCACGGCGTGTTCCAAGAGGGATCGATCTATCTCCCGGGCAAGGGAGTCTGTGTCTTCGTTTCTTAACTTAGGCAATGCGGATTCGCGAGAGCTTGAAGGCCGACTGTGCCAGCAACAGCGATCAAGACAACTTCAGCCTCGGGGATGGGAAGGTCGGGAACGGCCCGACTGAGTACTCCCCGGGACTTCAAAGTAAAACACCCGAAGAAGCATCAAACACTTAGAAAGATTGGAGTTGCGAGCCCAAGGAAAGACTGCCATTTAATATTCACAGGATATTTCCAAGGCATTTTCTAAGGGTTCACTCCTACATCTACAACAAAAGAAAAGAGGGCACAAAAGGCCTAGTCGGCAGCACAGGCGTCGACTGAATCCTCCGAGTCGTCCCCGGGCGCTGGCGGCGGCGGCACCTCTCGCCTGAAGCCGGCCGCCACCTCGGCGGCGGTACTCCGGACCGCTGCCCGGGCGGCCTCTCCCTCAGCCTCGACCACTCCCTCCCACGCCGGCTCCAGCGGGAAGTTTGGGTCCCTGCTTCGGTAGCAGGCTAGGACGTGCTCGGCCACTGCGTGCGTCAAGCCACGTCCCTCCCGGGCGGCGAGTTCCTGGACCGCCCAAGGCAGGGCCTCAAGGCTCTCGCAGACCTGCTGCAGCCCCAACACTTGTCGTGTGGGGCCGTCGCCCTTCTCGCCTTCAACGAGCCGTCCGAGGCCACCCTTCTCTACGGCCCGCCGCATCCGCCGGAGTATGTCTTCCAGCATATGCTCAAGGTTGACCCGCGAGACAAAGGCGGTCTCGAGCTTCTCCTTGGCGGCCCGCAGCTGTGCCTCGAGTCCCTGGTCCCCGGTCGGACCGGAAGAACCGCCAGCTGCGGCGGGGACGGCAGCCTGCTTCGCCTTGGCCACCATCTCGGACAAGGCGCGTTCACGGGCGGCCAGTTCCGCCTCGTGCTTCGCATTCTCCTCCGCCCTGGTAGCCGCGGCGGCCGCCGCAGCAGCAGCTTCGCCCTCTCGGCGACTCAGTTCGCCTTCTCGGCGACTCAGCTCATTCTCCCGCCGGGCCAGCACATCCTCCTGCTGGGCCACCGAATTCTCCCGGGCACCGAGACCCGACGCCGATAGCTCGTTGTCCACTTCCCAGATGGAGACGTCCTCCTCCCAGCGCTTGAATTCTTCTCTGATCTTCTGGAGATCGTCTTCCCAGCGCTGGAGGTCGGCGCGCGTCTTCTCGGCCGCGCCCTCCCGGCGGGCCAGCTCGGCTTGCCGCTCCTCCGCGGCCTGCTCCCGGGCTGCGACTGCCACCTCCCTCTCCTGCGCCTGCCCCATCCTGGCAAGGGCCTCGGCAGCTTGCTGCCTCGACGCCTCAGCCAAGCGGGCGGCGTCTTCTCGTTCCTGCACGGCGTTTGCCCGCACGGTCTTCAGAGTTTCTCGTTCCCGCGCGGCTTCCGCGCGGATGTCTTCTAGGAGCTTCTGCTCCCGCGCGGCTGCCGCACGGGCCTCCTCCTGGGCGCCCGCCAGCTGCGCCTTCTCCAGTACCAGGCGGTTGCGCTCGGCCTCGAGCTCCCCCTCCTTGGCGTTCACCACTGCGCCCAGTCGCCCAACCGCTACTTGGACGCCTTCAATGGCGGCCAGGAAGGGATCGGCGGGCTGGCCGGGCACTGGTGGGGCCCAGGCTTCTCCGCGGGATGTCTCCAGGGGGGCCGAGCTCTCCGCCGGGCCTTGCGCCGCCATCCACCCCGGGCTCTGCCTCCCCGGGGTAGTCTCCGCCGGAGCCAAGGCCTCGGACGGCGGCCGCATTCCCGCATCGGCCGCCCTGTCCGCCGGCCCCGGCAGAACATCCACCTCCACCATTATCCGCCTCGGACTCTCCGTGCCCTGGGTAGGTTCCGCCGGCGCCCTTCTCTCGGCCGCTGCCTCCGCCTCTCTCCCAGGAGCCGCCACGTCAATTGGCGCTTCCGCCGTTCCTATGCCGGCCTCCGTCGTCGCAGCGGGCGGGCTCGGCTCTGGCCCCGGTGCTTGCTCTCTCTCCGTCGCAGCAGCGCCTGCAGCCGGCCTACGGGAGACAAGTGAAAGTTGTCAAAACTCAGTTCGGGCCGGAAATGCCCATGGAAAAGCAAGCAAGAAGACTCACCGATACCGCCATTTGGCCGCTGGGAGCCTGATGTCCGGATCCGGCGCTGTCGGTCCGGACTCCTCCCGCCCCCTCTTCCGTTGGGGGCTCGGCTGAGCCGCTGCGTGGGGTACGGGCGCCGTCGTGCGGGCCTCGGGTGCCGCCGCACGGCTCTCGGTCTCCGCCGTGCGGGTCGCGGGCGCCGATGCAGGCCCCATCCGCACCAGGCGCGGCTCCAGCACCGGAAATGCCGCCGCTGCCGTCGGCGACGGCGGAGAGTCCGGCACTAGGATCAAGGCCCAGGGACGCTTTCCCCGGTCTCCCGGCGCCAACTCCTCAACAACTTCAGCGGCGCCCTCCTCTCTGGCACGGCGGTTGCTGCTTGCGACGGCCCCGTCGCCAGCCCGCGCCGAGCCGCCAGCGACCTCCTCGCCAAGTAGTTCCTCCAGCCCGGGGAGTTCGGAGGCCTCGGGACTCCGGCTTCGTGGCCGGTCCACGGGCCCCTGGGCATCGAACTCCGGCAGCCCCGCCATGATGGCCACCCGGTTGGGATTGGCGCAGAGCGCCATCTCCGGCCACGGGAGCTCCGCCCGGCTCATGTCCTCCGTCCCGGTGATCACTCGGGTCATCCCTCGCAGCTCCGCCTGCCCCAGATCCCAGCTCGTGCCAATCTGGGTCCTGGTGATGTCCTCCGGCCCGGTGTAGAACCAGCTTGGTCGGGCCCGCTCTCGCAAGGGCGCCAACTGACGGCGCAGAAAATCCACGACCACCATGACTGAGGTCAGCCCGGACTCGCGCAGCTCCAAGACGCGCTCCAGCACCGGCTTCAGCCTCGCGTCTTCTGGCGGTGGCGCCTCCCACGTCGATCGCCGAGGTTCCGCCGCCTTCTCTGGCAATTCGAGGCGCTCGTGGGGATCGATGTCGACGAAGAACCAGTCCCACCGCCACTCCTCCCACTTGCTGCGCAGCACCTGGGGAATGTAATGATCCCCCAGGCCTTCCCGGAGCCGAAGGTTGCAGCACCCCGCGACGTCCGCCGTGGAGTGCCCCCTCTTCTTCCCCACCGGCCGAAGAACGAAGAAATGGCGAAGCAGCGTCACCGACGGCATCACCCCCACGAACATTTCGCAGAGATGCGCGAAGACCGCCAACGCCACGACGGAATTGGGGCTTAGGTGTACCATTTGAATGCCGTACGTCTCCAAAACTTGCAGAAAGAAGGCGGAGAACGGCGGCACTAGCCCCGCCGCCACGAAGGAGGTGAAGAGGACGATCCGCCCAGGGACGGTCGTCGTCGGTGTCAGAGTCGCCGGCCTCACCGCCACAGCACCCTCCTGACCCTCCGGCACCAGCAGCTTCCTAATCTTATCCGCCGCCTCCTCGTTCCTCAGACGAGACTCCGGCAAGATGCTGTCCGAAGTCTTGTCCCGGCGTCCTCCTCCAACCCTCGTCATCTCGGCAAGATGGGGGATGTTTTTTGGTGGTGAAGAGAGAGAGAAGGGAGAATGCTCCGGTCGCCTGGGAGTTTCCTGAGGGCTTCGGAGCACAAAGAAGGCAGGAGCGCAAGTGCGAGAGAGCGTAAAAAAGGGGAACGGTCCGATCCTTTCCCCCTTTTTTATAGCTCAAAATTCAAAAACTGTCGCCCAAGACGGTTCGCTCGGCGAAGCGTCGCCTCGATCGACGCAACTGCCAGGCGAATCTCCCGCCGATCGCGCGATGTCAGCGGCTGCCAGGCGTATTTTCCTCGATCTGCACGGCAACCGCGCGTGCCGCCCGTATGGTCATCATACCCTTCGGAAGTTGTGAGGACACGCGTCCACTCATTTTCTTCCGTTGGGGGCGTTCTTGAGGTCTAGGACCGCAAGGGCCATCTCTCAAGAGCTTGCCACATGGCGTCCGCACCAGCCTCGGCCTCGGTCGCGACGAAGGGCCCATTCATAGTCTCCATCCCGTCGGCTACCAACGAGCCTGGGGGCTACTGTCGGTGTATTCAGAACCAAGGATCCCTAAGTCCCGAGACCCGGCCGGCCATCCGCCACATGTCACCACCCCGCAAGGTAGGAAGAAGCTAAGTCCCGAGAGAAGGTGTTCGGGGCCGCCGCCTCTGGTTCCCGAGCACCCTAGTTCCCCGATGATCCGCAGAGCCCGATGCCAAGAAGGAAGTGCTCGGGAGAGAGTGCTCGAGGCTGCACGTGGCAGTCCCCGAGGACTCGGTTCCCCGAAGGTCCCACCGAAGTGCTCGGGAGAGAGTGCTCGGGGCTGTCGGGAGAGAGTGCTCGAGGCTGCACGTGGCAGTCCCCGAGGACTCGGTTCCCCGAAGGTCCCACCGAAGTGCTCGGGAGAGAGTGCTCGGGGCTGCACGTGGCAGCCCCCGAGGACTCGGTTCGCCGAAGGTCCCACCGAAGTGCTCGGGAGAGAGTGCTCGGGGCTGCACGTGGCAGCCCCCGAGGACTCGGTTCCCCGAAGGTCCCACCGAAGTGCTCGGGAGAGAGTGCTCGGGGCTGCACGTGGCAGCCCCCGAGGACTCGGTTCCCCGAAGGTCCCACCGAAGTGCTCAGGAGAGAGTGCTCGGGGCTGCACGTGGCAGCCCCCGAGGACTCGGTTCCCCGAAGGTCCCACCGAAGTGCTCGGGAGAGAGTGCTCGGGGCTGCACGTGGCAGCCCCCGAGGACTCGGTGCCCCGAAGGTTCGCGCAAGATCATTCGACGACCCGAAGGGTCCCGTCGTCAGGGTGTCATCCAGTCAAAGGCCCAATGCCGCATTTAATAGGCACGCGCGGCCTGACATCCTGACATCCTGACATTCTCAGCTGCCCACGCCCCAGTGTCAGACCCTGCCATGCACTGGCACGGGGGGCGTGGGTCCATTAAATGCACGGGTCCTGTCTCGTTTCATCCGGGTGCCTCAGGATAACGTTGCCAGGATCAAAGCGCTCCGTCAGCCACCCTGCCCTGTCAGAAGGACAAGACGGGGTGGGCGCACCGGGCACCTCTGAGGCTGCCCGGTGGGCCCCTTTTATTGCGCCCAGAGGCTTCCGCAGCGGCTGATGGTCGAATGCGCGCCGTATTTCTCCACCGCCCCTGTCACTTCGCCGAGATAAAATGATTACGCCTTTCTCCGTGGCACCTTGGCATTCGCGTCCCCTCTTTCCCATTCAGGATATGTTGAGGTCGGCGCGCCTATAAAAGGAAAGGATGGAGAACACTAAGAGAAGGAGAACGACAGCCCCCGACCACGAGACGACCAAGAGACCAGACAACCAACAATCCCCGACGAACCGGACCAAAGATAGATCGACAGACACTCGAACCAGCTCAAGTTAAGCTAGAACATAAGAGCCTCAAGCTCTTTGTAAACAGTTCTCCCCTTAGAACCAGATACCTCCTTGAAGAATTCCCTTCAAGGATAAATATAGCGCTCATACAGGAGTAGGGTGTTACGCCTCCGTGCGGCCCGAACCTGTCTAAAACCCGGTGTACCCACTTTTTCTTGCATTAGGGTGATCGTCTCCCACCAGCCATCGCATTTATTTCCGTTCCCGCTTATTTCCCAAACAAGCTTTTCCAGGATCATCCCCCCGGCTGAATCTCTAAAAAGGGGTCTCTCGGGATCCCTGCGACAGGAGTTCACTCTCCGACACATGACCTAGAGTTTGCAGCAGTTGTGCAGACACTTAAGATATGCAAGTTGTATATAGATCACAAGAGACTGAAGTATATTTTCACTCAGTCAGAGTTGAACCTGAGGCAATGGAGATGATTAGAGTTGATAAAGGATTGTAATCTTAGTATCAATTATCACCCGACAAAGTTAATGTGGTGGCTAACACCCTGAGCTGGAAAGTTTACTGCAGTAGTCTTCAAGTACTAGAGTTAAGGCCAGAACTTCTCTCAGAAATGTAACATTTGAATTTTCACATAACACAAGGGCAAGTTCACACCCTAGTGTTACATCCATCACCTGAGGACAAAATTCATGAAGCCAATCAGAAGATGAAGAAGTTTTGGAAATTAAAAAGAATCTTGGTTTATATACAACACTAGGGTTCAGAGTAGATCAGCACGGAATTGTATGCTACATGGATTAGTTAAGTGTACCGGATTAGGAAAATCTTTGACAATTAATTATGGAGGTAGCCCAACACTCTCCCTACCCCATTCATCCTGGATGTACCAAGTTCTTCATGGACCTGAGGACCAAATATTGGTCGACGAGAATGAAATTGGACATAGCAGGAATTGTCGCTCTGTGCAACACATGTCAAAGGGTCAAAGCAGAACACCAAAGACCAACAGGATTAATGCAACCATTACAGGTCCCAACATGGAAATAGGATGAAATTGGTATGGATTTCATAGTTTAGTTATCCAAAACTCAAAAGGGTAACGACTCCAAATGGGTTATAGTGGATCGTCTGACAAAAGTAGCCCATTTCATACCGGTAAAGGCGACCTATAGCGGAGATATGTTAGCATACTTGTATATTGATAATATTCTGTGACTACACGAAATCCCAAGCAGGATCGTCTCTGATAGAGACCCCCAGTTCACATCAAGGTTCTGGAAGAGTTTGCACACTGCCCTGGAAACTAAATTGGACTTTAGTTCTACTTACCACCCACAGACTTATGGTCAGATGGAAAGAGTAAACCAGATCTTGGAAGATCTTCTGAGAGCTTATGTGATAACCTACAGAAAAGAATGAGAGAAAAGTCTATCATTTGCGGAGTTCTCTTACAACAACGGCTTCCAAGCTAGTCTGATGATGTTGCCTTTTGAGACATTGTATGGAAGAAAATATAGAACACCTCTACTATGGTCGGAAGTAGGAAAGCATTCGCTCTTTGGGTCTGCGTTGATTAGAGACATAGAAGATCAAGTTGCCAAGATCAGAGAGAATCTAAGAGCAACTCAGAGTAGATAGAAAGGTTATACCGATAACCAAAGAAGAGATCTGACCTTCGAAGTAGGAGACTACGTTTTACCTCAAGGTGTCCCCAATAAGAGACACTCAGAGATTTCAGGTACACGAAAAATTAGCGCCTAGATATGTGGGACCTTATGAAATATGGAAAAGAATTGGAGCAGTGGTGTATAGGTTAGCTCTTCCAGAAGAGATGTCTGATGTACACAATGTGTTCCATGTATCACAGTTAAAGAAATGTTTGACAGTTCTAGAGGAGAGACCTTCAGTATGAGGAGAGACCCATCTGGATCTTGGATGTGACAACTTCTCAAACTAGAAGAACAGTAGTTAGGTTCTGCTGAGTACAGTGGAGTAAACACACAGAAGCAGAAGCTACATGGGAACGTGTAAAGGATTTGATGAAGGAGTTTTCAAATCTCTTCGTCGAGCTTTCCGAATCCCGAGATCGAGATTCCGTTTAAGTGTGGTTGGTTTGTAACATCATGAGTTTTTGACATGTTAGTTAATTGCAAATTTCACTCCAAATTAAATCTTTTTGTGATTAATTAAGTCAACAAAAATCAAGGAAAAATACATACTCAAATATATTAACTTGACTAGTATTCCAAAATGCAATAGAGTTATTTTCAAAATGATCCATGCATTAAATTGTTTCTTGTGTATGGTTTTTATGGTTCTTTGTGTGTAGATTTGAAACTGAATGTCTCTCAATTTCGAATCTACTCTTAGTTTCCCCTCAACTCAAATCAAATTGGATTCAAATCCCTTGAATTCAAATCCTCTTTTGAAAATCAAGATCCAAGTCGAAATCAAAGTTCAAATATGTCTATTGTATTTGATCCTAATCCAAAGTCAGATCAAAATTCAAATATCTCATTTGAATTTAATCCCAAAATGATCCCTTTTTCTTTTCTCTTTTTCCTTTCGGGGCCAATCTTCATCACTCTTCTCGGGTGCAGCCCGGCTCCCTAGCCCATTCATGGGGCCCACGCACAGCTAGCTGGCCTCCTGTCCCCTCCCTCGCTCACACAGGCCACCGCAGCCTCGCTCGAGCCACTCGATGCGCTGTTGGCCCAGCCATGCTCGCGCATCACTTGGCCATCACGTGCCGCCCATCTAGAGGTCATTGCCCCAGCCCTCTCCTTCTTTCCTCTAGCACGACACTACGCATCGCCAACCGCTGTTTTCCCCTCCAGGAAATATCACCACGACCATCCTCTACTCCCTCGCTATCTCTCTCTCTCTCTTCTCTCTGACCATGCCCTCGCGCTGCCCATACCGTTTGGCACTGCGACTTTCTCGCCCCTGCACGCGTGTGTCCGGCGTAGTGTGCCCAAGCCCTAGGAAAAGAGGTGGGCGCTGCCCTGCCACCTCACCATCACACTGCCACCGATGAACACCTCGCTACTCCTTCCCCCTCTATAAATAGAGCACCCCAGTCTCTCTCCCTCTCTGTTTCCCCATTTCGCCACCACCACAGCACCGTCGTCGTGCCATTCTTCTCCGCCGTTGCCGATCTACCCCCACGCACTGCCGAGGAGTCGCTGCTATCCTATGCTGCCGTCTATTCATGGGAAGCCCGACAGAAGGCCATATGAGCTAGAGCCAAGTATAACCGCCGCCACCTCTTCAACGAATTGTTGGCTGCCACCCTGCCCATAGCCGCTCTTCCTCTTGGTGAGCTTCCCGCCCCTCGCACGACCCTCCTAGGTAGCGTATCGTCGCCCCCATACCTCCTTTTCACGTAGCCACGAATACACCGTGCTATTTAGCTCTGTCGTCGTGCTTCACCTCGCCGTCGGCGTGCTTGTGCTCCGTATGTGTGGTCTAGCCATAGTGACGTGGAGCCTAGGGATGCTAGGCCCCTTTGTTTGCAGGTGGATAACGCAAAGCCGAGCAGAGGTGCTGCCCATTTTTTTGCACCTCTGCCCTCTCCTCCGATTGCCATCTGGTACTGCTTCCACCATCGGCCGTCGTTGACGAGCTCCCAGCTGAATCCGCCATATAGTGTAGAAGCCTGGCACCTTTCATCTTCGTGAAACACCGGCAAAACCCCCCACTTCGACGAGCTCCCCGGTGACGTGCCGCCGCGAATCGCTCACCGCCGCCCACATTTCCCTCATTGTCGCCCTGCTTCGCTAGCACACTCGCACGCCTACACGCGCACGTGAACCGGGCACAGCCTTTGGCTCGACCTAGCCGAGTGGGCCACGACTTAACCCATGCGTTGCTGGCTTGACAGGCTAGCCCAACCGCGCCCCAATGGACCAGCCCAGCTCTGCAGCCTGCTAAGCCACCAGCCCAAACCTGAGCGGGCCAGTACTGTACAGCCATGTACTGTGTAGCCAAGCCCAGCCAGCCCATCTAGGCCCAGACCTACCCTAATTCAAGCCCAACTTGGCCCACCCGAGTACTATTCATGGGCCCCAGTTACTGTTCCATGGGCCTCACCTATGAATAGTATAATTTCATATTTTCTCGATTTAATTTTAAATTAGATCTTTTAGGAGTTATAAATCCTTCATTCTAGCTACGATTTCAGCTATTCTTTTGACAAAATTCATCTAAATTTGAGATCTATCTATCTATCATAGTGGGATATCCATTAGGGCTCATTTGCCTTTTCATGTTGTGTTATTTGATTCTTCTCTAATATAACCCGTTAATTATCATAGTGACAATTGCAGAACCACCAGGATTTTGTGAGTGCTGCGCGGGAAACATCAGGAATGAGGAAGATCCTGACTACAACCAAGACTTTGAAGGAAACCTCGAAGAAGGATAGTCCTATTTACTTGATCATATTGAATCCATGTTTTCAGATAATCTACATGATCAACTAAAACTTGATTTATTATCGCATGTGCTATGTATTGCGCTTCACTGCTTGTAATAGTTAATCCTATCAACACATGTCATGCCTTGAATATCATCATCCAGAATGCATATCACCTTAGAATTTACCTCTCGTTATCTATATTAACGTTGGACGATGCCTTGATATCTAGCATGCTTAGGATTGAATACGTCTCTCCAGAGATGTCACTTTAAAAATACGTCTCTTCTGAGATATCACTTGATCGTTATCAAGATTAACTCATATACCATGAAACCTTGATGGTTGTGAATTCTGTGATAGTGATGAGATATGAAGGGTGATGTGTAAAAATAGATGAAAACTGTTTTGACGGGGGTAGGTGGAGTAGTAGTTTGGATGAGGATGCCAGGGGCTTAAGTTACCTCTATGGTAATTGCCGAAAGATAACTGTCCTGACCGATTAAGGAACGAGTCATTTCGCAGCCATGCCTTAGCAACTCCCGTGCAACCATGCATCCTAAATGTACAGGGCTTGACTTTTCTTCATCGGACTGACTTGGGCCTCATACTAGGAATCTGAGAGCAACGAATAGTCAAGTGACTATGTGGCCCTCTGTTTGAACATGGAATGATCGACAAATGCTTAAAAAGGGGAACCTGGCGTTTAGTGCAAGACCACTAGTACTTGTGGGTAAATCTCGTAGGAAAGACCCGGCAGGAAAGGTGATTAAAGTGTCTCTTGCAATGGTTGGAGGCTGAGCATATCGCGTGGGTACAATGTGCAACATCTGCAGGGTGTAAACCTATTCAATAGGCGTATCCGCAGTCATGAACATGCGAAGGCAGAACTTTTTTGACTAGACTCCGGGTGTGTGTCTTGATGAGTAAGTGTGTGGACTAGATGTCGATAATGCTACTGGCTCAATCCGCAAGGAGCTGTGTGGTACTAGAGGTACACCAGATGTGATGATAGAAACTATAGAGTAAGGTGTAGCCCCTCCGAGGACTCAAAAACTCTCAGGTATAGCTTGCTACCTAGTTTTGAACTATTTAAACTGTTTTAAAGTCAATCATAGATGATACAATTGAATACGTGCATAAATTGTTTTATGTTTAAAACTAAACAATAAAGTCTTATCATTAAACTACCTATTTTTGTATTTATCAACACCTTGAAGTAGTATAGGACTTACTGAGTATCTTCCGTACTCATTCTTGCTGTCGTTCAGATGAGAAAGTCGATGCAGACTTCACAGAGGTGAAGGCGATAATAAAGAGTAGTCTTAGAAGTTACGTTCACACCCTAGCTGCTTGTGACTTAGACTTTCGTTTTTCACTGTATTTTGTTGGTCGCTCGGCCAGATTTTTAATATACAGTATGATTTATAACCTTTTATATTTTGAACCTTAGTATTTAAATACGAAGTTTGATTGTGATACTATAAATATTATACTTAATTAAATAATGATACGGATGACATAGAAGTCCCGGGTTAGGATCTTACAAATAGCCCTAAAATTCATGCGTTAATTTTCATCCTATCAGGTGATCGTTTTTGCTATCTCGTGTTGAACTTTACGAATATGAAAATATTCAAAACGGGACCAAAACTCCAAAGCCTGTACCGATGTAATATGCCGAGAAGGCCACCCATATCTCATCCGACCTGACCAGGCGACAAAGATTCTGATGAACAGGTGCTTGGCTCATTCAGATATCAGCAGGACTCCAATACCGCGGCGAGATTCCCTTCACGCTACTGATCTCGTGCGCTCGCACTCTATCTGATACGCAGAAACACGATCCATCCAAAGTGCAGAACTATTGAGCGCGACTGGTGAGGTGGCGCAGCGAAAGGTGGCAGAGGACCCGGCCCGCCTCCCGGTCCTGTCCGTGGTCGACAAGGGCCGTCGCGTGTTGTGCGTCCACTGCCACCCGTGCCCCGTGTCGCGTGACCGGTGCTCACTACTTGCTCGGCCCCGGCCTTGTTATAACGGCTCGTGGCTCTGCCGATCTTGGGAGGAAGGCGTGAGGCACTTGTGAGGTGGTGGCGTGCGACACGCGGGCGCGCGCGACCGGCAGGCTGAGGAGAGCGGTTGCTAGGATGGTGGCCAAGAAGCCGAGGGTCGTCATAGTGGGCGCGGGCGTGGCCGGGCTCACTGCGGCGCAGCGGCTGTGCGGCGCGGGTGGGGACAGGTTCGAGGTGACGGTCGTGGAGGCCGGAGGCCGCGCGGGGGGCCGGGTGCTCACGTCCATGTTCGCCGGGCACCGGGTCGAGATGGGCGCCACGTGGGTGCAGGGGATAGACGGGAGCCCCGTGTATGCGCTCGCACGCGACGCGGGCGCGCTCGGCGGGGAGGAGAAGGATGCTGGCGGTGGCGGGCTACCGTACGAGCGCATGGATGGGTTCCCCGACCGCGTGCTGACGGTCGCCGAGGGCGGCGAGGTCGTCGACGCGGACCGGGTGGCCGGGCCGATCGTGGAGCTGTACAGGGGCATGATGGAGGCCGCACGTGCCGGCGAGGCGAGCGGCGCAGGGGGCGTCGAGGAGTACCTGCGGCGGGGGCTCCGAGCGTACCAGGCGGCGCGTCCGGGAGGCGGCAAGGAGCTGGAGGAGGTCGAGGAGGCTCTGCTCGCCATGCACATCAACCGGGTGCGGACGGACACGTCGGCCGACAACCTCGGCGTCCTAGACCTCACCGCCGAGGGCGAGTACCGAGACTTCCCCGGCGACCATGTCACGATCCCAGGCGGGTACTCCCGCGTCATCGAGCACCTCGTCGCGGCGCTCCCACCAGGCACCGTCCGCCACGGCCTCCGCCTCCGCCGTCTCGAATGGGGCGAGACCCCTGTGCGCCTCCACTTTGCCGATGGGGCGCCGACGCTCACCGCCGACTACGTGATCCTCACGGTCTCGCTGGGCGTCCTGAAGGC
Source organism: Phragmites australis (assembly GCF_958298935.1). Classification (NCBI taxonomy): domain Eukaryota; kingdom Viridiplantae; phylum Streptophyta; class Magnoliopsida; order Poales; family Poaceae; genus Phragmites; species Phragmites australis. Next base: position 36,252,195 of record NC_084922.1, on the reverse strand, counting down.
CAGCCTCGGCAAGGACTCCTCCGCTGTTGGCGCCATCACCTTCGACCCGCCCCTCCCGCAGTTCAAGCGCGAGGCTGTCGCGCGCCTCGGCTTCGGCGTCGTGAACAAGCTGTTTATGGAGTTGGAGGCCGTACCGGCGCCAGAACCGGAAAGCGGCGACGACGATCAGCCGCTGGGCACGTCGGCGCCTCCCCATTTCCCGTTCCTGCACAAGGCGTTCAAGGGGCAGGTGTCGAATATCCCGTGGTGGATGCGGGGAACCGAGTCAGTCTGCCCCGTGCACGCGGGCTCCAGTGTGGCGCTGGCGTGGTTCGCCGGGCGGGAGGCCGCGCACCTGGAGTCCCTCCCCGACGACGAGGTCATCCGTGGGGTCCACGCCACACTGGACTCCTTCCTCCCGGCCACACCCCACTGGAGGGTGAAGCGGATCAAGAGGAGCGGGTGGGCTACGGACCCGCTATTCCTCGGGTCCTACAGCTACGTGGCCGTCGGATCAAGCGGCGAGGACCTGGATATGATGGCCGAGCCGCTGCCACGCGGCAAGGACGCGGACGACGGCAACCGTGCGCGGCCACGCGTTCTGTTCGCCGGCGAGGCGACGCACCGCACGCACTACTCGACCACGCACGCCGCGTACCTGAGCGGCGTGCGGGAGGCCAACCGGCTGCTGCAACACTACCGCTAGTGTTGCACGGTTGCACCGACGAGTCGACCATTCATTCCAGCGAAGTTTCCTGTGCATGCTTCCGCCGCTGTTTCGCTTAAATTTCGGACGAGCCCTGTAGTTTCGGTACTCTGCTTATGTTGTTTCGCGTGATTCGCGTGGTAGGTAGTCTATTTTGTTGCTGTCACGTGGTAGGTAGTCTATGTTGTTGCTGGTATGTCGAAAATTCTTTTATGCACTGTTGCATGGGGTCATGTAAATTTTTTCTGAATTGTTTTTAGCCAAGCTTAACTTCCTTTCCAAAAAATTTTGAACCAAAATTTTCTTGTACAAATCTTTTTTTCAAAAATTTTTTAGCCAAACTTTTCTAAAAAGGGAAAGACAGTGAGGGGAAAGTTTCTGTCGAGGTTAATTCCTTACAGTGATTCTGGAGTACGTTGGATGGTGGGTGCCTAAACGGCATCTCGGAAACACAAAGAATTGATGAGCCAGCGTTCGGTGAAGCACAAGATGAATGGTGTGTGTAGAACTCTGAGACACGAGGAGTAATATAGGTTTGAACCTCCCGGAGGATAATAAACCTATATCCTGTGTGTTGTGTTTATGGAGAATCTGAATGGGTTACAGAAGATGTTCTAACCGGTTGCCAACTTTCTTCTCCTGCCTTACAAATAGGATTCTCATTCCTTTATATAGGAGGGAGGAGGATAACTTACACGTGAGTCCAAACAGAGGACTCCTGCTTATCCTACCAAGCCATCATCACAGAGAACAAAGCGTGCGCACTTGCCCTGAGGGTTTGATACATCCCTCGTTGTGTGTTGTAGATTTTTGACTGTCACGCCACCTCTTCCGGTTGCTCTGCCTGCCGCTTATGTGTGGAGCTATCAACTTGCATGACCGGCCTGCTGACACCGTTCCATCCATTGCGCGGCGCCGTGCTAGTATGCACTGCCCCACCCCGTAGCATTTAATGCCACGGGACGGGACACTGCTCTCCTACACCGTCCATGACTTTGTTCGCAGGGGAAGCCGTCTAGGAAAGGAAAAACACTTGAATAGGTATCAGTAAATGTGATTGGACAGTTTGTGTCAGGCCCGGCCCCGCAACCAGTGGGGCTGGTCGCAGATTGAGGCGAGGTCCCAATAAGGCTGGTCACGTAAGCCTCGTACTGGTCGCGGAACATCCTATCCTGGCCGTGCGATTGACTGATTTTTAGTAAATACGTATCTCTGGTTCTTATATTTCTTAGGAGATCCTTCTGTCAGGGTACCCTTATACTTCATATACCGACAGTTTCCAAAAAAGAAAAGAGCGAGAGACTATCTGATGGTGCGCGAGGAGGTTCCGCGTGTGTGTGAGTGAAATAGCACGCCCCCTTGTATGTGCTGCAGGCCAGAAGCTTGTTATTCTGCACCAGCTAAATGTTCATATATTGCAACTAAAACATAAATATTGTTCGTGGTAATATTAAACACTAACTTAGGTATAGAGGTGTAGATGCGTCATAAGAGTGCCGACAAACAAATTCGTTAAAAGTGATATTGTAGTTTGATTTTAGATGAGATTAGAAAAAGAAGAGGATATTATATCCTAATTTTTTTTAAATTTCTTTATTTATTTTTATTAGTAAAACAAGCATATATCTGTAGTAAGTAACAAGATAAGTAGGCCAAAGGACGAGAGTGAATGATAAAATTAAGTAAATTATTTGAATTTTTTAGAGTTTTATTAGATGAAAGAAGAGTTGAAGATGTGGCTGATAACTACCTCGCGTGTGTGTATATATATATATGTGTATATATATAAAGACCAATAAGTACATGTGCTATTTTTGTACGTGACTACCAATCTACCATGAGTGAAACGTGCCTTTGATTTTGACCGAGGCTTTGAGCGCTTCGGTTTTCTTCAGAGTTCTTTGTCTTGTGTGTTCGTGTACTTGTTTGCATTGTATCGGTGGTGAGTTCAGTTTATTACGGCGTCATTTTTGCGGGCTAAACGATAACATTGCTGGCGTGTCCTCACTAACAGTATACAGTTTAGGATGGCAATAGGCACTGTCGAGGATGAGTTAGTCCTTAACCATAATTTTGAGTTGTATCAGTCGATGGACATGTAAACAACGTTTACGGTGTACGTGTATTTGTGATGAATTCAAGAACATAGTGATTATCTAGGTTCAGATCTTTCGAAGGATAACAGCTATATGTCTTATATATTTTATTATCGGTGTTTGTGAACTGGTTACAGATGTGTCTCTCTCATGCTAGACATGTTCTCCTTTGTATATACAAAAGAGAAAGAACTTACAAATAGACCCAAAAGCAAACGATTCATCCTCTCTAAAACCTTCCACCCTTAGCCTAATATAATAGACGACGCATGTGTCCCTTTTGCCCTGATGAAGCTATCGAGCCCGTCCCATCTGTTGGACACCTTCATGCTTACCTCACCCCGGTCAGTCGGTCTGCCATATCCTATCATCAATCTCGCACATGCAACTATGAAGCAACCTGACATGTCTACGTGCTCGTCTCGTAGCATTTAATTCTACGGGACGGGGCATGACACCTCTTCATCGGCCACGATCTGTCCACTCGGGAGGAGTGGCTAGGAAAGAAAAAACACTTAAGTGGAAAGCATTTAATGAGAGTTGACTGGTTTGGTGAGTATATGTCTCGTAACCAGCAAAGGCTGGTCGCGGGATCTACTTATGTGGTAAGGATCCTGGTCGCGAAGATGCGGCCTGATCGCGCAGTGGAACCCTAGTCCAGGAAAAGATCTTCTGCTAACTAGTATTTGTTGGTGTGGGCCCTCAAAATGGGGGACCCCCTATTCTATACATCGATAGTAGCCTCCAATCTCCCTCGCAGATGTTGTGGTCTGAACGGTTTGCCACGTGGTCGTGGATGAACCTGGTCGTATAACCTGAGCCACAGGTCAACACGAGTTCACCCTAGAAGTGACCATCAATACAATCCACTTCCATGGCAGGCTCATAAAACCGCATCCCGAGGGGAGGTTTTAAACTTCCAGAGAGAGAGAGAGAAACATCATGTGAGAGAGCGATAATGATTTCCACCGAATCTAAGGGAATTTCAGCCCGCAAAGTGCAATCTTTCAAATTTCAAGACGGCTGAGCTCCGCACAACAGTTGGGATATCGTGCTGGCCATATAAATTGGAAAGCCAAAGCTTGCCCACGAAGCCTTTTGTCATCCTCCACTGCCTTCAAGAGCTTGCTGTCAGAGCCATTGTCGGAGGGTGAACTCCTGTCGCAGGGATCCCGAGAGACCCCTTTTTAGAGATTCGGCCGGGGGGATGATCCTAGAAAAGTTTGCACGGGAAATGAGCGGAAAAGGAAATAAATGCGATGGCTTGCGGGGACACCGGGTTTTTGGACAGGTTCGGGCCGCGCGGAGGCGTAACACCCTACTCCTGTGTGAGTGTTATCTCTGGTTCTCGAAGGAGAACTCTTTTACAAAAGAGCCGAAGGCTCTTATGTTCTAGCTAGCTGGTCTCTTGATCGTCTTGCGATCGGGGCTGTTCTTTTCTTGTTCTCTTTTTCTGTCTCTCTCTATCTCGTCGTCTATCTTCTTCTCTTTCCTTCCGGTTCCTCTTTTTTCCTCTTCCGTCCCCTTCTTGGTGCCCCCCTTCTTTTCCTTTTATAGATGCGCCGACCTCGACATATCCTGAATGGGAAAGAGGGGACGCGAGTGCCTAGGTGCCACGGAGAAAGGTCTAATCATTTCACTTTGGCGAAGTGACAGGGGCGGTGGAGGAAGGCGGCGTGCATTCGACCACTAGCCGCTGCGGAAGCTTCGGGGTGCCATAAAAAAAGGCCCACCGGACAGCCTCAGAGGTGCCCGGTGCGCCCACTCTGTCTTGTTCTCCTGCCAGGGCAGGGTGGCAGGCCGAGTGCTTCGATTCTGGTAACGTTATCCCGAGGTGCGCAAGTGGAAACGGGACGGGACCCGTGCATTTAATGAACCCACGCCCCCCAGCCAGGGCATGGCCGGGTCTGACACTGGGGCGTGGGCAGCCGAGAATGTCAGGATGTCAGAATGCCAGGCCACGCGCGCCTATTAAATGCGGCATCGGGCCCTTGACTGGATGACACTCTGGCGACGGGGCCCTTTGAGTCTTTGAACGATCTTGCGCGAACCTTCTGGGGACCGAGTCCCCGGGGGCTGCCACGTGTAGCCCCGAGCACTATCTCCCGAGCACCTTGGGGGGACCTTCGGGGCACCGAGTCCTCGGGGGCTGCCACGTGCAGCCCCGAGCACCCTCTTCCGAGTACTTCAGTGAGACCTTCGGGGCACCGAGTCCTCGCGGGCTGCCACGTGCAGCCCCGAGCACCCTCTCCCGAGTACTTGAGTGAGACCCTCGGGGCACCGAGTCCTCGCGGGCTGCCACGTGCAGCCCCGAGCACCCTCTCCCGAGTACTTCAGTGAGACCTTCGGGGCACCGAGTCCTCGCGGGCTGCCACGTGCAGCCCCGAGCACCCTCTCCCGAGCACTTTAGAGGGACCTTCGGGGCACCGAGTCCTCGGGGGCTGCCACGCGCAGCCCCGAGCACCCTCTCCCGAGCACTTTAGAGGGACCTTCGGGGCACCGAGTCCTCGGGGGCTGCCACGCGCAGCCCCGAGCACCCTCTCCCGAGTACTTCAGTGAGACCTTCGGGGCACCGAGTCCTCGCGGGCTGCCACGTGCAGCCCCGAGCACCCTCTCCCGAGCACTTGCTTTTACCTTGCAGGGTGGTGATATGTGGTGGGCGGCCGGTTTGGCCTCGGGACTTAGGGACCCCTGGTTCTAAATACACCGACAGTAGCCCCCGGGCCCGTTTGGCAGCCGATGGGACAGAGACTGCGAATGGGCCCTTCATCGCGACCGAGGTCAAGGCGGGCCGAATGCCACGCGGCAAGCTTTCCGGAGGTGGCCCCTGCGGTTTCTAGACATCAAGCAGACCCCAACGGGCAAATGAGTGGACGCGTGTCCATTCAACTTCCGAGGGGTGTGATAATCATACGGGCGGCCCGTGCGGTTGCCGCGCAGATCGAGGAAAATACGCCTGGCAAAACGCTGACATCGCGCGATCGGCGGGAGATTCGCCTGTCAGTTGCGTCGATCGAGGCGACGCTTCGCCGAGCGAACCGTCGGGGCGGCAGTTTTTGAATTTTGAGATATAAAAGGGGGGAAGGATCGGTCCGTTCCCTTTTTTCACGCTCCCTCGCACTCGCGCTTCTGCTTCCTTCGTGCTTCTACTTTTCTCTCTCCTTCCACCGAAAACCACCCTCTTCTCCGACGAGATGTCGAAGGTCGGAGGGGGACGCCGGGATCGGGCTCCGATCAGCATTTTGCCGGAGTCTCGCCTGAGGAATGAGGAGGCGGCGGACAAAATTAGGAAGCTGCTGGTGCCGGAGGGTCAGGAAGGCGCTGTGGCGGTGAAGCCGGCAACTCTGACGCCGGCGACGACCGTTCCCGGACGAACGGTCCTCTTCACCTCCTTCGTGGCGGCGGGGCTGGTGCCGCCGTTCTCCGCATTCTTCATGCAAGTGCTGGAGACTTACGGCATCCAGATGGCGCACCTGAGCCCCAACTCCGTCGTGGCGCTGGCGGTCTTCGCCCATCTCTGCGAAATGTTCGTGGGGGTGGTGCCGTCGGCGACGCTGCTTCGCCATTTCTTCGTCCTTCGACCGGTGGGGAAGAAGAGGGGGCACTCCACGGCGGATGTTGCGGGGTGCTGCAACCTTCGGCTTCGGGAAGGCCTGGGGGACCAATATATCCCCCAGGTGGTGCGCAGCAAGTGGGAGGAGTGGCGACGGGACTGGTTCTTCGTCGACACCGACCCCCACGAGCGGCTCGAACTGCCAGAGAAGGCGGCGGAACCTCGGCGATCGACGTGGGAGGCGCCGCCGCCAGAAGATGCGAGGCTAAAGCCGGTGCTGGAGCGCATCCTGGAGCTGCGCGAGTCCGGGCTAACCTCCGTTATGGTGGTCGCGGACTTACTGCGACGTCGACTGGCGCCCTTGCGGGAGCGGGCCCGGCCAAGCTGGTTCTACACCGGGCCGGAGGACATCACCAGGACCCAGATCGGCGCGAGCTGGGATCTGGGGCAGGCGGAGCTGCGAGGGATGATCCGAGTGATCACCGGGTCGGAGGACATGAGCCGGGCGGAGCTTCCGTGGCCGGAGATGGCGCTCTGCGCCAATCCCGACCGGGTGGCTATCCTGAAGCGGCTGCCGGAGTTCGACGCCCAAGGGCCCGTGGACCGGCCAAGAAGCCGGAGTCCCGAGGCCTCCGAACTCCCCGGGCTGGAAGATCTCCTGGGCGAGGAGGGCGTTGGCAGCGCGGCGCAGGCCGGCGACGGGGCTGCCGCAACCAGCAGCCGCCGCGCCGGAGAAGAGGCTGCCCCCGAAGCTGCCGCGGAGTCGACGCCGGGAGACCGGGGAAAAAGACCCCGGAATTTGATCCTGCTGCCGGAGTCTCCGCCGTCGCCGACGGCAGCGGCGGCGTTCCCGGTGCTGGAGCCGCGCCTGGTGCGGATGGGGCCCGCGCCGACGCCTGCGACCACGCCGGCGACCTGCACGGCGGAGTCCGAGACTCGGGCGGCGGCACCCAAGGCCCGTGCTGTGGCCCAGCCGAGCCCCCAGCGGAAGAGGCGGCGGGAGGGGTCCGGACCGACGTCACCGGACCCGGACGTCCGGCTCCCAGCGGCCAAGTGGCGATATCGGTGAGTTATTTCTCTTGCTTTCCCATGGGCATTTTCGGCCCGAACTAAGTTTTGACTCTTTTACTTGTCTCCCGTAGGCCGGCCGTAGCCGTTGCGGCGTCGGAGAAGGAGCAGGCGCCAAGGGCGGAGCCGAACCTGCCCGCTGCGCCAGCGCAGGCAAGTGTAGGAACGGCGGAGGCGCCGATTGACGTGGAGGCGTCAATCGATGGGGCGGCTGTGGGGAGAGAGGTAGTGGCGGCGACTATGGAAACGGCGCCGGCGGAGCCTACCCCGGGCGCGGAGAGCCCGGGGCGGAGAACAGTGGAGGCGGATGCCTCGTCGGGACCGGTGGCCAAGGCGGCTGATGCAGGAGCGCAGCCGCCGTCCGAGGCCTTGGTTCCGGAGGAGCCTACCCCGGTCAGTCAGAGCCCGGGGCGGATGGCGGCGCAGGGCCCGGCGGAGAGCTTGGCCCCCCTGGAGGGATCCGGCGGAGAAGCCCGGGAGCCCTCGGCGCTCGCGGTGCCTGGCCGGCCTACCGATCCCTTCTCGGCCGCCATTGAAGGCGTCCGAGCTGCCGTCGAGCAGTTGGGCGCGGCGGTGGGTGCCAAGGAGGGGGAGCTCGAAGCCGAGCGCGCCCGCCTGGTACTGGAGAGGGCGCAGCTGGCCGGCGCCCGAGAGGAGGCCCGTGCGGCAACCGTGCGGGAGCAAAAACTCCTTGATGACATCCGCGCGGGAGCCGCGCGGGAACTTGAAGACGCCGCCCGCCTGGCCGAGGCGTCGAGGCGGCAGGCTGCCGATGCCCTTGCCAGGATGGGGCAGGCGCAGGTGAGGGAGGCGGCGGTCACGTCCCGGGAGCGGCTTGCAGAGGAGCGGCAGGCCGAGCTGGCCCACCGAGAGGGCGCGGTCGAGAAGACGCGCGCCGACCTCCAGCGCTGGGAAGACAACCTCCAGAGGATTAGTGGAGAGATCAAGCGCTGGGAAGAGGACGTCTCCATCCGGGAGGTGGACAACGCGCTGTCTGCGTCTGACCTCGGAGCCCGGGAGGACTCGGTGGTCCAGCAGGAGGAGGCGCTGGCCCGGCGGGAGAGTGAGCTGAGTCGCCGAGAAGGCGAGCTGAGTCGCCGGGAAGGCGAGGCTGCTGCCGCGGCGGCCGCCGCGGCTACCAGGGCGGAAGAGAATGCGAAACACGAGGCGGAACTGACCGCCCGTGAACAAGCCCTGTCCGAGGTGGTGGCCAAGGCGAAGCAGGATGCTGCCCCTGCCGCAGCTGGCGGTTCTTCTGGTCCGGCCGGGGACCAGGGACTTGAGGCACAGCTGCGGGTCGCCAAGGAGAAGCTCGAGGCGGCCTTCGTCTCGCGGGTTAACCTGGTGCAGATGCTGGAGGATATACTCCGGCGGATGCGACGGGCCATGTAGAAAGGCGGCCTTGGGCGGCTCGTCGGCGATACGAAGGGTGACGGCCCCGCGCGGCAAGTGCTGGAGCTGCAGCAAGTCTGCGAGCGCCTTGAGACCCTGCCTTGGGCAGTCCAGGAGCTCGCCGCCCGGGAGGGACGCGGCCTGGCTCATGCCGTGGCCGAGCATGTCTTGGCCTGCTATCGAAGCAGGGACCCGAACTTCCCGCTGGAGCCGGCGCGGGAGGGAGTGGTCGAGGCTGAGGAGGAGGCCGCCCGGGCAGCGGTTAGCAGTACCGCCTCTGCGGTGGCGGCCGGCTTCAGGCGGGAGGTGCCACCACCGCCAGCCCCCGGGGACGACTCAGAAGACTCAGCCGACGCCTCTGCCGCAGACTAGGCCGTCGGCGCCCTTATCTTTTTTGTTGCAGATGTAGGAGTGAACCTTTAGAAAAAGCTTTGTCCAGGTCTTGTGAATATAATGGCAGCTTTTCCTTGGGCTCGAAACTCCAATTTCTTTTGTATGCTTGAGGTTTCTTTCCGGCGCTCTGTCTGGAAGTCCCGAGGAGTACTCAGTCGGGCCGCTCCCGACCTTTCCATCCCCGAGAAACGAAGTAGTTGTAGTCGCTGGTGTGTGTTGGCGCAGCCAGCTTTTAAGCTCTCGTGAGTCCGCACTGCCTAGCTTAAGAAACAAAGACATAGACTCCTTGCTCGGGAGATAGAACAGCCCTGTCCGGAACACGCCGTGCCCAGTGAACACCTTTTCGCCTTGCGACCACTCAGCCGGTAGATGGGAGACGCGTGCGAGCGAGAATGTGACCAAGAGTCCTCGCGGTCCGGTGGTGCCCGGGCTCAAGAAAGGGCCGGACCGAGTACTGACAGCCTGCCCCCAAGGCCTGAGCTCCGGACTACTCGAGCAGCTCGAGTGATAGGATTACCCAGGGCACCTGAGGACTCGGTAGCGCTCGGGGTCCTTAAGAGAGGACCGACCACCACGACCACCACGAAGGGCTTCGGTCGAACGTTATCGCACGCACGGTACTCCTTTCTACGAACCGCTCTGTCGTTCTAAAAAAAAGGCCGACACGCGGCAGGGTTCGTTCACGGGCCAGGGGACCACCTCACCGAGCAGATTTAAAGCGCGAGAGCCCCCGAGAACGACTCGGGAACATAAAGTTACTGAAAGCAGACTTGTTTGAATATAACCACTCACCGGGCAGCCGTTGGCCTTTCGGCCAGCCGACCCAGAAGGGGTTGGTCTCGAGCTCGGGGGCCCGGGGACTTGATCCTTTCGACGGAGCGCCCGACCGCTCATGGGCATACGAGGCTCCTGGGGTCGGGTGATCTCGACCACCCAAGCCTAGGCGGTAGGACCACCCGAAGACCCTTGGGGCCGACCAGAGACCGGGGCATTGAAGCCCTCGCGGCCGAGCTGCTTGTGATTGTCGACCTGTGACTTGATAAATAGAATGTAGAATTTCTTTGTCTGGTGCGCTCTGTTAGTGCGGTACTTGCCATAGACTGCTCTCGTTTTTTCGACCCGAGACCTCTCGAATACCCGAACCGGAAGACAAGGGCGGACAGAGGCATAACCTAGAGGTCCTATGGTTCGGTGGCGCCCGGGTATGACAGGCCAGACCGAGCACCGACAGCTCGCTCCGGGGGCCTGAGCTCCGGCCTACTCGAGCAGCTCGAGTGATGGGATTTCCCAGAGCGCCCCGAAACTCGGTTAGTGCCCGGGAGCCCGTCACGACGCCGAATACCACAGCTTACCATGCCGGACGTAAGTCAGCGGCGACTGCCCGCATGTATACCGATTGGGATTCTTTTATCAATGGGAAAAAACGAGAGAGCGAACTTTTTCTCGCACAACCGAGCACCTCACCAGACAGGTTAAACATAGGGAATCCAGAGAAATAATTTGCCATAGTGATTGCTTTATAAAAATACTGAATGTACGATATTTACAAGGTTGGGCGACAGCGATTTACCATACGGGGCGAAGCCTCCAGACTGCTCGGGCGGGGAGAAGCCCCCGGCCTTATCAACCTGAACCGCGAGCTTGACCATCTATGGGTAGAAACGTCGGAGATGCTCGATGTTCCACGGATTCGGGAGTGGTTGCCCTTCCTCCGTCGCCAACCTGAAAGAACCTGCCCGGGGGACCGCGATCACGGTGAACGGACCTTCCCACACAGGGGACAGCTTATTCATTCCTTCGCGCGACTGGATGCGCCGGAGAACTAGGTCCCCCACCTCGAAAGACCGGGCCCGGACGTGACGCAGATGATAACGGCGCAAACTCTGCTGGTACCGAGCCGCCCGGACAGCAGAACGCCGCCGGCGCTCTTCCAGGTAGTCTACGTCGTCGCGCCTTTGATGCTTCTGCTCACCCTCAGAGTACGCGTGCACTCGAGGGGAGCCTAGAGTAAGCTCGGAGGGGAGGACCGCCTCGGCGCCGTAGACGAGGAAGAAAGGAGTTTCCCCGGTGGCGCGGCTTGGCGTAGTCCGGTTGGCCCATAGCACGGCCGGCAGCTCATCTACCCATCCCTTCCCGTGCTTAGCGAGCACGTCATAGGTCCGGGTCTTGAGGCCCTTTAGTATCTCCGCGTTGGCACGCTCGACCTGCCCGTTACTCCGAGGATGAGCGACGGAAGCGAAGCAAAGTTTGATGCCAAGATCCTCGCAATAGTCCCCGAACAAGGCACTAGTGAACTGGGTGCCGTTGTCGGTGATGATCCGATTGGGGACGCCAAATCGACCAGTGATGCCGCGGATAAACTGGAGCGCCGTGCCTTTGGTCACCTTGACGACCGGGACTGCCTCCGGCCATTTGGTGAATTTGTCGATAGCGACATATAGGTACGCATAGCCCCCGATTGCTCGGGGGAATGGACCCAAAATGTCCAAACCCCAGACCGCGAAAGGCCATGACAGGGGAATGGTATGGAGAGCCTGAGCTGGCTGGTGAACCTGCTTTGCATGGAACTGGCATGCCCTGCAGCGCCGAACCAGCTCGGAAGCATCCTGGAGAGCTGTGGGCCAGTAGAAACCTTGCCGGAAGGCTTTCCCGACCAACGTGCGGAACGATGAATGGCCACCGCACTCGCCCTCGTGGATCTCAGCGAGAAGATCGCCGCCTTCTGCCCGAGAGATGCATTTCAGGAGAACACCTCCTGCGCTACGTCGGTAGAGATCCCCGTCTACTATGGCATAGCGTTTGGACTGCCGAGCAACCCTTTCGGCAGTCGCCTCATCCTCGGGTAGGAACCTTTCTTTCAAGTACCCTCGGATGTCAGACATCCACGAGGCATCTTGAGAACATTCGGTGAGCACAGCGCACTCGCCGGACGGCGGCGGCCTGACGGGGCTTCCCACTGAGGGCACCGCCGGGGTCCCCTGAATTGAGTTCGAGGTTTCCCCTTCACCCTGTTCGGCAGGCAGGATGGAAGGCCGTGTGAGTCTTTCTTCAAAGACTCCGGCAGGGACGCGCGCACGTGATGAGGCCAGGCGAGATAGCTCGTCGGCCGAAGCGTTGTCGCGGCGAGGGATATGCCGCAATTCAAGGCCATCGAAGCGTTTCTCGAGCTTCCTGACCGCGGCCACGTACGCCGTCATTTGAGGATCCGTGCACTGGTACTCCTTGGAGACCTGGTTGACGACCAGCTGGGAGTCCCCCTTGACCAGGAGGCGACGAATCCCGAGCCCCACCGCAGCCCGGAGGCCGGCGATGAGACCTTCATACTCCGCCATGTTGTTGGATGCGCGGAAATGCAACTGTACGACGTACCGGAGCTCTTCACCCGTTGGGGAGGTGAGAACCACTCCGGCCCCTGCGCCCTTCAGCGTGAGGGAGCCGTCGAAGTGCATGACCCAGTATCCGGGCGTGTCGCGCCCGGGATAGGCAGACAATTCTTCTGGGTCGACGCAGGGGACGGGCGTCCACTCTGCCAAGAAGTCGGAGAGCGCCTGGCTTTTAATCGCCTGGCGACTAACGAAGTGTAGATCGAACTCCGCCAGCTCTACTGCCCATTTGACAACGCGCCCGGTGCCCTCCCGATTTCGGAGAATGGGTCCTAGTGGATAAGTGGTAACCACTGAGACTTTGTGCGCCTGGAAGTAGTGGCGCAGCTTCCGGGAGGTGACGAGCACGGCATAGAGCAGCTTCTGAGCCTGAGGATACCTTGTCTTGGCTTCCCGGAGGACCTCGCTGACGAAGTACACCGGTCGCTGTGCCCGGCGGGCCCGGACGGTGGCCCCGCCCAGGGGGCTGCTACAGCCCCCAGGGGCGACGGCATGGTCGGGGTTGGCCGGGCATTCGAGCTCGATTCCTTGGCTAGGAAGAGCAGCGTGCTCGGGCTCGACCCCTAGCTCCGGGGGAGCCACGAGGACAGGTGAGTGGTCGGGGGCCTCTGGGAGCTGGGACCCAGCATCCGGCCCTGAACACTCGTCTCGCTCCACCACCAATACTACGCTCACAACCTGAGGAGTGGCCGAAACGTAAAGTAGCAGGGGCTCACTTTGAGAAGGAGCCACCAAAACGGGCGGCGAGGTAAGGTATTTCTTTAAGTCGCGGAAGGCCTGCTCGGCCTCCGGCGTCCAGTCGAAATGACCGGATCTCTTCAGAAGCTTGAAGAGGGGGAGCCCCCGTTCCCCGAGCTTGGAGATGAAGCGCCCGAGGGCGGCCATGCAGCCGGCGAGGCGCTGGACCTCCTTGAGTCGAGCCGGGGGTCGCATCTGCTCGATGGCCCGGATCTTCTCCGGATTGACCTCGATTCCTCGGCCAGAGACCAAGAAACCAAGGAGCTTGCCCGCCGGGACCCCGAAGACACATTTCTCCGGGTTGAGCTTGAGGCGGGTAGAGCGGAGACTGTCGAAAGTCTCGGCAAGGTCCTTGAGCAGGGTGGCGCGGTCTCGGGTTTTGACCACGAGATCGTCGACGTAGGCCTCGACGTTGCGGCCGACCTGCGAGTTAAGGGTGATCCGAATGGCGCGCTGGAAGGATGATCCAGCGTTGCGCAGGCCGAAGGGCATTGATATGTAGCAATAAGTCCCCACCGGGGTAGTAAAAGCAGTTTTTTCCTCGTCCCCTATGGCCATGCGAATCTGGTGATACCCAGAATTCGCGTCTAGGAAGCACAAAAGATCACATCCCGCAGTTGAATCTATGATTTGATCAATGCGAGGTAAAGGGAAAGGATCTTTTGGACAAGCCTTGTTAAGGTCGGTGTAGTCCACGCACATGCGGAGCTTGCCGTTGGCCTTCGGGACGACGACTGGATTTGCTAACCAGTCGGGGTGGAGGACTTCTCGGATAAATCCGGCGTCGAGGAGCTTGCGGACTTGCTCGCGGATGAACTCCTGGCGCTCTGGCGCCTGCCGCCGGACCTTCTGCTTCACTGGGCGGGCGTCCGGACGCACGGCCAAGTGATGCTCGATCACCTCCCTAGGGATCCCGGGCATATCGGACGGTTGCCAGGCAAACACGTCTGCGTTAGCCCAGAGGAAGGCGACGAGCGCGCTTTCCTATTTGCTGCCCAGGTCGCTGCCGATACGGACAACCTGGGCAGCGTCTTCGCCCACCTTGACCTCCTTCGTTGGAACGGAAGTGTCGGCGGCGAGTCGGGGTCTGGATGTAGAGGGTCCCGGGCCCCCTGAAGAGCCATCAGCCTCGGCTTGCGCTGAGACTAAGGCCATATAGGTTTGTTCGGCGCAGGAGACAGCGCCACCGGAGTCAGCGGTCACGGAGATAGAGCCTGCGGGGCCGGGCATCTTAACCGTAAGGTATGCATAATGCACGGCCATCATGAACTTGGCAAGCGCCGGACGCCCGAGGATGGCGTTGTAGGGGAGAGGGAGCTCTGCGACATCGAAGAGGACGCTCTCCGTACGAAAGTTGTCCCGGCTTCCGAACGTGACAGGCAACTCAACCTGCCCGAGGGGCAGGGAGTGCCCGGGCGTTACTCCACAGAAGGGGAGCGACGGCTTCAGGCGTCGGGAAGGCACTTGCAGCTTCTCAAAGGCCTCTTTGGAGAGGAGGTTGAGACCGGCGCCGCCGTCGACCAGCACTCTGCCGATTTTAACATTGCAGACAGTGGGAGACACGACCAGAGGCAGTCGCCCCACAGCTGCAGTACTGACGGGGTGGTCGGCCATGCTGAACGTGATCGGAGCATCCGACCACCTCAGGGGTCTTGCGGCCTCCTCGCTCGGGGTTGCCGAGCACACTTCGCGCCGCATGACTTTGATGCCACGGCGCGAGCAGGGTGTGTAGGCGCCTCCGTTGATGAAGGCAACCGTATGCTCGGGCTCCTGGAAGCCGAGCTCGGTATTGTCGGGGATGACCTCGGTATTGCCTCCCCCGCGGGATTCGTCGCGCTCCCTCTGGCGCTGCTCTACGAGTCCCTTGACCGTACGGCACTCCGTGAGGTCGTGCCATCTGGTCTGGTGTATGGGACACCATTTACCTGGCTCGGGCCCCGCGGGAGCGGGGACCCTCGCTGGAATAGGGGCCCGACCAGGGGCCGGGGCTCTTGCCGGAGCTGATGCCCTAGCCGGCGCTGGGGCCCTCGCGGGCGCCGAGGCCCTAGGAGGAGCCCGAGCAGGAGTCCTGACGGGGCGCCGATCGGCTTCGGGCCGACGCTCTTGTCGGCGATCGGGCTCTTGCTGCCTTCCACGAGCGGGGGCTTGAGCTGGCTCAACAGGAGCAGCCTCGCGCTTCCTCCTCTTTTTCTTTTCCCGCCTATCAGAGCGGGAAGAACTTGGTTGATCGGAAGTTAGGCGAGGAGCATGCCATGCCCTGGCCTCCGCAGCTTTGGCGCACTTATCGGCCAGTGCGAAAAGTTCCGCAGGGGTCTCGATCTCGTGCGTGCCTAGCTTCTCGAGCATCCGCTCATCGCGCACGCCCTGCCGAAAAGCAACAATAACAGCATGGGGGGCCACTCGCGGAATAGTATTGCGAACCTGGCTGAAACGCTGTATGAATCGACGCAGCGTCTCCCCTTCCTGCTGTTGGACGGCGTGGAGGTCGCACTCCAGCCCGGGACGCGCGAACGTACCCTGAAAGTTGGCCACAAATTGGTGGCACAAGTCGTCCCAGGAGCTGATAGATCCTGGGGGTAAGTTCATAAGCCAGGAGCGGGCGGAACCCCTCAAGGCAACATGAAAGTAATTTACCATCACCTTTTCGCTGCCTCCGGCCGCTTGGACAGCCGTCGTGTAGATCTGGAGGAACTCGACGGGGTCGATGGACCCGTCGTACTTCTCTGGCAGCTCGGGGCGGAACTTGGAAGGCCACCTCACCCGGCGGAGCTCGGCAGTGAAGGCGCGGCAACCGGTGCCGTACCTCGCAGCACGAGCGGGGGTTCTTGGTGGAGAGGAACGGCGAGCCGGGGATCCCCGGTGGTCGTGGGCCGGGAGAGAGGAAGCCTGGTCCTCTGCCCCAACCCCCTGCCGGGTCTCCCGCTGACGCTCGAGAGTGACCCGGGCATCTTCGTGGCCCCTGCGCTCGTCGAGGCGCAAGCGGAGGTCCCGGGCCTCCGACACGTCCGGGGGGATGACGCTCCGCCTGGAGACCCCCCGGCCCGTGCGGGTGTTGCCTGCTGAGGAGCCGACTCTGGCGGCACCGCGCTGAAAAGTGGTGCGAGGACTCTCGACCTGCACCTGGCGGCGAGCGGTGCCGACCAACGCGGCGATGTCTTGCATCCATCGGCCTTCCGGAGTGTTTGGCGTGGCCTGAATGGGAGGGTGCCTGAGGAGGGCTTGTGCTGCAAGCAAGGCGCTCCCTGGGCTGGCCTCACTAAAAGCGAGCCTGCGCCGGGGCGGCGCCCGACGTGATCCAGAGGCGGACCTAGCGGCCGGGGCCCTGACCATCTGCTGGGGGTCGGAGAGCACACCGGCAGCGGCGGCGCTGATGGGCCCAGCGCCCTGATCCCCTTGGGCGGGAAAAACCTCTTGGCCGTGGGGCTGCGTCCCGTCACTGGAAGTGGAGCCGGAACGCTGGAGACGATGCCCACCGGCCATCTTTTCCTGTGGAGAAAAAAGGGAAACAAACAATCTAGGGATATTCCCCCCTACCTGGCGCGCCAGCTGTCGGAGGGTGAACTCCTGTCGCAGGGATCCCGAGAGACCCCTTTTTAGAGATTCGGCCGGGGGGATGATCCTAGAAAAGTTTGCACGGGAAATGAGCGGAAAAGGAAATAAATGCGATGGCTTGCGGGGACACCGGGTTTTTGGACAGGTTCGGGCCGCGCGGAGGCGTAACACCCTACTCCTGTGTGAGTGTTATCTCTGGTTCTCGAAGGAGAACTCTTTTACAAAAGAGCCGAAGGCTCTTATGTTCTAGCTAGCTGGTCTCTTGATCGTCTTGCGATCGGGGCTGTTCTTTTCTTGTTCTCTTTTTCTGTCTCTCTCTATCTCGTCGTCTATCTTCTTCTCTTTCCTTCCGGTTCCTCTTTTTTCCTCTTCCGTCCCCTTCTTGGTGCCCCCCTTCTTTTCCTTTTATAGATGCGCCGACCTCGACATATCCTGAATGGGAAAGAGGGGACGCGAGTGCCTAGGTGCCACGGAGAAAGGTCTAATCATTTCACTTTGGCGAAGTGACAGGGGCGGTGGAGGAAGGCGGCGTGCATTCGACCACTAGCCGCTGCGGAAGCTTCGGGGTGCCATAAAAAAAAGGCCCACCGGACAGCCTCAGAGGTGCCCGGTGCGCCCACTCTGTCTTGTTCTCCTGCCAGGGCAGGGTGGCAGGCCGAGTGCTTCGATTCTGGTAATGTTATCCCGAGGTGCGCAAGTGGAAACGGGACGGGACCCGTGCATTTAATGAACCCACGCCCCCCAGCCAGGGCATGGCCGGGTCTGACACTGGGGCGTGGGCAGCCGAGAATGTCAGGATGTCAGAATGCCAGGCCACGCGCGCCTATTAAATGCGGCATCGGGCCCTTGACTGGATGACACTCTGGCGACGGGGCCCTTTGAGTCTTTGAACGATCTTGCGCGAACCTTCTGGGGACCGAGTCCCCGGGGGCTGCCACGTGCAGCCCCGAGCACTATCTCCCGAGCACCTTGGGGGGACCTTTGGGGCACCGAGTCCTCGGGGGCTGCCACGTGCAGCCCCGAGCACCCTCTTCCGAGTACTTCAGTGAGACCTTCGGGGCACCGAGTCCTCGCGGGCTGCCACGTGCAGCCCCGAGCACCCTCTCCCGAGTACTTGAGTGAGACCCTCGGGGCACCGAGTCCTCGCGGGCTGCCACGTGCAGCCCCGAGCACCCTCTCCCGAGTACTTCAGTGAGACCTTCGGGGCACCGAGTCCTCGCGGGCTGCCACGTGCAGCCCCGAGCACCCTCTCCCGAGCACTTTAGAGGGACCTTCGGGGCACCGAGTCCTCGGGGGCTGCCACGCGCAGCCCCGAGCACCCTCTCCCGAGCACTTTAGAGGGACCTTCGGGGCACCGAGTCCTCGGGGGCTGCCACGCGCAGCCCCGAGCACCCTCTCCCGAGTACTTCAGTGAGACCTTCGGGGCACCGAGTCCTCGCGGGCTGCCACGTGCAGCCCCGAGCACCCTCTCCCGAGCACTTGCTTTTACCTTGCAGGGTGGTGATATGTGGTGGGCGGCCGGTTTGGCCTCGGGACTTAGGGACCCCTGGTTCTAAATACACCGACAGCCATCGTTTCCATCTCCAACCATGTCCCTACAACCACCCCTGCCGCCCCCAAATGACGCCGCACACGAGTAAAGAGCCAGATTTTCTCAAGTCCAAGGGCAGTGTGGCGAAGCTGAAGTAGATGTATGATAACCGTCTGATCCCTCGCCGCCTTCTTTGGGGTACCGCCCAGGGGAGGACGCGCCTGCTTACTGTGAGGGTACGATCGTGATGTTTGCCTCTTTCTTGTTGGCCGGCCTCGGGCTGTACTTTTTCTAAATTCTTCAACACCATTATCTCCTTCTACGATATTTGCCACCTCCACCTCAATCCCAATTCCATCATCATGCTAAGCGTCTTTGCTCACATGTGTGAGAACTTCATCGGAGTCAAGCCATGCCTCGATATCTTTAGGTATTTTTACACGGCCCGGTTGCAGACCAAGCTAGCCACCGAGAGCTATGGATTTCACCTTCGCGATGCCATTGCAGGATCCTACCTTGAGATGAGCCTTAAATCGTTGTGGTCAGGCTGGAGGGAAGAATGGTTCTACCTCAAAACGGAGGATTCCTTGGACAACATTCGCGTGCCGAACAGACTGACACAGGTCTTCAAGAGCTAGGGGAACTCCCCCGTGACCACTCTAGAGTTGTTGAGCCTTGCAACCCGGGTCAAGAACATTGCGAACGCTGGGTTGACAGGATCAGATGTGGCTAGTGACTTCATCAAGATTTAGTTGTACCCTTTACGGAAAAGAGCACATCTAGCATACATGTACACCGGCAGTGACGACGTCACCAGGGAGAGCTCTTTAGGTAATACCACAACCGTTTCCATGGCGCTCTTTGTTTATTTGTGCAGTGCCTTAAGTATCCATCTTATGTAGATCTCTCTGATGAGGCCGTTGAGTCGCGGGTCAAATTCCTCATGGCGGCATCCCAGAGGAAGGATGGCCCCTCCCCGCGAGGTGCTCCTCCATTGTGTCACTGAGGGCTCAACTCAGATTGGTATGTTTGGCCTTTTCTTAGAACTGCCATCTTCAAACCTTCTCCTAGATCAGGGTTTCATGGTTTTCATCGCTACAGGGTCCACCTGAGGTCGATGTCTTGCGTCCGATAATCGATGAGATCACAGAGATCGCCCAGAAAGTTGATCTTGCTGCTAGCATGCCCTCTCCACCCCTCAGCACTGCCCCGGCCGACCGCCCATCTGGTTGCGATGTCGTCCCAGCTGGTCGAGGAGGTAACCAGACTGCTCAGAGTCGGGTAGCAACCGCAATGGCTGTTTTGTGAGCAGCGCTGGTAAGCAGAGGATCGACCAACATCGCTCCGACCAGACTCGCTCTGACTAGGCGCACCCCGACAAGACCAAGAGTGTTCAGGCTAAGTGCTGACGTAAGGGGGGAAGAAACTGGCTGAGGGCCCTTCTATCGCGGAGGCATCCAACATGCTCGCGGGACGCCAAGCACCGACGGCTCAACCGTTGGACTGTCCTCCTCGACCAACCAACCCAACAACTTTATGAGGTCAAGGCTTGTGCTTAGCACTTTGCTGCTGTGGTAAGGTTGTCGGTTAGACGCAAATACCTTGAGTTTTATTTTTTTTTCCTAATTTCATAAATCTGTTGTCACAGTAGATCCTCAACCCCCCTCATGACCCCAGTTGTAATTCCTCCACCAGTACCTCAGCAACATGTTCCGGTCCCCTAGCCAATAGCAGGTCTGACCTCGGGAGCATTGATCGTGGCTCCCACGCCTGCTAAGCTGTTAGTGAAGCCTGTTTTGGCCTCCGACCTGCTCTCCCTGGCCACCTGCTTCCCAATCTTTATCAGCTGATTGAAGATAAGGAAGCAGCTACCAACATATGCACTGAACTAGAGAGGCAGCTGGCTAAAGAAAAGAAGGCACGGCTCATGCTTCAATAGAAGTGTGGTGAGCGCCAACGAGAAGAAGTCGCGCTCACCGCTAAACACATCCAACTTAGGGAGGACGAGAGCACCACTCGTAGCATTCTCCAAGATGCTTTTAAGGTGCTCAAGATGCCCTTGGGGAGCCTCAGGCTGGAGATCATTGAGCTGAAGGACTCGCACACAACCCATGCATAGGCCTATGCTACCAAGGTTCTCTCAGAGAAATTTTCGAGCTCCCAGGTATTCTGGCAACGAGGGGTGCCGAGGATGTGGCCCAGACGGTGAGGGATGTGGCAGGGTTCGTCCTCCGGTGCTACTACAACCACGATCCCAACTTCATCCTCAACCTCACTCGAGAAGGGGTTGCGGTGGCTGAGCCCGTAGCTAAGGAGATATTGCAGGAGGAGTGCCAAGGGGCAGTGGACTATGTGGGATCTATCTTCCAGGTGGAGGCCTCCTAGGAGTAAATATCAAACTAGAATTTAGGTTATGTATTATATTTGGATGAAGCTTTTTGATTTCTCTGATGAGTTTTGTTATTGCCGCCATGGTCGTACAAGCCCTGAAATGACAGATCCTCCCCACGCTCTGAGCCCCCGACAGCACCTACTGATAATGCCCATGACTAGTGTCGACTAGAAGGGGCACGACCAGAACTGGCTGACCCACCTGCTCGCACCAAACCCCTGATAACACTTATCGAATAGCAAGAGAACCTGCAGGGTGATCTTCGAGGTGCGTCGATCCTACCACCACTTAGCCACACGTTAGTCCTAGGTTAGCCAAGTGTGATCCGATCGGCTAACTTCTGTGTGATTTGTGACCTGTTTCATTGACCAGCTTATCGGGAGGAGCTGCTCGCGACGCGGAGAGACCTGGAGAAGATGGCCAAAGAAAATGACCAACGGTGAGAATATTTCTGTGATCGCCTCAGCCAAGCTTTTACAACCCTTCGACTCGCTGTTGCGGCCCACCGGTGTTTAGGTCACGTCGACTGGTTTTTTGGCGGCCTTCGAGGAGGCGAGTATCCTTGAGGATAGGCTATGCGTGACGGTGGGTGACCACTTGTTGGATGTCGGAGCCATTGGTGCCTGTCTTGCCCTAGCTTGTGTCCACGAGCACTTTCCAGATACAAACCTCATCCTGGCAATCTCCAAAGGCTTTGTCGGTGCCACGAAGACCACTGAGGAGGTCCATGAACTCATAGACTCATATATGCGCACTGTCCACTCCCTTGTTTGGTCTGCCCAGATCGATCCACTGTCATATGTTTTTGGGTCTCGCAAGTATTGAATAGACTATTTAGAACCAGCCCTCGAGAGCCGTCGGGGTGGTTGCTTTGTAATGAAAGGACCAGTCTTTATATAAATTTTTCCTGTGTTTGAGTGGCAAGTAGGTTAAGGGTGCTCGCTAGCAAGGTTCCTGATGCTTAGAATGGCCCTAGCACGATGAGCCTTTTAGGGGCGACTAGTGCTCGACCCAATCTAGGACTTGTGGCCTTGTGGTCATTATCCCTCGGTTGCCCATACCTTCAACATTGCGTGAGCAGCAATTTTGACTCCCACTCCAAAAATGTGGTCGCTTTGTAATGAAAGGATCAGTCTTCATGTAAATTTTTCCTATGTTTGAGTGGCGAGTAGATTCAAGGTGCTCGGATGACCCTTAGCATGATGAGCCCTTCAGGGGCGACCAACGCTCAACCCAATCTAGGACTTGTGGCCTTGTGGTCGTCATCCCTCAGACGCCCATACCTTCGACACTATGTGAGCAATAATTTTGACTCGCACCCCAACCATGTGGTCGCTTTGTAATGAAAGGACCAATCTTCATGTAAATTTTTCCTGTGTTCGAGTGGCGAGTATGTTTGGGGTGCTTGCTAACAAGATTCCTAACACTTAGGATGACCCTTAGCACAACGAGTCATTCGGCAGCGACCAGCGCTCAACCCGATCTAGGACTTATGGCCTCATGGTCATCATCCCTCGGACATCCATACCTTAGACATTACGCGAATAACAATTTTGACTGCCACCCTAACAATATGATCAGTCGGATAGAATAGAACTTGTATGCTGCACAAAAACAAACTACAAATCCTAAAAGCTCTAGTCCCTGACCGTCTGGTCAGTCGAAAAACTATTGACCATGCAGTGAAGCATATGAATCAGAAAAACATACCATTTGGTGAGACCATGCATACCCGGGTTATCTTACAAAATAGAGTCTATTTTTGAATTTGAAAAAACTTACAAGTCATGTTCCACGCTCATCTGGAAGATCGTGCATAAATAGAAAAACAAGCTTGTCTTCAATTGGCTATACACATGGAACTCGTATTCCACGAGTTTGTATAATTTGTGGCCAGACACTGGCCAAGTCGATGATCAGGTTCAGGAAAAGCAAACCACTTTGTAGGACCCCCTACCCTTTGGGGAGGACCCTATTATGACCTACCCTATTCTTGGGCTTATCCGAGGTCGAGTTCGCCTATAGCCAGTGTTCGCTTCCACACCCTGTGATCACGGTAGCGCCTGAGGCTCTGCATGTATCGGGTTGTTCGAATTTTAAGCACATTTGTGGGACTCTTCGCTCGAGTTTGTATTGTCCTCCCACTGCACCTTCTCGTTGTCGCATGAGTAGTTGGTCATACGAGAAGATGCGCCCTCCGACTAGTGAATTGAGTCTCGTTTGTTCATAATTATGCGGTTTGGATGGCCAAATCACACTACCACTGCTCGTGTGAACTTAATTGTTATTGTGGTGGTGAATTTCCTGACAGGATTAGCCTCGATCCCCTTATGGAATTTGATGACTTCCATGAACAAGAATTCAAGACCGCCTGGGGCTTTTAGGGAACTGTCCCATGATAATAAGTCCCCCGACAGTGAATGAACATAAGAGTGGTATGGTTTTCTATGCTTTGTTTGATAGTTTCTTATGTCGGCCATGAATCTGACATGACTCGAACTGTTTCACCAGCTCGCAAGTATCCTGGAGGGCCGTAGGCCAATAGAATCCTAACCAGAACACTATCTTGACCACAGTGTAGTATGAAGCGCGATCGCCACATACGCCTTTGAGCATGTTGGGGAACGCTGTGCTCCCCCCTTCCTGAGTGATGTATTTCAGTAAAGGCCGTTGCTCCTTTGATGGTAGAGGCGTCCCTCTAACTAAAAATATTTGTGGTCCTGCCGCGTGACCGTTTCTGCTAACCCGTAATCGTTAGGGGCTGCTTGATTCTGAAGGTAGTCTAAGATCTGATCTATCCAGATCATACCAGAATCAAGCAAAGCGACCCCATGATGCCCACCCGAGATCGACGGCACCGAATGAGGCATTGCCTCCAAATGTGTTGCCTCTGGTGCTCTATTTCCAAGTGGAGCATCCATTCCACGTTGGCCCAAGACCATGGTAGGTGGTCGTGTGAATCCTTTTTTCAAAGACTCCAACCGGGACAGGTGGGTAAGAAGAGGCTAGACAGATCAGCTCATCAGCTAGAAAGTTGTGCGCAAGAAGAGGGTAGACGGGCCAGCTCATCGGCTAGAAAGTTGTCCTTGTGAGGGACGTGCTATACTTCAAAACCAAAGGTGCGTCGCTCTAGCTTTCTCACTTCAGAGAGGTATGTCACCATCGTTTGCTCCGATCATAGGAAAACCTCTGCACCTAGCTTACAGCAAGTAGCGAGTCCCTCATTGCTAGTGGACATTTTACCCCATGTGCGGATGCTGCTCATATTCCATATAAGAGGCTCTCATACTCCGCAACACTGTTTGGTGGCATTAAAATATATTTGAAATGTATACCTGAGGGTGTCATTGGCATATGGGGTCGAGATCACTCCATCCCCCAGTCCATTCAATGCACATGGCCTATCATCATGTGTGGTCCTATGCCTGTTCGTCTTGGGTCACAAAAAAGCCTCACCACTTGACGACTAGTACCACTCTCACGACCAGTAGGGGTAGCTACAAAATACGGCAACGACTCCTTGTCAGGTCAAGAACTGATCAGAACTGGAGGAGAAAAGGGTCACCTATTGAGATCCTAGCAAGCTACCCCTGTTCCTGGTATCCGCTGAAAGTGATCGTTCTTTCTATCAGAAACTGGAAGAGCGAAAGACCCTTTTTCCTATCCTCGAGATGACCCTGCCCAAAAGGCCATACACCCGATTAGTTTCAAGGTACCCTCTTACCTGTTTGGGGATCTTGCCTGGCTGATGGCTCTGGTTGAGGTCACACAACCATGGAGCTAACGGTGAAACCTTCGGTGCTACTACCGGTGGATGGCTAAGAAAAATTTGTACATTATGCAGATTATGTGCATGCATCCTGGCCTCATAATAGAGCTGCCAAGCGCGAAGTGGCGACATATTGTGAGGGGGGAGCCCCTGGCATTTGTGTGGTGTGACGGCCTTAGTGACGATGCCATCAAGGACCGCATCCTCTGTGGTGGCTCCTTCGGGTGATGTTGTGGTGGTTAGAGCTATGTCAGAGCATCCTCGTGCCCGACGCCAGCCTGGTTCCCCTCTGTGCACGTGGCCTGGGGTTCATTGCCAGCACCCGGAACATGGGAGCCTCCACTACCCCCCGTTGCATGGACTGTTATGCAAACTTCTCGTTGAGCCTTGAAGCCTTCGGACTCCAATTCGATGTCCCATACCTAGAGCACACCAGGCTCATCTAGGTTGTACCCCATGACAAACACATTGTGGTGACTAGGGTCCTCGAAATGGGACTCAGCAGTTTCCTTAGATCCGGCCATGGGTAGCCCAATATAATCTCCAACACTTACCGAAACACAAAAACGCGCCCCTACCTGGCGCGCCAACTGTCGAGGGTTAGTCCCTGACAACGATTCTGGGTGTACCGATCGATGGGAGCGTGAACAATATTTAAGGTGTGTATGTGTTTATGATGAACTCAAGAACACATGGGTTATCCAGGTTAATGCCTCTTTAAGGATAACAATCCTACATCCTATGTATTTGTTATCAATGTTTGTGAATTGGTTACAGATGAGTCCCTCCCATGCTAGACCCATTCTCCTCTTTATATACAAGAGAGGGAGAACTTACAAATGGATCCAAAAGCAGTCGACTCATCCCCACTAAAATCTTCCGCCCTTAGGTTATTATAATGGGTGCCACATGTGCCCCTTTTGCCGTGATGAAGCTGTCGAGCATGTCCCATCTGTTGGACACCTCCATGCTTACCTCACCTCGGTCAGCCAGTTTGCCTTGTCTCATCATCAATCTCGCACGCGTGCCTATGAAGAAGCCTGACACGCCTGTGCGCTAGTCCCGTAGCGTTTAATGCTACAGGACAGGACATGACACCTCTGCATCGGCCACGACCTGTCGACTGGGGAGGAGTGCCTACGGAAGGAAAAACACTTTAGTGGAAATCATTTAATGAGAATGGACTGGTTTGGTGAGTACCTTCTCGCGATCAACGAAGGCTGATCGTGGGATCTCATTATCTAGTAAGGATCCTGATCGCGAAGGCGCGGACTAGTCGCACGGTGGGACCCTGGTCTGGGAAAAGATTTTCTGCCAACTGGTATTAGCTGGTGTGGGCCCTCAAAACGAAGGACCCTCCTATTCTATATACTGATAGACATATTTTATCCATGTGCGTACGGGTAAAAATCGTAACAAGTGTAGGTTTAGGATGCAATTTTTATCCGTGAGTATGGATGTGGATTCCAAGTTAAACTCAATGGATATAAAAGGACGGGCATAAATAAGTTTACTTGTGCCCGCTTCATCCATGTACCTGTTCCAAACTTGTTGTCCTGTTGAACAATATTCGTTTGTATTGCACTAAGCACTATTAAATTATGAAGTAATATGTTGTATGTGTGAACTATGTGGTAACATATTAATGTGATGTACACTATGTATATATGAGATGCTTATTTATTATCTTACTTGATATGTATGTTAAAATTGATGATATTATTGTTATATACATGCTCTTACATTCAATACATGTTTATTATATTAGTGTGTATATGGGCGTGTCCGTCGGACGGACACAGGTATTAGTTTTTACCTATGGCAAATAATAGATACGAGCACGAATTTAAAAATTAGCTTGTGAGCACAAATTTATATAGCCTCCACCCCTGATATTATAACCATTGCCATTCCTAATACAGTTCTACACTTCATCTTCCTTGTCTGCTTCTACCCGTGTCAGATCTGCTTAGCACGATCGCTGACATGCATGACATGTATCGCCCCTCCAATCACAGCGTATTTTACTCTAGAGTTGTCTTCCGGCTTGTCATTGGGTGACGTTTCGAGCTGCACCTGGCCTATGGCTCTCGGCAAAAGATTAGTTTTCTTACACGTCGATGTCCATCGGTGACATTACTGATGACCTAGCTCACGTCTTCTTTGAATAACATAATGGTGCCGTGGTGGAATATACAAAATCCAAGTCTACAGAAGTATCACAATAACCTGCGTCACCAGAGAGTAGAAGCTAGTTTAACTTTATATAAGCTGTAGATGAGACCCGAGTAGTCAGGGCGGGCAGATATCTTCAGTTCAGTTGATGGCGCCTATACTGCAAAATCGTCCTACTTGGTCCAATTCCACGGCCCCTTCTGCTGATTTTGAACGAATCTGATCTGGAAGGTCAAAGTAGAAAATAAATGTAGGTTCTTCGCTTGGCTGTTTGTTCAAAACAAGCTCAATACTTCAGACAACCCAGCAAGTAAGAACTGGCCACACAATAGCTCATTCTCCCTTTGTGACCAAGCGCAAGAATCAGCGATCCATCTCTGCTTCCAGTGCGTTATGGTGGGAGGATGTCGCAAAGTCTACTCCATTTTGATTTATGTGTGCTGGAACATCTGAAAAGAAAGGAACCTTAAAAATCCTCCAAGGCAAAAGTCTCTAACCATTTCAAGTCTTCTGCAATGGCCAAGGATGAAGTCCAAGTGAAGCTGGGAACCGGCCTGGACCATGTCTAGCTAGTCTTCAGTGTTTGCATTGGTGTTGGAGCGGCAATGCCTGGTGTCTTCCATTCCTTTTTGTAGTTCCGTTTATTTACTTCTTCCTACCGCCTAATGCGGATTGTCAGTTCCTTTTTCATGTTGTAAAAACTACTCTCTTCTTATTTAATGAATAGCAGAACTCCTGTCCCATTTTCGAAAAAAAGACCTTCAGTTCACGCTTCGATCAGCCTGTGCAGATACGACGCGGCCGGCTGGCCTCCATCCGCAACAGCGCGTGAACGGCTGGGAGGAGCCCGTGCGCAGACGATGCGATGCGGTGAGAGGGCCGGGTCCCAATCAGGCAGCGCGTCCGTTCCTTGTCCGAATCCTGACACGATCAAGTAACCAAGATACTGACGATGCCAGAAAGCGTTGTCCGGCAAGAAGATTGGTTAGGATCAGTAGAAGCTAAATTAATGATGGAGCTAGCGACTTTCTGAAAATAAGAACTTGGCATAGCAAGGCGGAGTACTCGCAGGTGTGACAGTGTGACCATACTAGAAGCTTACATATAGTTTCATGCATCGACCGATTCACTCAAAAACTTAGTTCCCAGCGGAAACGAGCGATATATCATCTTAGGTCTCCGCTTGCGAAAAGCACCAGAATCACATTGTCGGAGGAGACCGAAGATTGCGAGATGAGCTGCAGTAGTAGCACATGATGAGTGTGACCGATTTTTATTCGATCGGCAAAGCTTTGGGGCCCGGCCACAGGTTCGATGACAGCTATACATCTTCTTTTCTTGATTGGGCAATCGAATTTGTTGGGATGCTAAAGTAGATGAGTGGGAAAGATCTTGGCGTAATCTGATCTTTCGTCTCTTTGCCATGATTCAGATCTTGTTATGCATGTCTAGCTAGGTCTATGAACAATGGTCCTAAGAACCATGTTTATGCCAAAATCAAGGAGTGGCAGATAAATGACGAGACATTTGTTTGTTAGTTGTAGACAATGAGACATTTGTTTGTTAGTTGTAGACAATGAGACATTTGTTTGTTTATGAGAAATAAACAGAAGAGAAGACTGTTGGATAATAGTGCACTTTTAGGTTTAATTTAATTCCAATATAAATTTTGAACAAAAACTGATATAACATAATTATTACTCCCTCTGCCCCAAAATATAGGGCATATTAGGATGGAAAAGTCAAACTTTATAAATTTTAATAAATAATTAGTAAAATTGCACTTGTATAAATAAATCTGTATTTCATAATATTTTAATATGATATTGATTTTGTAGAGATCAATAATATATTACAAAATAAATTAAGGGTCAAAGTATACTTTCAAAGACTTCTCCAAATTCTAATAAGCTTTATATTTTAAGACAGATGGAGTATAAAACTAGAGTATAATATTGACATGCATGTAACAAAACTACACATATTTAATATACTCATAACATGAACAACGGAGTATTATTCATCATGATTAAAAGGAGGTTAATCATAATGAACATACATATTAGTAGCGAGAGATGTCAAAACTCTTGTGATGATGATATAGAAGGCGATGATGAATTGCAAGCAAATAGCGAGACGAGGAGGTAGATCACGAGCAGTTGCATGGAGAGCTTCCAAAAAACTTTTTCGCCCTCTCCCAGGTCTCAAGGACAACGGGTTCCGAAGATATGCTCTCTCAACATCGGTGCATAACGGCGCAGCAGGACATAAAAGTCTACTTGTGACATATGGGGAACCGTCCAAATAGTATTCTAATTAATCATTAAGTTGATCATTTTCATAATTATGATTGCAATGATTAACCAGAATACTATTCTGATAGTCCTGGCATGTGTTTTGTGTCTAAGATAGAAACATACACCTTTCGAACATATATCATCACAGTAAAACTTAATAAAGAGCGAGTGATAAAATTATAATTATAAGTCTTTAAGTATTAACAATTTCTGACAATTTACAACAAAAGAGAGAGATAGGGGCACAATAAAACAGATCACCCCTAGCAAAAAAAGAAACTACACAGTGAAAGACAAATTTTATTAACAACAAAGATAGGTGGAGTCATATACTCTTAGGTTCTACCCCAAAATAACGTCACAAAAGTAGTTGAACACTACCTCCTCCACGTCGATAGCACCTGAAAGAGCAGCGTGAATACGAAGGTACTTGCAAGACTAAATCCACATTAGGTACATATAAATAATCTGACTCTAAAGGTTATGCATTTGAATAAATTAGCAAGGAATGACCATAAGGTTAAGTAAAGTTCATATGCAAAAGCAGTTTTGACACAAATATGTGGATATCTATTCTTAACCACATGTAACTTTCTACCCTGTAATACTCAACATGAACCTATATGTAACTAGAATTATCATAAATATATCCGTAACAGAATCATGCATCTCAATCACATCCCAACATACCATACCATATTATCCCACATTCGTGATTTTACAACTACTGCAAATGAACAGAAGTATGCTCATGATCGAGAGCGTGGCAATTCAAATTATTCTTACACCTTGCAGGGGTACATATTTACCCACACGACTCAATAACCATTCGGCTTACGTGACCATATAGGCCCACACAAGGGATACTCACGTCAACCTTTTATACCTGAAACTACCCACTTACACATACCCCTATGGCACCGGGGTTGCCACGAGCGTGGCCCGGACACCTTTGGCTCCCCGCCAGCTTGCTTCTCCTTTTCTTTTTTCTTACGCATAATAGGGTCGCTAGACAAGTGTTAGCACGGTATATGATAATCGACTTATCTTACCATTAGATCAACATGTGGTTAGTACGGAAAGTGTTATAGCTAACTGCAACAAAGGTCGGTGCTTAAACGATGTAAGCGAACTATGGCACCCGGGTTCCTCTCCCGACCTACCCCTAGCATTGTCCACATCTCGCCTCATCCTTACAGCTCATCCAATCCAATGTAATTATCCATGTGCACCATAAGTAAGCTCACGAGCAATATTTGAACCACCACTCGACTTCTACCGAGGATCTATGTATTGCTAAGTATTTTAGTTAACCTTTGAAGTTAGACATAAACATTATCATACACATGTTACAAGGATAAGTATCAACAATAATATCAAGGTTAAGGTAATATATCAACATAGGTTCTACTCATATCACCTGACTCTGGAACACTAATCATGTAAACATACATAAAGTATAATTTATCATATTAGAAAAAATCAATCTAAAGTAGTGGAGTGAGTATGCTTAGATGATTGCCTTACTGCTTCAACGCTTGCCTGACGCTACGTGCACAGCACTCACAGAAATCTGGTGGTCCGGTGTCGCCTTCAACTACTTGAACCGTCAGTGCGACACTCTCTAAACGAATCAAGAATACATCATATAAATAAGTGAACGACGAAAAAATATGCATATGATGTATGCTCAAGCAATAATAAAGCACTATGTTTCAAAAACATTTGCAAAGGAATGCTAAATAATCTGGGTTAGAAAAGGTTTGAACCTCGGATAAGACAACCTAAGTGCATAAAGCTTTGAATGCGGTCATACCGTTGGCGTGTAGAGAGATTTAGGCTTTGGTAGTCAAACCGATGGCATGGTGGCGGTCAAACCGGCCTTAGTGGTGGTCTGACCACTGGACCCTGTCGGCGCCACCTCGACGAGGTCGACGGCGAAAGCTTTAGTGTTGCCTTCAATCACAAAGGGCACAAAAATGCTCTATGAGACTAGTTAAGTGCTTCTAGGATGATTTGGATGACATTTACCAAGCTAAACTCAAAAAGCTCCATGGACAAGCTCTAGGCTAGAGTTGAGGTTGGGTCTAATCAGGAATAGGACTAACTAGAGTTTGGGAATGACGGGGCAAGATTTGTGGATGTCTCACCTCGACGTAGGGAAACTTTCTAGCAGAGGGGTCCACTCTAGGGAGGCTCCGATTTAGAGATCGGGCTCCGAGGTGGTGCGCGAGCTTGAGGTAGATGAACTCATGTGGAAAACGTCTACTAAAGAGGATGAAGGAGATTTGGCAAACTCATGGAGGAAGGGACGGTGATGAAGTAGGAAGGAATTTTCAATAAATGAAAAAGAATTTTGGCGAAATCCATCGACAAACAGATAAGGTAGCTATCGGACCTCGTGTGCACTGGTGGTCAGACTGCAGCTAGTCCCGATCAGACCACAACACGATTGGACCGTGGGTATGGTAGTTAGACTGAAATCTTTATAGAGAGTTTTTGGTTCCCACGATCATACCACAAGCCTTGGGTGGTCAGACTGCGCAGGACCAGAGAGCAAAATGGCCTATGGACGCCTCTGGTGGTCAGACTGACAGAGGCGCAGTTGAACCGCCAGAAGTATGTTCTCCTGGTTGAAATGGTTTCTAAGTGCACTCCTTTGGGAATGAAGTTTCCAACTAACATGATAATGAACCCTAGACATGTGAGATGTTCAACATATGCATAATTGAAAACAAAACTCATAAGTTTTCAAAAAGATCAGGAAACTCGGAGTGGATTCGATCCTCACACTCCCAAGTTGCCTCATCATTCGATTGATTGCTCCATTGCCCTTTGATGAATTTATGGAATGCCATATTCTTGCATTCCACTTCGTCCAAAATCCGCACTGGTCGCTTACAATAAGATAAATCCGGTTGTAATTCTTGATTTGCCACTTCAATGACTTCGGTTGGGACTCGAAGGCATTTCTTTAATTACAAAACATGAAACACATTATGCGCGACGGACATAGATGGAGGCAAGTCCAACTGATAGGCCACCTCACCACGTTGAGCAATGATTTGGAAAGACCCCACATATCGAGGTACTAACTTCCCTCTGACTTGAAAGTGTCGAATCCCTTTCACACCCGGTTTTAACGGCCAAAACCAAGTGCGGCTTATATGTGCCCAGGAAGTTTAACACACATAAGGACGTCATAGGTGAAGTAAAAAAAGCAATACTTTTACTTATAATTGTCAAACTCTTACACAAAGTCTTCACCTAAACAACTCAACTAACCAATCTATAACTGTTGAACGACGGCAGCGGAACGAAAGCATCGGCGACCAAGCACTCCACAGGCACCGATTGGAAGACACACTCCTAGAACACCAGGTCGTCATCTTGAAAGTCTTGGAAGTCTTCCACTGAGCAGCATATATATTGTGGGAGATAGCAAGGGTGAGCACATGGAGTACTCAGCAAGTGGGGGAAAGTAATGATATGCAGGCTTATACCAAGAAAAGGCTAACAAATGGTATTTTTGCGTAAATGCGAGTAATAAAAACATATTTGGACTCAAAAACATTAAGCAGTTATTAAGTGAATGTAACCCATACAGTCTATCAATCAGCATACAAGGCTCCTCACCTTGCACACCATAACCGTCTAGTACTCCCTATACTATAACAAAAACCATAACCATCTAGTACTCCCTGTACCAGAACCTTAACCAAACTCATAACCATTCCACCACCAACTAATCATGTGAGGATCCAAGTCTCTCATATCCGTGAGCACGGCTGTTATAACAGTTTTACACTCTGCAGAGGTTGTACAACTTTCCCACGAGTCGTGATTTCATCACCTGCAAGCAGATTACTAAAGTCTCCATGTTGCAATGCCGGCCAAGCACTATACACACGCCAGTGGTGTGTTGCCAGGAGATCACTACGAAGCCTTTACAAAGAATCCTCCCAGTATGTGTCACCAACACTCCAGGTTTCACCGCTAGGTACTACCACCTAGAAGCCCCCTCTTGTGCCATGTGGTTTCTGAGAATTACCTTCTCTCATCCACGCCTCCCCTCTGGCCCACACAACACTGAAAGAACCCTAATTAATCGGCTAAGCCTTCCCATATCAGTCTCGTGTTTGTACGGAGCTTCTCGAGTTGTCGCTCCACGAACCGGTCCTTACTTAGGTTACTTGAGCAAACACTAAACCAACATCATAACCATGACAACCATCAAAACTACCTTACTCAAGGCCTAAAGTTCCATGTTGCTAGACCATTAACCAGTTAACCACTATTGTTGCATATGTTCATTAGTCAAGTATATGACACTTCTCAACATCCCAAAAGCATGGCTAAGCAATCTACCCACAAAGGACACCTAACCATAAACCATCTAGGTTTCAAGGGATGATAAAGGATAATCTAGAGATAACCCTAACATAGGTGACTACTCATTATATTGACTCTGCATGCAATTTTGTAAAACAAAATATTTAAAAATATAGGTTCAAAATGATCAAGGACACTTGCCTTCTCCTTGCTGTTGCTCAGTGTATTCTTGCTCCTGGTCTTGATATTCTTCAAACTGATCCGGGGCATTGACGACTAATCGCACAATAACCGGCAAAGCACACAAACAAAACATACTAAGAACAGAGCACAAACCAGAGAAACAACAAAACAAAACCTATCTAGAAAGATAGAGGTCGGAGAAACGAATCTATCAGCGCAAGAATCGCTTAAATCGGAGTTACGACGGAAAAGATAAGCTAAAAACAAGATTAGGGTTTATTTTAATTAAGAAAAGGACTTAATTGTAATTATAGAAAAGTATACCTTTTTGTAAAAATAGAGGGATCTATTTGTAATTATGAAAAAAGTTCAGGGACTAACTGTAAAAAGACAGGGGCTTTTAGGTAATTACAGAAAAGTCTAGGGTCTTTCTGCAAAATTACCCATTAAAGGAATTATCTGGAATTTTTGGAATTATCTTTGTACTGGAAAAGCTTGAATTGTTGACTGGGTAGATGATTGGGCATATGGCTGATGTGGCGCACATGTGGCACTGATGTGGCAGGGTGACGTGGCTAAGGCGCTGACTGTGTTTCAAGAGGCGACACGTGGCAACTTGCTACTGGCTGCTGAAGAAGTATTCTAGTATGTAATCGGGACCATACGCTATAGATCGGACGGCTCAGGACATTTGGGGATAGAACCGGCGGCGGCATAGATCAAAGACGGCGGCGCCGGGCTCGAGACGCGGCGGAGGCTCGCCGGAGCGGAGGGAAAAAGGTCGTCGCCAACTTCGGACTTCGACGACGAGCGGCGGATAAGCTTCAGGAGGGTAAGGGGATTCCGATTGAGGTCTCACCTCGGGCGGCGTGACACGAGTGAGGTCCAGCGGCGGTGAGGGAGGCAGGGCGCACAGGAGCTCGTCGGCGGAGGGGTTCCGGCGACCGGGAAGCGAAGACAAAGGCACCGTCGCGTTCAGAGGTTGATGGAGGAGCTGTTGGGCGGCTAGTCGGCGGCAAAGTGCGATGGAATTGGCGAGTTGGCGAGCTCGGTCAGCTCTAATGGCGGCGGCGGTAGGCTCTCGGTGATTCGGTGATTTGGGCTCGGGTTTCGGCGGTTTTGGCTATGGGAGATCCAAGGGGGACGGCCGGGGTTATATAGACGGCGAGAGGAGGTCGGGACGGGCCAGGACTCTCAAAGGTGGCGGCAGATCGACTCGGATATGGCGGTGGAGTCCGGGTGGAAGACGATTCCGACGTGTGGGCCCCACTTGGCGGCGACTCGGTGAAGGCGGCTCGGCGGAAGGTGCGTTCACGAGCGAGCGCGGGCGTGTGCGGCTGGCTGGGCCGGCTCGGGCGCGCGACGCGGCCCAGGAGGAGCGGCGTGAGGCGGGGAAGGAATGGGCCGGCATGGAAGAGTGGGCCAAAGGAGGAAGGGCAGCTTGGGAGGGAGTTTTAATCTTTTCTTTTCTTTTTTCCAAAACTGTTTTCTATTATTTTCTAAACATTGCTAAATCTTTTCTCAAGCAAACAATTCAAATAAGTCAAACAGAAACCTAAATGCCTAACTCCAACATGAATGCATTCAAACAAATAATACTCCTAATTCAAATTTGAATTTAGAAATTAGGTTTTATCCTATGCTATTTGTTTAAACTCAAATTAAATCTAGGAAAATTTTAGAGAATTTCAAAATTTGAAAATTAGGGTGTGACAATCCCCTTGAGAGGTGACACCTTGAGATATACAAAATCTCCAATGGTGAACACAAGCTCTCCTCATCGATAATTCGCATAACTTTTTTGACAAGATTGAGCCGTGAGGAGACACATGTGAATAGTCAGAACATGTTCTTCTGCCTCTTTGACCAAATTCGGGCCTAGAAAAACCCTTTCACCGGATTCAGACTAATTCAATTGCATTCGGTATTTTTGGCCATAGAGAGCATCGAATGGAGACATTCCAATGCTTGACTGATAGCTATCGTTGTAGGAGAACTCAACAAACGGCAATCAAATTTCCCACTTCTTCCCATATGTGAGAGCACAAGCTAGCAAAATATCTTCTAAGATTTGATTTACCCTCTTGGTTTGACCATCGGTCTAAGGATGGTAGGTGGTGTTGTGGAAGAGCTCAGTTCTCATGGCTTCATGAAGGCTCTTCCATAAATGTGAGGTGACTTAAGTACCTCGATCGGAGATGATCTTCTTTGTAATTCCATGAAGGAAAATAATTTGAGTGAGGTATAGCTCCGCATATCTCTTGATCAAGTACGTGGTCTTGACAGGAAAGAAATAAGCTAAGTTGGTCAACCGGTCCATGATGACTCAAATTGAGTCATACCCTTAAGGGGCCTTAGGTAACCTGGCAATGAAATCCATACTGACCTCCTCCCACTTCCAGGAGGGAATAGGTAAGGGCTGGAGTATACCAGCTGGCTTGAGGTGTTCGGGCTTTACCCTCCGGCAACTGTCATACTCGGCTACATAACGAGCGATTTCACGCTTCATGCGGGTCCACCAAAATCTTAGGTTGATGTATTGGTATAACTTGATACTTTCTAGGTGGATAGACAACAAAGAATCATAGGCCTCATCCAGAATATTCTTCCTCAATGCATCAACCTTCGGAACCACTAGCCTTTGCCCAAACCACAAGATGCCTTGATCATCCTCAGAAAAATAGGTAGTCTTGCCTTCCTTCATTTTATATCGAATTTAGGACATGCCCTCATCATCCTTTTGAGCTTCCTTAATTTTATCCAGGAGGGTGGATTTGATCTCCAAGTTTGCAAGAAATCTCTTCAAACCCATCTTGAGTCTGAGCCTTCAGAAATCATCACAAGGCGTGGAGACTTTAGGCTGGAGCAAGAGATAATTGCATCGGTCCTTTCGACTCAATGCATCGGCGACAACATTCGCCTTACCGGGGTGATAATGAACTTCCAGCTCGTAATCCTTGATCAGCTCGAGCCATCTTCTCTGCCTCATGTTCAGATCAGCTTGAGTGACAATATACTTAATACTTTTGTGATCCGTGTAGATACAACAAAGATTACCTAGCAGATAGTGATGCCAAATCTTCAAAGCGTGCACAACTGCTGAAAGTGCTAAGTCATGAGTTGGATAATTTTTCTGTGCTGCTTCAATTGGCGTAAAGCATATGCAACAACTCGGTCTTCTTGCATGAGGACACATCCGAGGCCTATGCGGGAACCATCACAATACATGTTGAAATCCTTGTCCACTTCAGGCTAAGCAAGAATGGGAGCAATCGTGATGCAGGTTCTTCAAAGTCTGGAAAGTTGACTCACATTCACTCAACCACTCAAATACACTTTCTTGCTTCAATAGCTCGGTTACGGGCTTGGAAATCTTAGAGAAGTTCTCGATGAACCGGTGGTAATAACCTGCTAGTCCGAGAAAACTCCAGATGTCTGTGACATTCTTGGGCTGAGCCTAGTTGAGAACCTCTTGTACTTTTCTTGGGTCAATGGCAACACTGTATTTAGATAAGACATGACCCAGAAAAGCGACTTTCTTAAGCCAGAACTCGAATTTGCTGAACTTGGTATAAAGACGGTGATCTCGAAGTCAGCCAAGAACAACCCAGAGATGATCGGTATGCTCTTCTTCAGTCTTGTAGTAGATGAGAATAGCATTGATGAAAACCACAATAAACTTGTCGAGTTCCTCCATGAAGATCGTGTTCATCAAATACATGAAGAATACCAGTGCATTGGTTAGACCGAAGGACATAACTGTATACTCATAGAGCCCGTAACAGGTAGAGAAAGTCGTCTGTGAAATATCCTCCGATTAGATCTTTATTTTGTGATAGCCCAATCTCAAGTCAATCTTGAAGAAAAGCTAGGCACTAGTCAATTGATCAAACAAAAATATCAATCCGATGAAGTGAATACTTATTCTTGACAGTGACCTTATTCAACGGACGGTAGTCGACACACATCCACAGAGTTTGGTCCTTCACAAAGAGTGCTAGGAATCCCCAAGGTGAGGAGCTCGAACGAATGAAACCCTTTGAGAGCAACTCCTGAATTTGCTTCTTCAATTCTGCCAACTCATTTAGAGGCATCCGATAAGACCTTTTAGAAATTGGGGCTGTACCGAGCAAAAGCTCAATAGATAATTCCACTGCTCAGTTGGGTGGCATTCCTAACAGCTCTTCTAAGAAGACATCAGGAAATTTACAGACCACAGGAATATCCAGGAGATGCATGGTTGCAACACTCGTCAAAGCATATAAGTGGAGACCACCTTCTCCAAGGTGAAGAGAAATCCAAACACCCTTTGAATTTGTGAGGGAAATAACCCTCTTGGCACAATCAATATGAGCACTATACTTGGTTAGCCAATTCATTCCTAGGAAGACATGAACTCCCCTAGTATCCAACACGATCAAATTTGCAGCAAATGAAACTCCTTCAACGAATACTTCAACCTTAGGAACAACTTGGTTGGTTTTTAACTTAGTACCTGGTGCATCAATGTGAAAGGTAGAAGGTAAGATCTCGGTGACTATATTGTGACCGAAAACATAACTCTCCTTGATGAAAGAATGAGATGCTCTTGAATCGAAAAGAACAACTGCAAGGTGAGAATTCACAAGTAATGTACCAATGAGCATGCTGACGTCCTCCCGAGCTTCCTCGGTGGTGATGTGATTCACTCAGCCACGCTTGGGAATGTGCGCCATCTTGGAAGCGTGGGGAGGGGGTTGGACCGAGAGTGAAGGCCTTGGAGCAGTCACCATAGCTCCCGGCTTCGACAAAGAGCAATCCCGTGCAAAGTGTCTGACACACCCATAGTTGTAACATGGGCTGTCGGGGCCACTTGTCACACTCCTCTAAGATCCTGCAGATATTGGAGGTAATCCTTATGATGAGGAAGATGGATGCCTCACTATCCACATTATTCGTGGAGCAGTTGAAGCCGTCATATGAGATGGAGGGGGTTAACTCACCGTACGCGGATGATGAGAGCTGCCGCCCACAGAGGGCGACGGGACCCTCTTGCGCTTCTTCTCCTCTTGGTGATTCTTCATCTTCAACTTGGTCGTGAGGGAGGTGCTCACCAACTTGTTGAAGTTGACGAACTTATGAGCCGACAAGCGCTCCCACTGTCTACTCTGATTGCCTCCATTGTTCAGGTTGTCGATGAGGAAAGTGAGGTCTTGTATGACCTCAAGGTGTATGAACAGACAATACATTTGTTCCTTCTTTGGACCAATGGGCTCATCGTCGTGGACGTCGACCATCGGTAGCCGGATGGAGGTCGGTGGTAGCTCTCTATCAGGTTCAGTGATGGTCAACCACACAATCTTCGAAATGAGGCTTGGGTTGCTACACCATGCCCAAAGGTCGTAGGTCCTGGTCAGCTCGCGTCGCCTGGAGTGTTCTTCAATGTAGTGCACCATGCATCTCCGGCCAATGACCTATGCAGCAAACTCTTCTTTGCAGGCATGCACCAGGAGGTCCTTCGATCCTCAGCCTGACATGAAAATAAAATTTGGAAGCGTCAGCATACCTTCTTTTGTTCCATGTTGTAAAACGGAAGTCTCTTCCTCCATAGAGGAGTTGGTGTCTTCTGACGATGTCGTCGCGAATCTACTGATTGTTGAAAATGAGGAGGTGGTCTTTGGATGATGCTTCATTATCTAGCATTGATGCACATGTACATCGAACTCCTGAGAGATTGGCATCAATCAGGTGATAGCCCTCCGTGGTTGTTGTCCATCTGTTGCTAGCAAGCCAACAAACAGCGGCCTAGCCAAGCATGTCTGTGAGGAACCGTCCAAATAGTATTCTAATTAATCATCAGGAGGATTATTATTCATAATCACAACCTCGACGATTAACCAGAATACCATTCCGGTAGTCCCGGCACGTGTTTTGCGTCCAGGATCGGAACACATGCCTTCCAACTCAAATATCACAACACAGTTTAATAGAGAGCAAATAATTAAACTGGATTACCATTATTAAACAAGCAACTGCTTCCACAATTTACAACAAAAGAGGAACAACAACAACTACGCAGCGGAAGATAAACCTATACAACAAAAGAATATGGAGCCGTATGCCCTTAGGCTCCATACCACAAGCGCCGGAGTTCGGAGTAGAAGGTGCTACTCCTGCCCGCCACCCTGATCGGCAGGCACAAAGTAGCCGAACACCGCCTCTTCCTCGCCAACCTGCGGACCTGAAAACAACTTAAGGGCAGCACCCTTAGTACGAAGGTACTAGCAAGTCTTACACAGTATGAGTATATATATTCTCGACTCCAAGGATCATGCATTTAAAGCTGTAGCAAGGATTAAGACATGTTTAAGTTCATTAAGCGGTAAGCAACCTAGACTCTAGGTGTAAGCAACTGACTTAACCAACCACCGACCCAAACCCTGCCAACCAACTGATCAAAACCGATATATAACAACAAGTGTATAAAAGCAAACCATTCCCACCAAACCACCAACCACATACCGACCAAACCACCCCAATCCAACCATGCCACAACCCACATCGAAACTCTACGACCAAAACATGGTCGCTCGGTGGAGATAAGCGATAGCGATGCTCATGACCGAGAGCGCGGCAGCTCGAACTGATTATACACCCTGCAGGGGGATACTCCTGGACCCACACGACACAGGGACCATACGGCTTGTGCCACCCGCTAAGATGCGCACAAGGGGGTACCCGTGACAACCTTTCCCAACCAGGCCCAACCATGTGGATCAACCATAGCTCGGCACGGCGGTATTAGAACTACTCCCCGAGCAAACTAATACCGCTAAAAGCCGGACTCAAACCGGACTCACACCGTCTATGACGAGGCCCACATGACCACGTCTGCGAAGGTAATCGGCTCGCCTACCATTATATCAGCATGTGGTGAGTAAGGTATGTGCTAAAGCCGACTACACCGATGATCGGTGCTTAACCGGTGCAAGCGGTCTACGGTGTCCGGGTTCCCTTCCCGAACTGCCTGAGGACTCCTCGTGAGCAGATGACACCCCTAACACCGCCCACACCTCGTCTCAACTCACCACTCACCAAACCGACTCATCATCAACACAACCATAAGTGTGAACAAGTAATAAGTCCTAGGCTCGCGACAACGGTGGACGCCGTCGTCGACTTCTACCGGAAAGCCTAAGTACCACTAAGCATAGCGAACTAAAATTAGACCTCGATGACACCACTAGGCTCCTAGGAACAACACATGACACGTGACCGAAATGGGATAATGCATCGGCATAGGTTCTACCCAACTCAGTACCCGACACATGCAATGTATACATAAGCGTAGATAACATATTAAAATTTCAAGTAGACACGGTGCAATATGAACGATGCTTGCCTTGCTGCCCTGAATCAGAAAGGTGGGACGCCTCACGATCGCCCACGGCCTCCGGGATCGACGGATCGGCGTTCACTACAGAGAGCAACGCGTGCAATGTAATGAGCATGTATGAAATGCGATCATGTAAGAAAAATATGCTCCACAATACATGACAATATTATTCCAAGATCGTACTGACCAAACCAGAATTTTCCAAGTGGTCTCAAAAAGTTTGGAGTCCCTACGAATTATCTACGAATTTTACAAGCTATCAGCTATCAGGAAAGCCTTATAAACCGTGCTCGGGTGCCCGGGATGAACAGTACTCACGGGGGTACCCGGGGTGAACAGTACCCGGGGGTGCTCGGGATCGACCGTGCTCGGGTGCTCGGGGTGAACAGTACAGGGATGCTCGGGGGGTGCTCGGGTGAACAGTACCCGGGGGTGCTCGGGTGAACAGTACCGGGGGGTCGTCGGGTGAACAGTACCCGGGGGTGCTCGGTGAACAGTACCCGGGGGTCCTCGGGGTCGACCGTGCTCGGGGTGCTCGGGGGGTGCTCGGGTGAACAGTACCCGAGGGTCGTCGGGTGAACAGTACCCGGGGTGCTCGGGAGTGCTCGCGGTGACTGAGCTCGTGCTCGGGTGAACAGTACCCGGGGGCGTCGGGTGAACAGTACCCGGGGTGCTCGGGAGTACTCGCGGTGACTGAGCTCGTGCTCGGGTGAACAGTACCCGGGGGGTCGTCGGGTGAACAGTACCCGGGGTGCTCGGGAGTGCTCGCGGTGACTGAGCTCGTGCTCGGGTGAACAGTACCCGGGGGTCGTCGGGTGAACAGTACCCGGGGTGCTCGGGAGTGCTCGGGGGTGAACAGTACCCGGGGGTCGTCGGTGAACAGTATCAGGGGGTGCTCGGTGAACAGTACCCGGGGTGCTCGGGTGAACAGTACTCGGCGCTACAGTAAAATCAGCCTCGCGCAGCTCCAGAACAGCTGCCATTACGAAGGGAAAAACTGAGCTAAACTAACCTGGGAGTCTCTCTAAATCAAAAGTAAAAATGCCTAGAAGGGTGTACAGGGTCTAGACTTTGCTCAACCGCCTAGCAACATGATTCCTAACTCAAATCCACATAAATCCTCATTTGTTCCCAGACTGCAGAACTTTAAGAACTTTGCAACCCTAGTTCCAGAATCAAGATCTATCCAACCAAAAATGAGCATACTTGCCATGGGAGCCTAGCAGACTCACCTAAGGTCCCTTGCTGAGGTTGGTGACCGCCAGTTGAAGGAGGAAACGACGGAAAATGGCTTGGAGAAGAGAGGAAAAACTGCTGCTTCCTTGCTTCTCCCAAAGAACACCAAACAAGTTCAGAACCAGCTCGAATTCCTTCGGGGAAACTGAAAATGAATTGGATGGACGAGTAGTCCCTGAGCTGGTGGTCAGGTGAGTACCACATACGTACCTTGATCTTGCTCCCAGAGGTAGGGATCCAAAAGGGGAAAAATGGAGCCTAAAAGAGAGAGTGAGAGACAGCCAACTCCAACTTGCTTCCTCAAAAAGCCTTATCTGGTGGAGTGGGTGAGTAGTACGTATGGGCAAGCTTTTTAGGGGGGAGAGAGAGTGTTGTTGCCCACCTATAGAGAGATATTTTCCACCCAAGTGGGCCCCATTTACCTAGAGGAAAGTCCAGACTTGCTTCTAGCTCTTTTATTTCTCTTAGATTTTCCTTCTCCCACCTCATTGATTCAAAGTGAGGTGCTCCAGTGACCCAAACTGGAACATGAAGCTGAAATTGCATGTTTTAGGATTAAAACACACAATTACGGATTTTAGGACGTGACAATGTCATCAAGGTTCCTGGCCCCTACCC
The DNA here is from genome assembly GCF_958298935.1 of Phragmites australis. NCBI lineage: Eukaryota > Viridiplantae > Streptophyta > Magnoliopsida > Poales > Poaceae > Phragmites > Phragmites australis. Next base: position 36,209,427 of record NC_084922.1, on the reverse strand, counting down.
CGTCGTCGAGGCCGCCGCGAACTCCTAGAGGGGCGCACAGAAGGGTCTCCTGGGAAGGTTGCCATGAGCTTGTCAAAGTGGCGGTGAGGATTTGCTGGTGATAGTTGGGATGTAGGTGGTTGGTTTACAAGCAAAGCTTGTTTGTTGGAGCTTGATGAAGTCTAATGTGAGGACGCAGAGGAGCGAGAGGTTCTGGTATAATAAGAAGGCTGAAGGGACGCTGGTGGCTGAGCCTTGAAAGCACAGTTTCAAGCGGCGGCGTGATGGCTCCAATTCCTGCATTGCCAACACCTAGTTGGGTCCCTACATTGAGCCACTTTGTAATCACGAGCAAGGCAGTTGAGAAACATTTACCTGGGTCGTCTCTCGGTATCGTACAGAGGCAGCAATGTGATCTCCTGGTTGGTGAGCCCTTGATTCGTTGAATGAAGAGGATCTCACCTTGTACCACGAGAAATTGGGTTTCACTGTGCACCATCCTTCTTCATCTCTGTTGTCATGTCCTTCTCGAGCTCCTGGAGCTTGAACAGTCCACCCTTTTCTTTTCACTTTTCTCACCCTGCGCATGCATGTACGCAGGTTAGGGGAAGGCAGGAGTGCAGGCCTTACATGTCAGTACCATTATATTACTAGCTGCCGCCTCAGGAGTCACTGAGTCAGGTCCACTGCAGGAGCCCAGTAGCAGCAGCTAGCAGTACTCCAGTAGCAGTAGTACAGTACAGCAGTAGTGGTACCACTGCGATCGCACGGCCTCCTCAACGCAAAAGAAAATTGGTTTTTTTAAATAAATAAAAAACTGCTCCGACGCGGCAGATTCGATCGCACCACGCCGTGCACAGCCCTTTGTTTGGGCTTTGTTAGCATCTTCTGCTTATTAAAAAACAGAAGTCTAAATAAATAATATGTTTGTACTAGTTTTTATAAGAAAAATAATCTTTACTACTATAAAAATCTAAGAAACCAGAAACAAGTATAAATATGTTTATACTAGAAACAGGCTTTTAAAGAAATCACAGCTGGTAAAAGCACAAATAAACGAGACCTAAATCCAATTTCAAGGAGCAGCTTGCATTAAGCTATTTTTTTTAATTTTATGGCCCAGCTGTTTGGACGTATCGGACACTTTGATTGAGCTGGCATAAAAACATTATCAGTTTGAGTTAATTTATGTATCCTCGCATCTCTAACATTTTACATATTCAAATTTAATATTTTAGACGTTATAAAAATGTATTAGAATAGTTATTTTTATATGTTGTATCTCATAATCTCTTGCGTACAGATCTGGATCCGGAAAAACTATCTATTTAAGTTAATTCATATATTTTCGTATTTCCAATATTATATATGTTCAAATTTAATGTTTTAGATATTATAAAAATTTATTACCATAGCTATTTTTTAGTTATACCTAAGTTTTGCATAAAAATATTATATAAAATAAGCTGTAATGTTACGGTAAAAAAAAATCTTCTAAATCGGATATATATGATATGCTATTTTGATACATATCTTTTGATGTTATAAACAATCATTTTGTTGTTACAAACATTATTTTTCGGTGTTGTAACAGACCATTAAGCATCCGATCCATCAACGTCGGAACGCTAGCAGCTCTGTTTTTTTAGAAGCATTGCCATTTTTTGTTTCAGGTATAAAAACGACTTATAGATCCTGTTTGGAAGAGGGGGATGCTCTAGGAAATTTTAGGATTTAAGCTTCTAGTAAACCCCTTTCCAAATAGGGCCATAAAAGTAAACAACTACTCCCATTATTAGATTCCTGTAAAGTAACACATCAATCGCAAACAAGCTCTATAGAGCATGTTCGCATATAATTTCTGCAGCCTCAACAATCACACGTCTTGGAACGACATGCGAGTCACAACCAGCTCAAATACAGAGATAGGAGTGGCCCTTCAATTGATGGAACGACATGCCAACGAATATAATCAATAACACCACACTCAATACATCAGATTAAACCATCAAATCAAACCATCAAGGCAAAGCCCATTACAGAAATCTCATCAGATCCAATAGAATCTTACCAAATAAATTGTACCAATATCCCAATAGTCAACCTACAGGCTACATAGAAATCCACCTCTGCTACGTTGACGAACATACTGGATTTTAGTCATACAACAAGTTTTAACATAAGCTCCTCAAGGGTACAGCCCTAGGAGCATCAGAAAGTCAATGTCAACAGAGGCCGTACTAATGGCCAGGGAACTAGAATACCTACTCGCAATTTTCACAGGACTGGATTCCACAGATAATCACATACTTCAAGTCCTCGGAGTGCAGCTGGCCAAGTGAGATTTGAAATTCTCCAGCTCCGTAAGAACTTCCTCCTCTGGGCGGTAGATCAAATCACTCATGCGCCATATCTGTACAAATAAAACAACCGTAAGAACAGACCAGACAGAATACAGGACAAGGGAAACATAGACTAGGTCTAGTAGCTTCAACTATGATAATACAGTTCAATTTCGTCTTGTAATTCATACCAAACTTGCACAACAGCAAGAAAGAGAAGTACCTGCAATGTTCCACCTCCACCAGTGCTCTCACCATCATCAGAGACACTCACAATCGTCCAAGGATCCGATGAATTCCAGTGGAAGTCTACAATCTTATCCCTGACAAAGTGTACAGTATGAAAAATATGGTAGTGACATCACCATTTGAACAAAGAGAAAGGGTAGGTTTTTGAGTTTCATGTATCACACATATATAAAGGATTAGTTTCATACTGAGACAGCATACCTATGACCAGCATGTTGAAAGAAAAGCGCAGCTGGTGAATTTGTATTTTTCTTCTTTCCGACCTGATATCACAAAAAACTTTAATTAATCAGGCCAGAAAAAAAAGTATATGAGAAAATCAACTGGCGACGGAACCCCCATCACCAACTGTTGTGCAGGAGTATCTCAGAAGGGACATAATAGTTCGGCAAGTGGATACCTTCTCATGATCCCAAACATTTAAGAAACCATCTTCCGCAGAGCTTCCAAAAACAGATGCTTTGTCAGGTGACCACTGAAATGCATAAGGTATGAATTACATCCAGAAAGCGTCAAGAAATATCATGTAAGTAACCATATCTACACAAAGAGAACATAAAATATATTCTCTCGCCATGCCTGAACACAAAGAACAGCAGCTTTATGACCCTCAAATTTGTGAATTGGTGAACCAGCTCCTCCAGTACCCAGATTTCGCCGATCCCACATACGGACAGAGTTATCAGCAGAACTGAAATATCAAATACTCAAATGTGTAAATAACCGATGAAGGAATATGGAAATCTTCACGTTACACAGAACTATGCCTTCATGTCACCATACCCGGTTAAGATATAGTTAACATCAAGGGGGTTCCAATCAACACAATGAACGTCTCCACTGTGTGCTTTCTCAACCTGGAAACCAAGAATGAAAAGGCTTTAGCATAATATATTGAATTGAGTCACTCCATATGCTGAGAAAGAAAAAGGTGTGCCATATTAAAAATCATACATCAGCCTCTTTGGAACTGGGTAAAAATGTAACTTAACAAAATCTACTTGACTAGACCCATCAAATCACAGTCACAGACTGATTCGTTCCAAGGCATTATATGTCTACCAAGTTAATGAAAATGCACAAATATTAGAGGAAACAGAATCAGAAGCAGAAGTGTCATGCAATTTAATAAAATATCAGGTTCATTGGACCGAATAAAACATTCCAGGTGAGGCACCAATTGACCATTATGAATCGCTTGGTCGTGTTAATGGCCAATGTGACCATCACCTCTTCAACTTAAGTGATGCTATAACGAACAAAGAGGTAATACATTCAAACTTCTGCCAAAAACATAGTTAATCCACTCGAGATAGAGAAGAATGTCACCTTAACAGCTGGGCCAGTACCAGTCCGAGCATCCCAGAGAATAAGACAAGCATCATCACCCACACTACAGAACTCCTGTGCGCTTCATCCCAAAAAAAAAAAGGTATGAAGATAAAACAAAAAGGATAAAAAAAATGTCATGTAAAATATATGTTCACAGCGAAGACAGCTACTATTAATTTATTATTAGCAATCACAATGCTAAGCCTGGATTGAATACATATGCTAGTGATCTCCATCCATCCAATGCCTTGAAGGCAACCAGAAAAACGGAGTAGGCTATTTACCTAGAAGGGCAGAACTGAACATCTTCAACAGTGCTGTCATGGCCATGGAATACACCTCGAGGATCGACTTTAGGACTATCCTTTTCATTTGCAGTTTTACCAGACTGCTTGCTGCCTGATGCTCCAGGGGAAGCCTCTGTTTTTGAGGAATCCCCAAGGGCAGATATGTGGTCTTGGATGCTCCACAGGACGACAGACTTGTCCTTTCCTATTTAAGATTTGCATTTGAACCAAAACTCAAGTTATCACAGCACAATATTTAAACAAATTAAAAGACTGTTGTATCCCTAGGGTATGTTATTTGTAATACTGGAAAACAGATCTAATAGTCCCAAAAACTTTTTCAAATGATCCAAGTTAGGACAAATTCAACTAAATCAGCAGCGTAACACATTTAGTTATCACATTGGATGATACAGTGATTAGGTTCTATTTGGCTGATACAGTGATTAGGTTCTATTTTAACTTCTTTTCTGTATGTGTCTTGAAGTTGACGTGACATCTCTCAGCCAGCTCAATCAGGACTGGACTTGTCCACGCTTGCATGCACAAGTTTCCATGAAATGTAAAGTTAAGTTCTCAACTACAAGGGCCAAAATAACATGGTTGTGCACTCTAAAAACAAGCAAACACAAATGTGCAAGTTCAGAAAAAATCAACATGTTAAAAGACAAATCATTTAATTATAAACTGTGATGATGCCTATACTTTAGTATAGAAAGAAACTGATACAAGCATATGCGCGGGCGTTCTGAATAGCACAAGACTTATCAAATAGTGTTACTATATTGAGTCATAACAAAGTGACATCTTGGACATGGACACTATCTCCGTAAAATAAAATTAACTACCAGTTTCTATTGCAATGTATTTGTTAAACCTCATAAAAACAGGCACACATTCTAGGATATCAAACATAGCTTGATATGCAAATCCTAGGACACAGGATAAAAAAAGCAAGTAATTAAATGAAAAAGGTAGTCCGGTGCAGTTGCTTTATTGTGAGAAGGATAAACATCCAAGGGGAAAGGGCACTTGTCAATGCAACAAGGGAAAATGTTAACTCGATAAAAGTTCCATGGAGATGGCTTGATTCTCAAGATGTTCAAAGAGACTGGATAAATAGTTGAATCCAAGAAGGGAAGGGGAAGGAAGATACAAATAACAAGATGAAAATCTGCTAACCTCCAGATAGTACATATGGTTCTGCCGGACACATGGCAAGCGCAAATTCAGCATTTTCCTGATGTCCCGTTAAAATCTGACAAACAGTTCGGGCTAGTAAACCTTGTGCCTGAAAAGAGTACAACTGGCAGATTGAACTGGATAAGGAAATCATACCAAATCAGGGCGAGATTCAGTTGCTCCAAGGACAGCATGTCTGTTTGGTTGGGCCTCAACATCCCAAATAAGTACCTGAATGTCAATGGAAGAAAGGCTTACACTCTAAACCCATCACATCTCACTGGAATAGTTAGGGTGATATTGGTTCCTTCACAAGCATTAAGCAGCAGTATAAACAGGTCAGACGTACATCTGGACTGTCGGTGTGAGTGGCTATGATCTTACTGTTCTGCGGAAGCTCCCTGATTCTGTTAACCTGTTTGCATGATGAAAAAATAATAAGAAAATCATCAACCATCCAGTTGAACATATCAATCAAAGCATTAACCACTACACTGTAGATAGGAAAGGAAGCTGCACAGCAAGACTGCAACGCCGATCCCAAAAAACAAAAGCAAGGTCTACAAGGGACCAAAGAAAAATCAAATTGAAGTATACAACATACATTGATTAAGCTAAAGAGAAATCAAGTTCCACAACATAGGACAAGCAACATGTAAATATTAAAAAAAATGCAAGATAGTCCCAACTCGAACAAAAAAGAAATACAGTTCTTACCTCGCCCGGATGAACTATAGTCTTATACTTCTTCACAAAAGGTGATCGTGCTTCCTCATTAAACTACGACAAACAGGTAGATATCTGGTCAGCTCCATTGCAAACCAGAAATTTCTAGGCTCTGTCGAAAAGTCAATGTAACACTAGGAATTTTCAAGAGGCACCATGGTTACAATACAATAGACAGGAATTCAGTACATAAATATGGACAGAATAAATAGTACAGAACAAATATGTTCATGTATGCCCTTACCACAAGACATGAAAATAAACATGTTCCTTTTCCATCAGGTCTAGTACTATAGTACCATGCTAAAGAAGATTAGGCATAACTTTGATAAGCACAAGTTAAAGCGTCTGATTATATTGAGATGAGAAGAAACTGACATCAAAGATCAAACAAATGCGGGCAGACAGGAACTAAGGGATACTTAGCAGGCAGGATAAACATAAGTACATGCAGCTAAAAACTCATGCATTTCTGCTTTTGACAGAACAAAACTGTCATCATTCATCAATACAACAACTAACCTGCGAGATATGCTCCGCAGCTGCAACCCTTGGTTTGACGACTTCACAATTTGCGATGACCAGAGTATTAGGCATGCTCCCATCAGTCTGAAACCATAGCAAGAAGAGCAAATCCTACAGTTAGCTCCAGAAAAAGAAAACATACATACTCATTAGCCAGCTTTTCCTAAGCATCAACAACATATACTTCTTCAAACTTCACAATTAGCTTGAGTTTCATAGCATCTCTAGACTGCTAAAATAATATATACTTGCAGACGCACTTGCCTGCTCAGATAGGTAAAGGCGCTGACGATTCTTGTAGGTAGCTTTCTCAAACTGCGGACCCCACCTGTTCTCGACCAACCAAGGATCAGCATCATCAGTTGTCGTTGCAGAGTAAGATGAAGATAAAAAAAATCCAAGCAGCTTGATTAAAAACAGAATGCAGTTAATCTTCGATATTTATCATTAGCATCAAAATATCTGGTGCGATAACAGAATGCGGCACAACTCTGATGCACATAACGCATATCACCACCGTCATGTTCCCGCTCTAATCGATAACAAGTAATCATATCAAGAAATTGACGAGCACCAGTCCACTAGCCCACAAAACTTAGGCCATGTCTGGAAAGAGGATGTTGCTCAAGGAATTTTTGGGATTTAGTTCAGATTTAAACTAAAATTGGATCCCAATTCCTCCCTGTCCAAGCAGCTCCGTGACTCAGTACAGCAAGAATTGCATGAACACATAGGCTCCAAAATGCCAGCTCAAACAGTCACAGCCCGCCAAAAACCCCCGCTCATAAACCCTAGCATCGAAAAAAGCTAACCCAGGCACCCAGCTCCACCATTCCCACCCCACCCCACGCCATCCCCACCAAGGCACCAACAACGCGACAGATCTGGAACCACCGCAAGCACAGCCACGGACCAAAAGTCCAAAACCCTAGACACGGACGGCGGACGACCTCCACCACCGAAACCCTAATCCGGCAGGAGTCTTCACGAAAACGACGACTACAGGCACGAAACGAAGGAAACGGAGAGCCGGAGGGAAGGAGGAGTGCGTTGGGCCGAGGAGGTTACCGGCAGGAGAGGGACGGCCAGACGAGGTTGTGGTTGGCGAACCAGTCGTAGAGGACTGGGATGAGCGACTTCCACTGCGCGTAGCGCTCGTCCACCGCCGCCCTCGACGAACCCCTCTCCTTCATCTCCGGCGCCGGCGACTGCCCCGAACCCCGTCCGCTCTCTCGCTCTGTACTGCTGCGGGAGCGTGCTGGAGCCTCGACTCCTGCTGCTTCTGCCTCCGAGCCTGAGGGCGTCACCGCGAGCAGCGGGGAGCAGGGGATCCTATGCTGCCTGGGGCGGAAAGTTGGAATGGGCTCGATGCGTTGCTGGGCCTAGTTAATCTTAGGCCGATGGTTACGAGGATTACGACGACTCGACTTAATGGGCTAAAGTAAGTTGGGCTGGAAGCCTGTAAAGGAGTGGGGTTACATCTTTTTCCCTTTTCTAGTTGTTTTTCCCGAAACTCTGATATATTTAAAAATAAGAGTTAATATATTGTCAGAGTTGAGAATTAGATTTGTATTTAAGTTTTTATAGAGTATTTATGTGATTTATTTGCCATGTGAATGCAGACGAAATTAGCAGGCTTAATTAACCTGTCTGCACATCTAAGTTTCCGAAGCTTAATCAGGAGTTTATCGTGTTTCCTAGTTATTGGTTGAACTAAAGATAGTTATTGGTATCCTAGGCTCACCAACTTGCACCCTTATTTTTCTAGCGTGAAATCAAATCAAATACTGGTAGTATATCCATATAAGTTCGGTTAGTACGTAGGTGTCAAGTCAACAAATGTAGCTAGGATCTAAGGAGCAGCTCAAAAATTCAACTGACTGGTTCGGCATGTGTCAATTCTCGATTTTGAATAATCGCTCGGAAACGGCATCACGATCTTGATACGGATGTTAGGCACCCAGACCACCGTTAGTTAGGTTCTGTTTGATTCTTGCTTTCAGTTTTGTTTCTGCTGCTTACAAGTCAGAAGTCAGAATTATTCTGAAGAAACTATTTTTGACACTATATGTTAAAAAGCTAAAAAATTATTGTAGAAATTAACAATCTATTTTTAAAAATAGTTTTTCATACTAATAAAAACATAGCTTTTTTAAAAAGTCCACAAGCAGAAGCTTATAGAAAGAAGCCCTTAGCTCGAATGTTCGGATTGCTTTGGCCATTAAAATATGGAGTTTGGAATATGTCGGTATTCTCCATATTTAGTCCAGCTTATTCCTGGAACATCCTACTTCTTTTGATCTTTTTTTTTTCAAAAAAATCCTAGTAGCTAGCACTCAAGAGTCGATTGCTGTTCATCACATCCTTGTCGTTATCTGAAACCACCGGCCCGTGCGCGCATGGGAGCAGCCTGACCTGATGATGCTCCGTTGATGCGGCAGCGCGTGAGGCACATGTCCGGCGCCCGGACATGTCGCGCCGGCCTCGCCATCAGGGTCGCATTGAAGCGTGGATTCCTTGTGGATCCTAGGATCCCCCCGAACGGACCCGATCGAGACGGCCGACATGCACCAGGGCAGGCAGGTGAGGGGAGAACGGGAATGCCCGGACCACCAATGGACGGTTTGGGTGGGCTGCAGCGTCACGTCCCTCGCCGCCAACAGCGACCCCGCCCCGCTCCTTCTTCAACACCACACATGCCCTTTCGGTTTCTGGTTCCCGTTCATCCGCGCAACATCGATCTATCATCATCATTCAGAGCAGGTTATTTCCGCATACAAACAAGATCTTCCACGGAACTAACGTCTAGAGCGATCATTAGCAAACAGAAACAGTCAAGCACTCAAGCATGTCTCTTATACACTCTTGCCACTCTTCGTAACACGTTGGCAGAGCAGGAATCAAGATGCGACTCTGATGCCAATTTTCGTGGCCGTGACAGGGCCTCTTCTCTTTGTCCCCTTTGCTTTGTTTCGTGGGACCCCAGGAGGAGGAACAAACAAGCTAGATCTACCATCGTCCACTCCCCACCACCACTTGCAGTGAGATTTGGGGGCGAAAGCTAAACTCCTATCTCAAATTCACTGGACCGGACCAAAAGAGAACAAAGTTGAAAGTTCCCTATCCAACTGCGATTTTACCTTATCTATCTCCTCGTCACCATCCATCCGGCCGCCAGCGCGCGCCCATATCGTCATGCGTCAACCCGCTCCTAACTCCCGCACGGTACCGGCCATCGGCTGACCGGACGAACGTAACGAGCCGGTTCGTTCGTGCCGTTACTGGAAGTTTTCGTCGCTATAACACGCGCCGCAGGATATGGTTCGGTGCCGTCTCTGCCGTCTCCCCGGTGCAGGCAGGTCAAAAGCGCCGCCTAACTCCGCCGACGCAAGCCACGCGCGGCGCGCGGGCGACTTGGGCACGGAATTCCACCGCAGCTCCGCGGTTCCGATTCGTTCGTTTCTCTGCGGATCTTGGTCGCCCGACTCGGCCGGTGTGGTTCTGCCTTCTACGCCACTTTGACGAGGCTGGCGCGCGTTCGTTAGAACCTCGAGTGAAGTAACTGTTTGGCAGACCTACTTTCGGCTTCTATTTTGATGTTATAGACTATGTTTCAGCTTCTATTTTAATATTATAGACTATAGAAAGATAGTTTAAACTACTATTTTAAATTTACATAGAAATAAGATGGTTCATCCAAATACCCTATTTATAGCTGTAACTTTATAAATTTCTCGAGCTAAAAATTATCTTTCTTTAAGAATTTTTGAAGATGTAGCTCTATCAAACATATTTTTAAGATACACGGTCCTAAACACTGCGATTGCATGTTAGATATGACTGTCATAAGAACCTCATATTCTGACGATACAATAGCGTTGTGGCTATAAGGTCACTCATAATGCTTTGTTTTTATTAATATCTACTAGAAGTATAGTGTTTGTTTATTGAGATCTTCTAAAATAATTTAATATTCCATAATCATCTTAGGATTATAAAAAAAGATAGTTTGTTCCATGAGAAAAAAAAAGTCACTTCTCACTCATCTATAAATAATATATCATATTATCTTTTTACTTAATTGAACACCTAATTAATATCTTAAAAAACTAGAATTAGAAGTGGCCTACAAAACTATACATGTTACAATGAACATGGTGCAGCGCAGGAACTAGGTGGCACCAACACTGCAAAGGCTAACGCGCTTCATCATCGAGCTAATGGTCCAACAAAGTCCGCAAAAGATTCTTTCTTGCAAACGTTTTTTCCTGCGCATCTTTGTTGCCTTTCCGATGGATAACATCGTGCCACTCTGGAACGCAGCGAGATAGTACTGCTGCTTCGCTGGTGATTGTACGATGAAATTGTGATGTCTGCTACCTTTTTCCGTGCATGGGCACTGCCACGTTATATCTCACTCTCACGTGGCTAAAAGCAGTGTCCTTCGACTCAATCATCGTCACCTAGCTACGTAGTATAGTTAGAGTATACTCAATCGATTCTCGTTAGCCTCTAGAATCTCTTTATTAAGAAATCTTCTTTCCTTTTGTGTTTCAACAATTTTATTTTACAGTTCTCATTATACAAAGAATTTCTAAGATTATTCTTTTCATAACAGGATTCTCTCTCATTTCACTTCATGAATACCTTCAAAAAGAAAGTTGTTAGAGATAAGAAAAAATAAAGAGAATAGGAATAGAGAGGAGAATCAGGAAGGAAACGAAATGAAGGGAATATGGTTGGAGATGATCTTAGGCTAACTCCACCGTTACTTTAAAAATTCATTCTTCAAAATATTATTACAATATTTTCTATCATTATGGTAGCATCTCTCATTTCATCTATCTTCGGTAGAAACTTTATATCTTATCCACCATCTTCTCTCTCATATATTAATTCTTTTTTCTTCAACCGCCATAACCGTTATAGTGGTATTATTTTTTTCATATGTTCCTGTTGCAACAGCTATTGAATTGTATGGTTAAAATTGATGAGATATTTTTAACATTTATTTTTCAGAAACAAATTTATTTATTTTCCTAAGGGACTATTGAACTACAAATTTGATCAGTCGTTTAATTAAAAGGGCCAAATTTAGCTTGCAAAGTAAGAAACGGATGCGACTTCCACTATAATAGTGGAAGGCCACTTATCTTGCAACGGAAGCCTCACGACTAGTAGCTTCTAGGGGAGGCACTGAGGTGACTTCCGTCACAAGGCTCAGCATCTCACCCTATATATGAGGCTAAGGTCCTCTCACTTATGCAAGCCAACCAAATAGATCATCGTTTATCCTAGAAGCAGTACTCGAGAGAGTTGTGTTTCTCCTCCAATGACTCTTCCGATGATGAAGATGCTTTGTTCTTAGAGACTCTGAGAGCCTAACATGCGGAGTCGGAGGTATCACAGCGGGGACCTTAGGATGGTTCAGTGCCGAGTCGTCAGCGTATCCATCGGAATCAGCTTAAGGGCCATAATAGGTTGTACAATGACTACTTTGTCGATCCCCCGGTGTACCCCAACTAAATTTTTCGTCGCATGTATTATTATAAATAGAAGCTCTCTTGTGTAAGTAGTATTCACTGATATATGTGTGAGGTGTCTAATGCTCATTGTTCATGCAGATCCAGAATGAAACGTGACCTTTACCTCAAGATTATGTTGGCGGTTGAGGAGTATGACCCATGGTTCTAGCATAGGAGGAATGCTGCAGGCGAGCTAGGGTTGTCCTCCTTGCAAGAAGTGATCATGGCATTCCGTATGCTAGCATACAATGCTCCTGCTGATTCTCTGGATGAGTGCCTCCAGCTTGGAGAGAGCACCATCATTGAGAGCATGAGGTGGTTTGTTCATGTCATCATCGAGATATCCGGCGATGAGTACCTCCGTTCTCCGAACGAGGAGGACATTGCTTGCTTGCTTACTATCAACGAGCGAAGAGGGTTCCTCGGGATGCTGGGAAGCATTGACTGCATGCATTGGAGGTGGAAGAACTATCCGACTGTGTGGTCAGGTTATTTCACCGGCCATGTCAACGCATCGACGATCATTCTAGAGGTGGTGGCGTCGGAGGACCTGTGGATTTGGCATGCCTTCTTCACAATGCTAGGTCCTCTGAACGACAACAATGTTCTGCACTGCTCACATCTCTTCGATAATCTTGCCACTTGTGAGCCCCCAAGGTACAATACTCTATTAATGGACACCATTACACCATAGGGTACTACCTTGCAGATGACATATATCCAAAATGGGTCACGTTCATGAAGCCCATACCAACTTGTCAGAGGATTAACTCCTGTCATAGGGATCCCGAGAGACCCCTTTTTAGAGATTCGGCCAGGGGATGATCCTGAATAAGTTCGTCGGAGAAATAAATGGAAGTAGAAATAAATGCAACGGCCGGTGGTGGGGGATGATCGACCTAGTGTAAAGGGAGTAAATGCACCGGAGTTTAGACAGGTTCGGGCCGCACGGGGGCGTAATACCCTACTCCTGTATGGATGCAATCACTTTCCCTGAGGGGGATCCCTCAGGGATATATCTGGTTACAAGGATATATTGTCTACTAAGAGCTTGAGGCTCCTTGTTCTAGCTCTGCTCAGGCTTGCTTGCGATGTTTTCGTCTGAGTGTGGCACGGTCGACTGCTTGGGCTTGTCTTTTTTCTGATTGTTCTCCCCTCCGATGTTTCGATTTTTCCGATCGTTTTTCCGATTGTCTTCTTCTCTCTATATGCCGATCCTTTTATGCACTCGTCGACCACGACATACCCGAACGGGAAGGAAGGGGCACAAGTTCCAAGACGCCACGACTGAGAAAGGCGTCATCATTTCCTCTGGGCGAAGTGATAGGGGCGGTGGAAAAACACGGCGCGCGTCCGGTCACTCGTCACTGTGGACGCCCTGGCGACGGGCGCCGTTGAGAGGGCCCACCGGGCAGCCACATAGGCACCTGGCGTGCCCGTACTGTCTTGTTCCTCTGCCACGACAGGGCGGCAGACGGAACGTCTTGATCCTGGCAACGTTATCCCGAGATACACCGGATGATACGGGACGGGACCCGTGCAATTAATGGCCCTACACCTCCCTGCCAAAGCATGGCAGTGACTGACACTGCGGCGGGAGCAGTTGGGAATGTCAGGCCGCGCACGCCCATTAAATGCGGCCTCGGACCTCTGACTGGTTGATACCTCATCGGCGGGCCCCTCGGGGGCCCTTCTGGGTTGTCGGGGCACCGAGTGCTCGGGGGTACTGTTCACCTCCCCAAGCACTCTCGCACGAACCTTCGGGGAACCGAGTGCTCGGGGGCTGCCACGTGCAACCCCGAGCACTCTCTCCTGAGCACTTTCGCACTGACCCTCGGGGAACCGGGCGCTCGGGGGCTGCCGCACGCAGCCCCCCGAGCGCTCTCTCCCGAAACTTAGCTCTTCTGATCGTCGGGGGACTAGGATGCTCGGGGGCGACCGGGCACCTCCCTGAGCACTTTCTTCCCGGTACTTGGACTCTGCGGGTCATCGGGGAACTGGGGTGCTCGGAGACCAGAGGCTGTGGCCCCGAGCACCTTCTCCCAGAACTTAGATTTTCCTCATCCCGCATGAGGGACCTCGCGGGATGGTGACGCGTGGCGGACGGCTGGCCTGGCCTCGGGACTCAGGGACCCCCGGTTCTTGATACACCGACACAACTCCATTTGGGAGGAAGCATCAACGCTTCATGGTTTAGCAGGTAGCTGCATGAAAGGATGTAGAATGGGACTCCGGAGTCCTGCAGTTCCGGTTTCCCATAGTCCGGGGAGCAACGATGTTATGGGATCAGGGAACCCTTAACGACATGTGGCTGAGGACACCGACGGTGGGGAACCTGGGAGCTCGGTCGCTGGATCTGTGGTGGCCCAATCCTCACCCGCGGGTGACGATGCGCTAGACGCCCAGTCGCCAGATGCTGCTCGCTTTCGTTGGCCACAGACGTTGCCTGCCTTGTCTCCGCCAAGGCACACCAGATCCTCTTCCGCTGCTTCGCGGGAACCATGATCCATTCCTGAGTTTTGTCGCCAACAGTAAAGTGGGCGCTGCATCTGCCTAAAAAAAATGACGTTGCCGCTCCCCTCCCCGCATCCCTATAAACCTTGATACGGACTCTGCTAGAGTTTTACAAGGTGATGCCGAGTGGTATTTGATGTGGATGTCCACCCGAAGAGGGATACAGACTCTGTTAGAGATGGTCTTAGACACATCAGCATTTGCATGTTATGTCGTGTCCATTAAAACGAGGATCCAGAAAGAGCAATATGGCATCCAAGCATGCCCGCCGGAGGTTATTAGCTGCTCTGACTTAGAACATGGATTAATGAGTGCTTAAGAGTGATTTAATTTTGGCAGGCAGTCTCTAATCTCAATAGGATCCTGTACATAGTGGTTGATGGGTCAGATCACAGATCAAAAAAAATCGCGAAAAGAGGTCTAAAGAAGATAGAAACTCGTAAAAAGATGTGAAAAGCGTTGTCCATGGGTTGGATTCAGAAGCATGCACGTCCAGCCTAATTCTAGCCAGTTGGGAAAAGGAGGAGGACGTTCTCCGCGAGGTGGTTTGTTTGATTGCCATTAGAGACAACAAGGCATCCACCACACGCAAGGCGCCTCGCCGCCGGTTTTGCTTTATGATCCCGTCGGTTGCGGGGTGTCTAATTCGCGCGCGAGTTAGCAGGCTTGCTCACCTGCGATTTCGAACAGCAAAACGATAATCACGTGTGTTAGCAGGTCTCCTTTTTTCTAGCCTCTGATGGCTCACCTCCGCTCCTCTTCTCTAGCAGCTCGCCCCCACCCCGCCCTCCTCAGCCTTCTCGTGCTCCTCCTCATCCTTCTCCAGTGTGCTCACCCCTGCCCTGCCCTCCTCCATCATCTCCGGCAGCTCTCCATCGCCAGACCCGCCACTGCCGCCTGCCGCCACGCTAACTCGGTATTGCCAGACAGTTGCTTTGCTACCCTCGCCGCCAACACTGCCTACCGACGATCCTCCACCGCTCTGCCTCAGCTGCCCTCCCGCCCGCCTCCTCCACCTCATCGGTCGCCGCTCCAGACCTCTCCCTAGACCTATCAAGACCTGAACCCTAACCCTGAACTCCGAACCTTAACTGTAACCTTAACCTGGACCTCCCTTATCAGCCACCACAGCTGTCCATGACCGATTCGAACACCCAACAAGGGCACCATGACTTCCTAATTCGTACACGCTTGTATCAGTCTTTTCGGTCGGTTGCCCTGTTAGAGCAGAGCGAAAAATAGATGTTTTTGGAGCATGACAGCACATCACGATCTCAAAGAGATGCAGCATGCCATCAAATTATATTTGTTGCCAACCCTGACCGATCGGGTACATCGGACCATTCTATTATGCACTATGATTCTGACTAGTTAGCCGGTCATCATACACCGGTAGCTTTATGCGTACGTTTTTATTTAAGAAAAGGTTCAGATTGATGGTTCATATACTTTGTGATCATAAATATTTAACGTTTTAACTACAATCTAATTAAAATTTAAAAACTTTATAGGTCAATAGCTTTTAAAATATTTAGTTTGTAAACATAAAAATTATACGTGAATATTTATTTTAAAAAATACTATCATAATATTATATTTTTATTAGATATTATAACTATATTTAATATAAAATAGTGGTTAAGGTTGCACATCGAAGATTGAAAAAATAAAAAACATTATATACTTTCTCTAATTATAAATATTTATCGTTTCGATCAAGATCCGATTAAACTTTTAAAACTTTTAAAATATTTAGTTTAGAAATATAAAAATCACATATGATTTATCTTAAAAAATATTTTCATAATATTATATTTTTATTAAATATTATAACTATATTTTAATAAAACAATGGTTAAAGTTACCATAAAAATCATAAAAAATAAAAAACGACAAGCAAGGAAGTATTTTTGAGAGAAAGTACTTGATCTCCGTGGTGCCTCTCTAAATGGTTATATGTGAAGCAACAGCTTGTCATACTCTAATCGCAGTGTGACTGAAAAATTAGCAATGAATGCAGAATGTACGATGTCTTAAACATATGTAGCTAGGACCCAAATGCGAAAGAAATGCTTCATCACGAAGGTACTCTTTTTTTCCGAGGGCTCATCACGAAGGTACCAGCTATATGAGATGGGAGTATCACCTAAAGAGGAAACGGAATACCCCACTAAGAACATCACTGCCTTTGACACTGCCAACATGTTTATGTGGAGAATTCTGTAGAGTTGGAAGAAGATTGATGCAACACACACTCGTTTAATGCGTCATAACATAAAAAATTCTACCCACAAGGTCTACTACAGTGTTGGACCTATCGGTCCGTAAAATTATCTCCAATTATATTCTCTTTATGATTTTCTTTCTCGTTTCTATTCTTTTTATTTTCTCTCATCTTCAATAACTTTCTTTTGAAGGGAATCGCGAAGGGAAAGGAGAGAATCTTATCCTAAAAGGAATGACTTAGAAATCATTTCGTAACAAAAATCGTAAAAAAAAAATTGTTACAACGCTGAAGTGAACGAAAATCCGTTATGAATATATTTTTTCTCTAAAAAAAACCTTTGAGCATAGTCTAATCTCACTTATTGATGCTGTCCCCCAGAGCGAGCAAAACAGAGACCCAGCGTCCACCACCGCGCCAATGCTGCAGTGAGTACACCACACCACCCGTCGTCGATCTCCACCAGACCACCACCTAACTAATTGCGACCGTACCGAACCACGGACCGCAGGTAGGCCATGCCAAACCCAAACAACCAGAAACCTCCCCATTCCGGCCCTCCCCCGCGCCGACGCACCACGACGCCCCCAGCGAACGCGGCCACTCCCGCCTGCCCTGCCGTTCTGCCGCAAAGCCGACCCTTAAAAAACACAACCCCTTGCGCGGCCGCTGAAACAGACTGCGAATCGCCGTGCGCCAGCGCGCAGATCGCAGCAGAGGCAGGCAGGCGGAGCCCTTTCCGCGATTAAAAAAAAAACAGAGTACCCACTCGCTTGCTTTGTAGTGCTAGTCGGCTTGGTGCGTGCTCCGCCGCCCCATTCTCCGTGTTTAGTAGTCTCGGGCTCTGTGCGCCGAATCTTTTCCCTCCTCGCGCACCCCAGAGCCACCACCGCCACCCACTCATCCGCCTCTGCGCCCGCGCGTGCAGTGTGTCGACCGGACTAACTGGTACGGGGGGATTGAGATGTGATCGTGGCGGACTAGCACCGGCGGTTAGTCCGAGTTTTGCCGCCGGCTTGTGGTGGCGGGCCGGGAGATGGGGCGGTGCGGAGGAGGGGCGGGCGGCTGCTGCGGAGGTGGCTTCGCTCTCCTCGCCGCCGCCTTGGTCGTCTCCGTGCTTGTGATCCGTGGTGGTGGAGGTATGCGAACTCGGGTCTGTTGGTCTCTGGGAGTTTGGCGGTGTCCTGTGGGTGTAGTTTTGTCAGGATCATGCGTCCGTGGATGCTCGAGTAGCTTACTCGTGAGAATTTTGTGGTCTGAGCTGCCAAAAGCCCAAAACCGAAGGCTCGGAGACTTTGTTTGGTATACTACCCTTAGTTTTCACTGTGAAACGTACTGATGGTTGGAATCTTCGTTGAACTTAGAGTTAACATTGTTTGAGTCTTTCATCCTTGGAATTGGATGGCGGGTTGATGTTAGAGCCTTAGAGGGTTGTTTGCGATTTTGGCATGTATCATGAAGTTATATCCCCCAAGGTTAAGTGCAACGTTGAAGAATACCCACATAATTCAAATTCTAGACATACATGTTTGAAGTTTACTTGGTTAAGAAATGATTAAGTTTATGCACCTAATATATTGGCACGATCGAGTTGTTACCTCCAATTTGTTGGATTCCTATTAATTAATTGCACTGCATATGGCAATGCTGGGCTTAATTATACTATATACTTAAGGAACGGCATAATAGCAATTCTGGATGAAATTGTTAGTGTATAATGGTTGCAGTAACTGGGGACGAGGCACAATTGCTTTGTGCTTTGGCAGGTAACCTCACAGTATGATGCGATCAGAAAATTAGGGATTCAATGTAGCAGGCATAGCAGTAGTATTTAAGGGCTAGGAGATGAGGCTTTACATTTTTAATATGAAGCAAGAATCTTTTGGTTCAAATCAGCATCTAGATTAGTATTGAGCAGTACCTAAAATGCCTCGCTAACTGTTTTAGCTAATCATCTCTTTTTGTTAGCACTGTGTTGTTATAGTTTATGAAGTACACTTGTCAGATATTTTCGCCAAATGTTCTTTAATCTTTAACATTTTTCTTGTTGGTAAAGAAAGATGAAAAAAAACTGTGCTGATTTTTACTTTATTCCACTTGGAGACACGAACAAGTTCCTTCTATCGCATATGGAATGGAACTTGTATGCTGATAAAATCACTGAATGTTCTGTTTCATACTTACTTTTGAAGGTTTGAAGCAATCTCACGCACCTGCTGTTGCTCGCAAGATGGTTCTATCCATAACGAGTTGGCATCCACAAACTAACTTGGATAATGTACTTCATCCATCACAAGTACAAGATCAAAGACTGGAAAGCTTAGGTCTGTAACTAAACATTATATACTTCAATGTTCTGTAATTTTTGTTTTTATATATTGTGATGCGTGTTTCTGAACTAGACACGATTGTCTATATTATTTCTTTGGTAGGATTAACTGCAAAACGACCTGCATGAACTACTATCTAGTATACATGTTAACAAACTGCAGGATCAATATGCACCAAGCCCGGAAATCAACCATGTAGTTAATTTGCATAACTGTGATTTATTCTAAGCTTTTCCAAGTCCAACGTCGAACAATAGCTGGCTTTTTTTCCTTTTTTGTTCTGAAAATAGTTGCACTCTTCTAATAGGTTTCCTTTCATAGATGAAACCATTTCACCATCTAAACAAGCAGTGCTGCCTGCAATGCAACCTAGTGCTCCACCTGATCATTTTTATCAGTCACCAAACAGAGAATTATCCCCGTCTATACAGAGCCCAGGGCCAATTGTTGGTTAGCTTGCTGAACTCTATCTACATCTATGTAACCTTAAAAAACTAGTTTGGCATGATGATTTTTTATTTTTGCTTCATTCACAGGCCAAGCTGTGCCACATTCACATATAATATCTCCATCATTTCAAACCAGCAATGAAGTTACAAATCCTCATCTCCGGGTGCCTGCTTCTTTGCCATCTCTTCCAGTTCAACTAAATGTGCCTCATCCTAAAATTTCTGCTGACACTCCAACTGCTGCACCTTTTTCTCAACAGAAGCCATGGTGTAAGAACTCTCTAAGCTCTGGCATATGTTCTCATTGTTCATCACAACATTCGATCAATCTTTTACGGCCTCTAATTTCATTTTTTTTTTACCTTGGACCAGCATCTCAACCTCCTTCATATCTCCCTTCTATCGGAAGTCAATCAACACCACCAGCTCTTTCACCCCTTATAAATGACCACTGTAAGATTGTTGGATCTAAGGTTATACCATGTCATAAGTTTACAAGCTAATGAGATGGCATCGGGTTTCTCATGCTTACCTAACTCAGAATCTGTTGCAACCTATCTTTTGCACGGCAGCAGCTCCTCAATCATCTCGTACTTCTCCAACAGGCCAGGAGACATCTAGAGTACCTGGTGCTTCACCTCCAGCAGAATTTCCCAGCCAAAGAAAGCCACCGCCAGGAGGTATAGTTCCTATTGATCGCTTAGTGTCTAGATGGTCCATTAATTCCAAACAGTTCATGTTTATATAACCCATTTGTATTGTAACCTTTGGTGGATATAGCAGCTGTATCACCAAGTTCGAATTCAAATGGTACTGAATCAACTAGGTCATTCTGTGATTTTATCATCTGCATTTTTACATTCCGACCATATGATGTACAGTATCTGCTGTTTCTCCATCACCAATATCTTCTCCCGCCATCAATGGGACTAGGTATGGTGCGCCTGTTGCTGCACCTCCGTGGCAATCCTCTACCCCTTCACATTATCCACACATAGAAGGTAGCCCTCTCCTTTAGTTAAAGCTCAACAAACTTCTCTTGATTGCAATACGATCGTATGTATGACGTCAGGCTCACCTCGTTCACCACCACTAAATGCTCCGCTCACTAATCAGGGGAAGATGTATGCATTCGAGTTTCTGGCCCTCCAAAGCATTTAGCGCTTTTAGACTATCCACATAGCAAAAGTATATCGTATCTGTTTGAGAGTTTATGAAAATTATATTTTCTTATTTCTAAGTCAGTTCCAACAATGTTCTGATGCAGGACCTGCTATTCCTCCAGCATCAACTACTTCACCCCCAGTTTTGGCACCTCCTATCAGATCTTACCCGTCTTCACCTGCAATTGGGCGACAAACACAAAGTATGTCCCTCAAGCATTATTCAAAATTATTTTTTTATCTTCTAGGGTATGATTAACATACTTTTCTTCTGCTACACTATGCAGGATCAGCAGCTTCTCCAGAAACAGCAGTTCATCCAGCTAACCATGGTAAGGACCATGGAGTTCCAGTTGCAGCACCTTCAAAAGGAATTCATCACGATTCCATACCTGTGAATAATACACATGGAAAGACTCATGGAGCTCCAGTTGTGGCACCACCAAGGAGAAGGCATCACCAGTTGCCTGCAAATAATACATATGTAAAAGGTATACTACCAGGCACCAATAATGCCTTGTACCAGGATGAACCAATGGCTGGTAATAAAATGATTCATGAAGTTATGTCGTGCAGGACCTGCTGTTTCTCCCTCGAAGTCCCCCATCATCCATAGGAAAGGACCTGGCATTCCAGTTGCGGCACCTCCAGAGGAACATTCCAGCCATTTACCACCTGCAAATCATAGACACCACAAAGGCACGCACCTACTGGAAACACTACTAAAAATAAATGCATTCATCTCAGTCAATTGATGTTTGATGCAGGTTCCTTACCTGTTATAAGTCCTGCTCCGCATAAAACTAATAATGCTTCTGCACCAAGCCATGGGCATTCTGGTTTACATCATAGTCCTGCACCTGCACCTGCACCTGTACGTTTGCCTCCATCAAAAGGAAAGGGACAAGGAAATCCTGCATATGCTCCACACCATCCCCGACAATATCATTCGCCATCGTATTCTCCAGGTTAGATTTATTTGTTTGAACACTCTTGTTACATTGCCTCATTTGTTCTAGCCCCTACAAACGCTCCAGCCATATGTCCTAAGAACAGTCCCAAACAAGCACCACCTCATTTTGTCGAAGGTACTAACATGTTAAGTTTGGTTAGACTTAAGCTCAATCATGCATGCCGCCATCATTGAGTGTTGAAACATGAAAGTCTTAAGACATCTCATGCAAATAAATAGATGACAGACATTTCTAGTGCAAGAATAGTCTATGGTTACTTGATTGAGAGTCCAATATTTAATCCATAGCAGGATCGGGACTCATTCTTAACATGAATACGCATACTATCCTTCCCTGGTATGTGCATCTGAATGTGTTTGTAATATTAGTAACACAGGCCTCAAGTAAATTTCCAACCTTTTATAAATATGTCAAAAGGGATTCCGCCTTGATAATGTTAACTCCAACAGGGGCTGGAAGTAATCTAGATTTCCATGGCTTTAATATGAATGTAACTATATAATCTGGTTTCTCAATACCATTACACCTATGCAGGACCTGATCTACCGCCTGTGCATCCACCTGACAGTCCTGCATTTAAAAAGCCCAAGGCTTTGGCACCAGCCCCTAATCAAGTGTTGCTACCTCCACCACCAAATTCATGTATGCTGAGGATACTTTGTTCCATTTGAATTCATCAA
The DNA here is from genome assembly GCF_958298935.1 of Phragmites australis. Lineage (NCBI taxonomy): Eukaryota > Viridiplantae > Streptophyta > Magnoliopsida > Poales > Poaceae > Phragmites > Phragmites australis. The sequence continues at coordinate 36,186,946 of NC_084922.1, read as the reverse complement.
TGCAAAGTTTCTCTACATTAGTCAGCTACTCATTGCTTATCTGTGGTTCATTCATCTTCGTTTTGGTTTTGCTAGACTGCACGGCATTATCCTGTCAAGATCCTCTGACCAATACTCCTCCGGGGACAATATGTCTCTGTGTGTTGCCAATAAAAGTCGAGCTTCGTTTTGGTATAGCATTGTACACGTTCTTTACACTGGTCGCGGAACTTGCGCAGGATATTGCGTCTGGAGTGCTCATGAATCAAAGTCAAGTCCGTGTTATGGGAGCAAATGCTGCACCTGATGACCCTGAGAAGACAGTTGTCCTTATTGATCTTGTGCCACTGGGAGCAAAATTTGACAATACAACAGCACTTTTAGTATTTGAAAGGTTTTGGCATAAGCAGGTTATCATAAACACTATGCATTTTGGAAACTATGATGTGTTATATGTTCTTTACCCAGGTGAGAGTTCTCAGTGACTTATTGTTGTTCCACTTAATATCAGATTCTTATGTTAACCTCTTGGATATATCTTGTTGATTGTATTTGACTTGATTCTTAAATCACTTTTTATTGTTCAGGTCCATAGTTCACTTGCTGCTCTTTTCTTTTTTTCCTTTCAAAACACTGGTCATGATACGCATGGTTTCATTTACTCGTGCAGGTCTTCCTTCGTCACCGCCGGCAGCTGCGGGAAGCATGAACAATGGTCTTAGCAATGTAAATGATCCAAGGTTACGCCCCCTTGCTGTTGATGTGGGAAATAAGAGAGGAAGAAAAGGCAGGGACATAATTGTAATAGTTGTTCTATCAAGTATTTTTGCTTTTATTTTATGTTCTGGAGCAGCATTGGCGATTTATTTCAAGCTTAAGAACTGCAACCATTTAACTGAAGCATCACTTACGCCAGCAAAACCTGCAGGTAGCAAGACATTCTGTTCATGGATTATTATTACCTTTTATCTTTCTGTGTGACACCTTTGAAAACGTAGCAAAATGCAGCTTGGTGAACCTCTTTTCTGCTAAAAACATAAGTTGCCCCTTTTTCTGTGAAAACATAAACCATTTGGCAGCAGATTGTAATACATCTTTATAGGTATATGTTAGAGAACAACATGACTTATTGATCATCCTTTCCATGCCTAAAGGCATTCTGAGGCCTTAGTATGTGCTGCAAACTAGCGAGCTAAGATGCTTATTCTGTTTATAGCTTTCAAGAGCTGAGCACTGAGAAGGTGAGAAGTGTTGCTTCTATAGTGAAAAGAAATGTTTCTGTGGAAGATTAAGTGTTCTGTTTCATGCTTCATGGGTGAACTGTAGAAGTACTCGCATCATCTTTGATAAATCTTAAGACTTACAGTTACAACTTTACAAAAAAAAAAAACCTCATGGCACTGATTTTATTCATTTTTCCTTCAATGGTTGCATTGGAAATGCAGGTCTTGGTTCTGTAGTGGTTGGGAGCAGGCTAGGTAGCAGACCTATTTCGGCATCACCGTCCTTCAGCTCAAGCATGGTGACATATAAAGGATCTGCCAAAACGTTTAGCTTGGTTGAGATGGAAAGAGCTACACAGGGATTTGATGAGTCTAGAATTATTGGTGAGGGTGGTTTTGGACGTGTCTATGAAGGTATTCTTGAGGATGGAGAACAGGTTGCTGTCAAGATTCTGAAGAGGGATGACCAGCAAGGTACCCGTGAATTTTTGGCTGAGGTTGAGATGCTTAGCCGATTGCATCACAGGAACTTGGTTAAGCTGATAGGTATATGCACAGAGGAGCATAGCCGGTGTTTGGTATATGAGCTTATTCCAAATGGCAGTGTGGAATCTCACTTGCATGGTAAATTCGTGTGTTTTTTCTTCTTCTGTGACTTCACTTTCTAAGACTTTCTTCATTGTCACAAGAACTTCTGCTTCATCACTTTATTTAGTCGTTTTCTTGGCGAGAGATGTAGATGAGCAAAACACTTAATTGACTAGAGAATCCAGACTCTATTCTGTAGTGGAATAGAGCTGTTATAATGGTGCTACTCATATGAAAACATATCAGTACTAGTTTTGAATATCATTATGTTGAATTTGTTGATACTTAATACCAACAAAATGCAAACATGTGTTTTCAAATCTTACTATGGTTTGTGGGTTGTGTGGTATATATCTTCTGCTCTCTAAATTGGCAAGTTTGGAGACTATGGATCCATGGACTTTTGAAATGAAATAATATTGTGATTCTAAGCAGGATCAGATAAGGAAGCTGCTCGACTTGATTGGGATGCTAGGCTAAAAATTGCACTAGGTGCGGCACGTGCACTTGCTTATTTGCATGAAGATTCAAGTCCACGTGTCATACATCGTGACTTCAAGTCAAGTAACATCTTATTGGAACATGACTTCACCCCAAAGGTTTCAGACTTTGGCCTAGCAAGAACAGCTTTGGGTGAGGGAAACGAGCATATTTCAACTCGTGTTATGGGAACCTTTGGGTATGTTGAATCTGAACTCATTTTCTTTACTCTTCCATAGCCGATTTAATATCCTCAACTTATTATATATTTATGATCGATTATTCTTAGGTATGTTGCTCCTGAATATGCAATGACCGGGCATCTTCTAGTAAAGAGTGATGTCTACAGCTATGGTGTTGTTCTTCTTGAGCTTCTTACAGGAAGGAAACCGGTAGATATGTCAAGACCTCCAGGGCAAGAGAACTTAGTCGCATGGGCTAGTTCTCTTCTGACAAACAGGGATGGTTTGGAAACAATCATAGATCCTTCACTTGGGAATAGCGTCCCATTTGACAGCATTGCAAAAGTAGCAGCCATTGCTTCTATGTGCGTTCAGCCTGAGGTGGATCAGCGCCCATTTATGGGGGAAGTTGTTCAGGCTCTGAAGTTGGTATGCAACGAAGGCAGTGAGTTCAACGAATCCACAAGCTTTAGCCAAGATTTGCATATCCAGGATGCTGATATTGTGAGTAGAGCTAGTCTGGATATGGACGTCGACCCAGCGCTATCTGCCGAGCGGTTCAGTTCATCAGCACATTATGATGCTCTGGATGCCTCTGGTTCTTTCCGACGATATTCAAGTTCAGGTCCTTTAAGAGTAGGTAGAACTGGCCACAATAAGGAGAGGGGCTTGTCAACAGGTAGCTCAAGTGAACACGTTGGTCTACAAAGATTTAGGATTGATTCAGAGTAGTCAGCCTGCAGTCTTCGTTTGATGATGTGAGCATTGAAGAAATGCACATTGGTTTATTTTGTCCAAGCCAGAGTTCATATTTATTGTGAATATCTGTAAAAATAGCAAAAGGTGTAAAAAACAGTGTACCAGCTTCAGCTGAGACCGAGAGTGAGCCCCTGGGTGGCTTGGCAAATGGCAATGGAAGACTGCTAGGTACTGCAGAACTGAACAGTTACTGCTGCCTTCTACTTTTCTCTCATTGATGGCATCGGGGAAGCTGAAGCAAAAAGATTTCGCACGCTCTTTTGTAGTGTTAGGGATGTAAAAATGCCTTCGGCGAAAAAGGGATGTACAAAAGCTTGTTCCCCGTACTCAAAAGTGAAATGTGTCGTTTTCGGCCGATCCACGCTGGGATTCTGGGCCGTTTCAACTGTACAATCCACGAACCCTTTCTATCACATGAAATGTATATCAAGTGAAATTTCAACTGAAATCTCGGATATTCGTACACATGCTGTCATCATTTTTGGATTCAATGGAATAATGTTTGTCTTCCTAATTGGTGGCAATCTTCTGCATATTTATCTGGTGACAGTATATTATCGTTGTGATGCTGGACTTCTTAATGCCAGACTACCGAAGCTGGCTGTTTGGCCATTCAGACGAAACCAGCTGGTTTGGTCTACACGCAACATTGGAGGCGATGTCGCAAAAGACCGGAGCCTTGCGTTTCTGCATAATTTGTGATTTCTCACGTTACAAATCACTAGCATAAAAAACTGACAAGATTATGCTTAGATGCAAATACAGAATTCAAGATGACGTTGCTACATTAAATGGTTGCAATTCCATTTCAGATTACATGCGGTCAAAATACATTCGGTGGCCATTGTTCAGATGGGAACAACCAAAATCAATCACATCCATCACATGCTGAATACAACACCTTTCTGGAACAAACCACACTGAAAAAATAGTGGGGCTGGCAGTACTCATCTAGTGGACGCCATCGCCTACATGGTTAAGGCTCCGGCATGCAAATCATTTTGCATGGCCAAGGAAACGGGCAATCGGTAGAGGATGAACAAAAAATAGACATTGCACTGAACAAATATCTCGTGCAGAAGACTTGACAAATCAAACCAATAAGAAAGGAGAGAAAAGATCGCCATCGTCAGGTTGCTGAAGGAGCTTCCTTTTCCTCAGCTGCAAGCGGAGCATCTTGTTGGTCAGCTATAGCTGGAGAAGCTTCCTTTTCTTTGTCAAGAGACACAGCTGCTGAGAGCCATTCTGAAGCTGGGGCTCCAATTTCAGGCTCCACATACCCATGCACATTCAGAGGAGTGACAGATATCTGTAGGTTGTATAATGAGGGGTAAACAATTAGGCATTTTGAAAGGGACACACACGACACACCACACTAGAGAGAGAGAGAGAGAGAGAGAGAGAGAGAGAGAGAGAGAGAGCTCACAAATCCATTCTCCAATGCTCTCAAATCGATATCTTCATCTAAATCTTCATGTTGCTTCTCAATGAACTGCATTTTGATGTAAGCAGAGAAGAAAATAATGCTCAGAATGCTTTGAGGATATTACATATGTGATTGGAAACATGCTCTCGACTCCACTAGAAAATGTAATTACCTCAGCACGGAATAATTTCTTTACTACTTCTCGAACCTCTTGTTTCCCAGCAGCTGCAACAGACTCAACCTCGACTATCTTTCGCTGAGCATTAACTCTACGTGCAGCTCCCTGAAGATGAAAGCAAAAATCAATTAAAGAAATGTGCTAATGAGGATGTAACAAATTTCTGTGGCATAAAAGAATTGTCTTCTTACTGCTGCAGACGCATCCTTCCCAAGCTGCGCCAGCTGAATACCGAGGCTTTGATGCATGCCCATGAAGTGAGCAGCAGATGAAGGTCTGCTTGTTGACACAGCTTGCCAACTTTGAGCAGGACTATATACGCTCTGTTTGGTCAACTTGAAACCCTGGCATCATGAGATATACAATTTAAAAGTAATTACATTTAAAAAGAGAACCAAACTATGTCCGTGCTATAGGTTTCTTCTATCACAGTTGTCAGAAAGAATGCAAATTAACTCAAGCTAAAGTAAAGTGAAGTGGTTCACCATTATCAATATGTCCACAAATCATAGTTGTCCTTCTAATTAATAATGTTGACATGCCTTACATATAAATTAGTGAACTTACAATTCTCATAATTCTTATGAAGAAATAATGAGGCATATTGTTGCGCTTGTGGATAAGCCACTAAGGTAATGCCTACATGGCTGATCATTCTGTTCAGCTCAGCAGTTGAAGTTAAGTTATGAACTTATAATGCAGAGAAGAAGCTATTAACCCATTAGGCCACAAAATGAGACAGTGCTTTGCCACAGTGGGATACATCTGACATGCCATGGTACTTAAGGGAGTTCAGAGTCAAGATATCACAGTTTCACATGTTCACAGGACTATATTCTGATACAGTATGTTGATACAAGAGAACTACTGGTGACAAAACACAGCTAAAAATATATTTATGTATTTTTTTTAAAAAAAAGGACGCATTTGCCAAAACAGTGCAGCTTCACTGTAGTTTATTGATTTCTTAAACCTTCAATGGTGCAGGCAGCAGATGCACCTTTTTTGTCTGACATCAACATGGCAAACAGCTAATGCTCTGTGATGTGGAATCTCATTTCTTTGTCTTTAAACTAAACTCCCAAGGAGATTAAAGTAGTAAATGATGTTTTTAAATCGAGCTTATTTTTCTAGCCAGCAGCAACAGTGGTCCAGATATGCTTCCATCTAAGTTTCGAAGTGAAAGAAGTAAAAGGAGTTCGTGTAATCCAAGAGCTATGGTGTTGCTATTCACCCTAAAGTGGAGTTTAGGGTTCAGAGTACCATTCACAAAATAACCTTATTTGCAGATGGTGAGTTTGGAACCCCAATATTCAGCAGGCACCCTCTGAGGAAAGTTCCTTTCTCAATGTCTGCCAAGGCAGCACTTATCAATGGCAAACATGCTTGAGCTGCATCCTTGAAGTCACTGTCTTTGCTTTCATCCTTCTTCCTAGTCACATATACCCAACACATATTGTTAGCTTGTGTTATTGGATAGAACAATCATATTAATGATGTAGAAAATTTGAAATATAAATTCAACAAAAGTGTAGGCATGCCCACCAATTCAATGAGATTGCAATTGAAGGCACCCCATACATTAAGGCCTCCCTTGCGGCAGCAATGGCAGAAGAGTGGAACCTGCAGAATTCAGCAATGAATTAATAACAAAATAGAAAACAAACAATAAATGGATCACTTCTGAAACAAGAGCATACATCTCATATCCGCAATTTGGCCCTGCGTTGATACCGCTGATCACCTGTATTAACCAAATGAAATCATCCTCAATGATGAGTTGATGACATGCTCAGGAAATCCAGGTTCTCAACAATAAACATAGCTCACAAGTACGATACCAAAGCCGGTGCCGACCAAGAAAACAGCCTCCCAGATAATGCTAATGAGACGCAATCCACCGGTGTGCCTTCATTAGCAATCATCAAAGTCAGCACAGAAATAAAATATTATGCACAGAAATAACTCGAGAACGGTATGAATGAATAACCCTCACCAGATATCTCAAAAGCTTTCGCCCCTGTGAAATCCACGGATGTCGCGGTGATGGTCTCACGGATGGTAATTGAATGGCCGCAAGCTAGCTTATCCCTTTGAATCAAGAAAGGGCCACAGATTAGTTTAGTTCTAGAATCACAGAGCGACGAAATTAGTTAGTTTCTACAAGCTCACAACACATCCAACCGAAACGAAGACTATTCCGCGGTCAAAAGACCAATGCAAGGCGAAATCAACAAGCCGGGCGGGCGGGCGGGTTGGTGGGGCATACGATTCGGGGGCGCACACGTGGACGTCGCAGCAGCCGCCGGCGACGAGGGCGTCGACGAGAGCCGCGAGACCCGGCGACCGGATCCCGCTGGCGCAGGTCAGCAGGACGACAGGCCTCTCCGGGGCTCCATCTCCCGCTGTGGCGTCGGAAGCCTCCGCCGCTGGGGCCTCCGCCTCCGCCTCCGCCTCGCCGGCGGCGGTGCCGACGTCATCGGCCGGGGGCGGGCGGCGCGCGGCGAGCACGGACTGGAGGTTGGAGACGAGCGCGGACGGGAGAGGGTTGCGTTTCGGAGCGTCGTCGCCGGAGCTGGCCTCCATCGGCTTCGCCGCCGGAGAGGTTGTTGCCTTGTCGGGGATGGTGTGGGGGCAAGAGAGAGGTGTACGAAGGAAGGAAGCGGTGGTGGTGACAAGGAGGAGGTGGTGGAAATGGACTGAAATAGCGAAATGGGTTGGGCGCGCATAGTTTATGGATTTCCTGGCCGGGCCCGCTTTACATGTAGGGAGAGGCTCCTTTTCTGACCTGCTCAGATTTGGGGGAAAGTTGAGTACGGATTCGGCAAATTATGGCCAAATTAACTTTGTCGTCATTTGGTAATTAAATCGTCCATTATTAAATTTTACACCTAAACCACTATTACTAACAGAAGCTAGTGCCATGGTATCCTATGACTTGGGAACCTTGGAATTAGCCAGGTCCTTTCTTTGACCAGCGCTGGTTCATGTGAAAACTAGCAACGTGTTAAACCCCGTGAAATCCATGCGAAAAAGTTTCGAATAGAAAAAAAAACAGATGTAGTGGAGGGCATGCGCGAAAGTTCTGAGACCAAACTCAGCCTGCACTTACCAAGATGTTAATACAGGCATGTCCCCGTCTCGGCATTTACGCGCTGCACGCAAGTGGGGCTACGGTTCCGTTCCGGCGACGTTGGTGTATTCGTCAAACTCTAAAATATTGCAGACACGAGGACGCGGAAGTATGCGGTCACGTACAGCTTCGTGCACTCGATCGCAGATTGATAGTACTACGTGGGGGCGCACGAAGGGAGGCCAGCGTATGTGCACCGATCGATGTACGCGCGGAGCGCCTAGTGGTTGAGATTCGGGAGCCAGCCGAACCTGCACGGCGGTGGTCGCGGCGGGGCAGGGAACCGCCATGTGAGCCCTTTTCAGCGGTCATGTGAGGGGCGCTGGTGACCGCTGACCAGTCCTCTCCTCGCCCGCGCGGGGCCGGGGACCGCGGGCGGCAGGCACGCACGCAGGACGGACGGATCTGGAAGAAAATTTTATTAGATTTTTTATCAAAAAAATTATATGAGATCTTGATTTATACTATTTTTTATCTAACGATTGACATATACAATTGAAAAAAAAAGAGAAAATACGAGATATGTATAAAAAATCTTTCCACAAAATCAGATGTTATAAGATTTTCTTTCGATGGGACAGCCGTCTAACGTTGTATCCACTCGCGCAAGGGAAAAAAGAGAGACTATTTTTAGGCTATCCCGCCAGCCCGCTCGGCTCGATGGGCCAGCGCGGCGCGCGAGGCAGAAGCCCGCGGTCGACCGCTTCGCTCTCCTCGGCTCATTAGTCATTTCAATGTTGCCGACGCCTGCAGGACCATGGACGGTCGGTGGCTTCTGGGCGCGCGATATCTCACGCTCGGCCCCGACCTAATCCACGCGGTCCCGTTTGGTTCCTAGTATTGACTTACCACGTCGCACTTTAGAAAGTATCATGTTATCGAGTGAAGAACGAGCTTGTGATCAAAATTATTCATGCTAGGTGCTTCTACAGTTAAAAGCTGAATGATGAAATTTCGCCAAAGTTGCTGTTGAAATGTTCCTTGGCATTTATATATTTTTGTCAGTTTAGGTAAGATGCCGGCTCTGGTCTTCGTCTTTTCTTTTCCGTCCTCTGCTTCTCCCACGTTCAATGCGATAGCTTATTTGGTTTTCCATAGTACTACTTACCTTTAATTTTGTGTCCAGTGAGACCCGGCTGGCATCGCGAGACCCATATAACCTGAGCTTCTATAATGTAACTAAATACTCATTTCAATCATAAATATATATTATTTTTTATAAAATACGATCTTCAATGTATAATTATGTCCACTATTTTTTATTAAAATATATTTATAAAATCTATTGAATTTGTGATGCTAAGAAAGTTTTTTTTAAAACAAATATACGCATATGTTTCTAAATTAAATATTTTAAAAGCTAATATTAGTGCAGATTTTAAAAGTTTGATCAAATATTTTTTAAACAACATATATTAATGACCGAAGAGTGTATTAGTATAAGATCTACTTCAGTTCAACCCAAAAGCGGTCAAAGTTACCTAACCGTACGCACGTTTACTTATCAGTTTCCAGAACGCTATAATTAGGGATTTCCGTGATTAACCAATCGATGCCTGTTTTTAAGGCCTACCAATGCAGTTATAGCCAATTAAACGCAGCTACTGCCAACGGAGACACCACGCATACACATCGCGTCGAGCCTTGAAAGCCAGAGCCGAAATCTGACCAACAGGGCCGACAGGAAATTATCCAGGACAAACATGGCCAGGGCATCGTCGATGGCGGTGCGGGCGTGCGCAGTGCTGGTGCTGGTGCTGGTCGCAGCGATGGCGGCCGTGCAGCGCGCGGAGGCCGGGCAGAACTGCATCTGCGAGTGCATGAAGCTGTGCATGCGGAAGAAGATCCCGTCGCTGGAGCAGTGCGCGGGCAAGTGCCGGGAGAACGCGTGCGTCAGGAGCTGCGAGGAGGCCTGCAGGCTCAAGGGCTTCCCGAAGCAGCCCACGGAGGGGATCTCGACCTGCGAGGTGGAGCCGCTCACCCCCGACGAGGAGCACATGCTGCAGTGATGCACCACCACTCGTCGACGGCGTGCGTTCTCCGTGCGATGTGATCGAACGAGGAGCACATGCGATCTGTAAGTCTGTGCATGTCTCGTCGATCTGTGAGTCTGTAACCTGTTCCGTTTCATTGTTGGTTTTCTGCTCGTCGTGCATGGCTCTGCACCGCTCGATGTTTCGGACATTCAATGCTACACATATGCGGACCATACGTGACGCGCGTTCTCTGATTCCTGCCATGCGTACCAACACTGAGAGTTACGCATCCATCCTGGGCCATACGTGACGCGCGTTCTCTGATTTCGGAGTATAGTAAAGCTTCGCAGTAATAGTTTTGGGCTTGAAAGTTGCGTATCCATCCTGGGCCTCACTTCGCAGGTTAGCCTAAGAGCCCAAGACAGCACACAGACGGACATACCCCTCAATTCGAGTCTGTTTATCCTCCAAATCACAAAATTAGGTATATCACATTCTTATTAAATGGGTGTAATTTACTTTGTTAGCTGGTTTTGATGATGATTTCATCCTATAAAGCGACAACTGTTTAGCCGACGTGGTATAAAAAAATAAAAAATAACTTTTTTATAAAAATTACAAAAAATCTAAAAATACTAGTCTAAGACCTTATGCGATTTTTTTCTCAAAATAATGTCCTTAGCATCATATTTCATGGAGAGGAAGCTTGAAAAAAAAAGAAAAAGTGTGCTTTAAAGAGCATACATCATTTATTAACTCACATTAAGAAAAATATTAACATACAAACATATTTTTTTTAAAGTATACTTAAGAGGATCTATAAAATTAGTTCACTTTATTTAGACTTTTATTAATTTATCTATGATTTTTATAAAATTCAGAAGCATAAAGTGAACATGTTGGTTTTTGTTAGTTTCTTTGTAAAATCGATAACTAATTCATCTGAGTTTTAAATCAAGTGAAGCAAATTCTGTTGGTTTACTTGTAACATGATATACATGCTAAAAGTATTTATACCCATGAAAAAAGTTGTATATTTTTTGAGAAAGTTTATTTGCTAAACCTAGTTAAATGCATAGTTAATTATTTGCTAATCTAGAAATCATGAAACTAATGTTTTAGTCTTCTTACATGATCCTATATCTTCTAAAAATGCATGAATCATAAAATAGTTATCGTAACATGCATGATTGAGTAAATGTGTTGCAACTAGATTAATTCATAACTAATCCATCACACCCTAAAATTAGTAAAAACCACTTTTATTAGTTTAAAAATAATGCTTTGTGTAGGAAAAATAATGGTAGACATTATAAAGTATATTATGGTGCTTTTTTTCTTAACATGTTCACTTTATGCTGGTCAACTTTATAAAAATTATGAAGAAATTAATAAAACTTTAAATAAAGCGAAACTAGTTTTATAGATCCTCTTAAGTAACTCTACATAAAAAAAATATATGTTTGCATGTTAATATTTTCCTTATGTGAGTTAATAAATTAGTTGCATGATTTTTAGAGCATGCTTTTTCCTTTTTTTTTCCAAGCTTTCTCTCCATAAAATATGATGTAAAAGACATTATTTTTAATATTTTTTCATCGAAGGTCTTAGAATTGTCTATAGAATTTAAAAAAAAATTAAGAATTTTTTATTTTTAAATTTTTTATGCCACATCAGCGAACGTTACTAACAGGATAGGCTGAGTTGTAGCTACATAGGAAGAAATCATCATCAAAATTAGTTAAGGAGGTTAATTGTACCGGTTTAAATAGTTAGATAGGGTGTGATATTTGATTTTACGGTTTGAAAGGATAAACCGACTCGAGCAATAGGTAAGGAAGATAATATTATTATTTTTTAAAATCTAAAAACTAAGTAAATTCGGCCCACAAATATGTGCGCTATTGTTACCAGCACTTTCTCCCCCGTCCCCCTCCCCCGGTAGGAGCACACAGGTCACACGGCCGGTGGGCGCTCGCGTTCTCGCGTGAAAGAACATGTTCGGGAAGCGCGTGGGCGGGTGGGACTTTGCGAGCCGCCGAACTGCCGATGTCGCAAGGCGCCGCGTGCGCGACGGTCTGGCGCTCTGGCCTGAGTTTTTTTTGCCGCGCCAGCACGGGCAGATCGCGTGTGGCGGATGGGCGCGGCACGAGGGGCGTACGGCGAGACACCGAACGGCTGCGTGGCTTGATGTGTCCCGGAGGTGCGTAACGAAAACAGGAAGGCCAAACTCAATGACACTTCACATTTTCTGCACACTTCCTACATGCAAGGAATGCAAGCTTCATTTATGATTCGAGGCCTCGAGCTTCTTCGCAAGGGAGGATAACGATATCTCGTGATCGATTTTGCTGCTCTCTGAACATTTGGTGTCGTGGCATGTAGGTCACTTTTTTCAAAGGCAGACATGCACCATTTAGCTACACATAGATGAAATTCGTAGAACTGTAGAACATTCCCGACTTTTACCTAAAACAAACACACTTTGTGCCTGCCGGTGAAAAAATATGCGCCCGCATGCCCTTCCGGTTCGTTAATTTGGGTGAATCAACATAAGATTAAGACACCTCGCAAAACAATCCCTCGTAAACAAAAAAAAAAAAAATCAAAATAAGATATTTGCTAACTTGGCAGACATGTTTGAGGCTATTGTCAGTGTAATAGGTAAGAAATGCCTCCCCTGATAGGCACCATACTGCCAAATGTCAATCGGCGGCAGATATCCTTAAGACCACGATCTTACCGCGTGACAAGATGAAGCTCAGGAAGCTCAGTCGACCAACCCCTTGATCGAAGCATCAAGGTCTTGTAACCAGCCCCTGCGGGCCACAGGGCACCTTTCGGGCCACAGGGCACCTTTCGGTGAGTATGGTCATGGATAGACGTGAAGTTAGAGTGACATGTTCCATATCATTTAATGCTATAGGATGACCTTGCATATGAGTGTGACATCGTTCGACGGATGGTAAAAGGCATGTTGAACGACCGGAGAAGGTCGAGGGTGTCTACCCCCGTCATGATGAGCTAGAAATAGGTCTGCTATATGGTTTGGCTATGTTCATATGTACGCTTTTACTTTCCCCTTTTATATAAAGGGGATGACCGACTTGTAAAAGGGGATTAGAGAAAATACACCAATTCATCCGATTTATAAGAAAATATACAGAGCGTAGAGCTATTATCCTACAAGAAATCTGAACCTGGAAAACTCTTCACGTTCTTACGTCCATTTGATCCATGCATAAGAAACGTAAATAAATGCGTCCATCGTTCGGTACACCCCACATTATTGTTAGGGATCATCCCCGTCAGTTGCACGCCAGTTAGGGCGCGTTTTTCGCGTTTCTTCAGGTTTTGAGACTATGATTGGGCTACCCATGTCCGAATCTATGATGGCCGTGGAGTCCCATTTCGAGGACCTCGGCCTTCGTGAGTCTTTCATCATGAAGTATGACCCAGACGAGCCGCAGATGGTGACAGGAAGGTCATAGCGAACTATTTCCCGGTTGACTTGATTGGTTCCCCTTGGTCCTGCTCATGAACCTCCCCTACGGGTCGATTCATTCCTGAGAAGACTTATGCAACCAGTTCATCACTAACTTTTAGGGAACCTATGCCCGACCAAGGATCGAGGATGACCTATACCAGGTCAGGCAGCGGGCATAGTGAGCATTGCGAGATTACATCTGGTGTTTCACCGAATGCCAAAATACCATTCCGAAGATCATCACATTATGGAGGGAGGTCAGAGACCATAAGATGGTTGATAAGTTGGCCACCAAAGAGGTTCAGATCACTATCGAGCTCTTTGAGATCGTGGACAAGTGCGTTCAGACTGTTGAGGCCTGAGAGCGCCAGATTGGCTCCAAGCAGCAACCGACCTTTGAACAGGCCATCCTTTCCAAAGGGGCTAGTGTAGGATCAAGGAGGAATGTCTATGTCAAGGTTTGCAACCTAGGGTGACATGTAGGCAATAATAATTCTAGAAATATAAATTGTATAATGTAAATAGACTTAAGTAGACAAATCAAAAAGAAGACACCAGTTTTTTTAACATGCTCTCGGAGACTTGCCGTCTCCCCTAATACACGTTGAGATGGGTTTAAGCCTTTAACCGTTCCTCTATCAAGTATGCAATTCTCACCACGAGAAGAGCTCACTATGAATAACTTGATCTTGAGCCGGATTAATCCAATAAACCACTCACTACCTCGACTCCACTATAGTTGCACTTTACCGCTCTGTCAAGGTGTGCATAAAACCTCTCACAATCATATCGGACCTTCTTACAAGCTTCTTTGAGAAGATCATCGTATCACGACGTCACCACGACATCTAGGTGGTGGCAAACATCAAGAGGAACAAGCTAAGATGAACTCGACTCTCACCAAGTACCTAAAGCTCAATCTCTAATGAAAATACACTTGATTCTTGCCTTACAACCCACTCTATATGCAACACGTGCACAAATATGTGGGGAAGACTTTACTTAGCTCAATGATACTCAATGGGGGTAGGAGAGTTACTCCAAGTTGCTAGATATGACGTATATATAGGCCACAACCTAAAATGTAGCTTATTTAGAGGGCTACATATCCCAACTGATTGGTTGATCTAAAATACATTGGATCAAACCTAAAACATAGTCCAAAGATCCATCACAATGAAAACTGCATGAACCTTAATCTTTTGCGAAATAAATTTACAATCTAAAGGTTCCATTCGATCAAGGGTTAAACACTTTGCAAACTTAGTGACATATCATACGGAGTAGGAACATGTGCTTGAGCTATTTGCAAAACTCATTTACAAACTATAGCATCCTACCAAAGAGAGTATGCACGTGCAAAATTGAGCTTATCAAAGAATGGTAAAAACTCAAGTAATTGTCTAGATCCCTCTTAATAGTATGACATCTATCCTACCAATATGCTTATTTCTCTTCTCTAATCACCATTGATCAGTAAAAAAAATGCTCTACATTTTATACCTTTGCCTTGAGCTAGCCATCTTTTTGAACTTTACAAACACATCATCCAAGTCTCGATGTTTCTTTTAGGCTTGTCATCAACTCTTCACTTATTCTTGGTGACGATGTTCATCCTCGCTTCCCATCTCAATCCTCTCTTGATCTTCCGAAAGCTTGATGAAAATCACTTGATTGATTCCCATTCACCAAGCATAGAAGATTTTTCTTTTCATATCATCTTTATCCGATTCACCATCGAGGTATGAACCGCAAGCATCAAGCACACAAGTTATCCACAAGCTTGTCTTGATCTTATTTTTTCAACTCGACTCATTGAATATCTCAATTTAATATTTATCTTTAGTTACTTGATCTCCATAAGCAACTTTGATCTTCACGCTTATTGTCAATATTCTTAAAGCTATCCTCAAACTCCGAGGTCTCTTGCGCTCTAACTTCTTCTTAATCACATGAGCATCACTTAGAGCTCAATGACCTTGATGCATATCTTTTGATCACATGGTATTCCTCAACGAATCTATGATTTATCACTTAGGCATCTCCTATAGAACAACCTACTAACAATTCTCAACATAATTGTTAGTTCATAGGTATTATCATTAATTATCAAAATCACATTTAGGAGCTAGATACACCTTTAATCTCCCCCATTTTGATAATTGATAACAATATCAATAGATGGTTATATTTGGAAAATGAAGCTCTTAGTATACATCTAATCCAAAGATACAATGTATATTAAGATCAAGTTTTGGTAGTATTAAACACACTAAGTTTTTTGAGATTACCCATTAAGATTTTGATGTTAGTAGTGTTGGAATTTGAAGAGGTTTTTCCTTTAAAATTCGAATTTGAGTTGGAGTCAAATTTGAATTGAGTAAAATTCCTTGAAAAAGAAAAATGAAAGAAAGAAAAAAAAAAGAAGAAGGAGGAAGTGGCCTGACCGAATGGGCCGCTTCAAGGCCCAAAAGCCGAGCAGCCCACCCGGCCAGCTGCCTGCCCTAATAGGGTGCCTGGCTGCGCGTGTGCTGGAGAGCAGCCGCCACAGAGGCGTGCTGGGAGGGGGCTCCGCCCTTCTCGGCTTCTCCGTTGGTCGTCCAGCGATTTCGGCGCGCCGTTGAGGCGTGATGGGGTGGCGGCCGTGCTTCTTCCTCTCTCTAAAAGGCAGGGGCTCTCACCTGTTCTTCACCCCCGAAGCTTTTCCTTCTGCGAGTTTTCCCTCTTGCTCTGATCTTCAACTCTCTCTCCGTTTCTTCTTGCGCGAGGCTGTTCCGGCTTTCTCCGGTGGGGCGTAGACCGACCCGGTTGAGCTCTCCGCTGGGTGAGTTCCCGTCGGCTCTGAGTCGCCGGCCTCGTGCGGGATTTTTGGAGCCGCACCTTCTGCTTGTTTGGTGCTCAGCTGATTCGGTGACCGGCTGCGCGTGTGCGCGAGGAGATCTGTGGTGTGGTGATTGGTATTTTCTGGGCTGTGCCTTCGAGCACGCCATTACTTGCAGTGTTCGGCGGATCCACCTTGGCCCGGTGATTGGACTTCGGCTGTTGTGGTTTCTCTGCTTCTTGCGAGTTGGTTGTGGTGTGCCTCACAGCCGGCTTTGTGGCATTGTATCTCCGAAAGCAATTCCCAGTTGACCTCGGCATAGAGGGGGAATCTCAGTTTTCTGGGTCAGCGCATTTGCGTGCCTTGCCATCTTCATCTTCCCGGACAGTAAGCCCGTTTCAATCCTATCTTTAAATTCTAGCGTGCAATTTTGATTCATATTTATATACTCTGTATATGCATGCTAGAATTGGCAATATTCTGCTCTGTGATGAATGCGAGCTAAGTGCGATTAGTGTATCATTTGAGCTCTTTTGCTGGGCTGTAGTTGCCGGTTATTGATCTAGCTGAAATCCTGTGATTAGTCTCTGTGTCCACTGTGGTGTGGCTTTGCCACCCTCTGGTCAGTGGTTCTGTGTTGAAAAGAGAACTCTGGAAAGCTTTGGTGCTGTCTGGTTCGGTTGGCTTGGGCGCCCTTTGTATGTTACCCTTGATCTGGTGTCACTTTGTGGCATTCTGCTCTGATCAGTTGTAGTCGGCTGTATTTGATATTGTCTGATCTTGATGGTTTGGGCGCCCTAGTGAGTACTGTGTTCGGCTGTCATTCTCTGTTTGCCGACTGGTACTGTGCTTTCCAGAAGAGTTCTCTTGATCATAGACTTGTGTAGCTTGGCCTAGCTTTAGAGGAGATTTGATACACTAATCGGTAACATCTTAGTATGTGTTGGTGGCCGTTAAGTCGGCAACTCGCTCTGAGAGCCATGACTTTGTTTTAATATATGTTCATGAGTTATATTGCTTCACTGACAGTCTTGTTTCATTTGTATTCATGAGTAGCTTATGTGTTTTCATATATGCTTTTGAAATGCTCATGTTTACCTATATGAAATATGTTGTCAGTTATGTTTTTATACATTCTTATACATTCAGAATCAATTCATTCGAAAAGTTGCTAAAACGTAATTTGAAACAACAAGTAGCCTCGCCTCAGCTTCGGACCGACGGCCCATCGTTCGGTACTCTAGATTCATTATCGAGGATTATCCCCCGACATCTCTACTTTTAGTGTAGTTGATACAAGATGCCTTGATCAAACACCTCAAGTATATCCCTAGCTTCAACTCGACGAATTCTGGAAGCTAGAAAAACCCAAATCCACTGCCAAACAGACCCTTGACAGGTAGATGAGTCGTATCTAACTCCTAAAACTTTCACCAATGATGATTCCTAATTTAGACCATAACAAACGCAATATATTGTTATAACAGATTTGGTCATTACTACACAAAGTACTTTGAGTAAGCCAGACTTCAGGGACCTTTTTGTGATGACTCTAACATATTTGTCAAAATTAAGAGGTATGACACTGGGCAATTAAAATGTAGTTTGTGTAGGTCATAGTATGCATCATGCATCTATGCGTGGAAAAGATGTAAATTTTCATCAATAAGAATCGCTAGCAGGAGCACATATTCAAGTACATGTACACTATAGCTGTTTAGAAGTTTCAAGTACTTCCATCTTGGTACATGACTAACACCCAGTTATATATACTTATCCTCCCTACACAATATATATGTAAACATATTTACGTATAACTTAATTATGTGATTACTACGCTGAAAAACATAAGTATATATTATTTCTACAAATTATATGTATTTATCTGATACTGCGCCTGCGTGCTTGATCAATCCATGCAACTATTTAAGTGCTCCAAACATTGAGGGGATCCAACAATGAGAAGGTTGCATGCCGGTGTTCGCCGAGACGCTGTCGACAGATGAGGCACTGGCCGTCGACGTCGAGGAAGACCCCAGGATGGCTTCCATGAAGTCCACCACCGGGCTCACGGCCGCCTCGGCAGGGAAAGTGCCGGCTCCCTTCGGTTCAAGAAACACCGGGAGGCTCCGGACCACGGCACCTTCTTGGGCCACGAGATCGGCTGGCTTGCACTGGCCTCCGATGCCGGCGCCGTTATCCGGCGGGTAAGCGTCCGCCGCGCGGCACAGCTTGATGAACTCCCCGTCGACGGCGTACTGGAGATCTCCGCCGCCGTGGACTATGTGGTCGGGGAGGAAAAGCTGCTGAGAGCCAAAGTCTGCCCATGCCGCGGGATTCTGCACCATGGAAGGAGGTGACTGCGTACTCACTCCTTGTGCTGATGACGAATTGTCCGGTCCGTGCAGTGACGCGCATCCTGCCGCTGTGATGCCCTGTCCAGCTCCATCCAGAATGCTGTAGTACAAGTCTGCAGCATTGCAGCAGAAATCGAGTTAAATTGTGCTCCATCACATGGTATGATTAATTGGTGTCAAACTAGCTAGCTCTATCCAAAGAGGAAACAGCTGAGGCCACCATTGTCACACCATACGCAACAAAGAGAAGCTTCTAGGCGTGAGAACTGGCACGCACAAACGGGAACTGTAAAAATGTAAACAGTTTAACACAGGATTTTCCTGCAGGGTAAGAGATGTTACCGGGGTGGAGGCTGCCCACGGCCTGAGAGATGAGCTTCTTCTTGATGGTGGAGTTCCAGAAATTCTTCACCTCATTGTCTGTTCTACCAGGCAGATGCTTGGCAATCTGGGCCCACCTGCAGTGCAGTAAAGCACAGTAGCTCACATTTAGCTAGCTCAATTGCCATTTGTGTCCCTTTCCTTATCCGAAGCAAGTTAATGCGATCGTGCATTACTCGTATATTGGCAATTGCATGTAACTGTCATGCAGGGAAAGTTGCAGGGTCACATGCATAGCTAATTTGCATGTAGGGCCGCCCGGCGAAGGATTACCTGTTCCCTAGCACCCTGTGGAGCTCAATGATGAGAGCCTCCTCCTGCTGCGAGAAGCTTCCCCTCTTCAAGTCCGGCCTCAGGTAGTTGATCCACCTCAGTCTGCAGCTCTTGCCACACCTCTGCAGCCCTGCATGGATGCACCGATACACAGAATGAAGTACGCTGAAGTGAACTTTTTCTTGCCGCTATCACACAATTACACGTATGTCACTGCATCTGTTTCAGATTACGATGAACGCGTACCAGCTTGTCTCGGGACTGAGCTCCAGCAGCCATGGCCGTGCGTGGTGATGTACTTGATGAGCTTCTCGTCTTCCTCCGGTGACCACAGGCCCCTCCTGACCTTCTGCTTGTTGCAGCAGGAGTGGTACCCCATCTCTCCCTCTCCTCTAACTCACAAGCTTCTCACCTACACACAAGGATCAAGAATGCAGTTCCATACCCACTTGAGCTTTAGTAGTGCATGGTTATAAAGAAGAGGAGGAGAGGGAGAGCAGTCTGCAGCATGCCAAATGCATCCATGCAATGGGTGCATCCAAGGGCAGGCAGGTTAAAAGCACGGGCAGGAAAAGTCGGCCCAAACCTGTGCATGCAGTTGGAGCCCTAGGTAGCTACCCTAGGGGCGAGCGGCAGAAACAAATTTTACAGGAACAGATAAAAAAGACACCTGTGAGATCTTGATCTACATGTTGCGTTTATGATCCAACAGCTGAGAAGAGAGACACATGTCACACTGAGAGCGGAGGTCTTTTGAAGAACCAGATTATGTAGAATTTGTTTCCGCCAGCTGCATGTATGTTACGTAGGTTACTTCAAAAGTGAGTGGCTTCTTATAAAAAAAAAGTGAGTGGCTCAGAGCACTTCATGGCTAAGGAGTTAGAGGATCAAGTTGACTGGAGGGCACTTCGGTAATTCGACCCCGCCTTTTATGATAGGAGACTTGTGTGATGGGGTTCGGCCCCGATGCTAGGTAGTTTTAGGAACTCCTGTACTGGGCGTGAGTGATCGGCCACATCTGATGCCTGTGTGATGTGCACTACTACTGTACCCAGCGGTGAGTGCGCTTTGCTTGCATGCGTGAGAAATTTCACTGCTGCTTTTATCAGTACGGCCATAACTGCTTTGGTTTCTTCAAACAACTCGAGCATGGCAGTGCCGCTACCATTTAGACTAGTATCAATTCGTCTATATATCCAATGGTCCATGTGTCCTGATCAATCGTCTATATTTATACTCGAGCCTTAAATAGTCCAGATTCTTTAGCATGTTTATTGTTCTTACTTACCATGGGTTCTATAAAAAAGAGAGAATTTGTTTCGAAAAAGAAAATAAAAAGAGACAACGCAAGCAGCCGTTCGATCATGATCTCGATCACGATCAGATGATAACGAGGGGTATCCTCTTGTGTAGGGTGTGGTGTCCCGTAGAAATTTTCTTGAGC
This sequence comes from Phragmites australis, assembly GCF_958298935.1. Lineage (NCBI taxonomy): Eukaryota > Viridiplantae > Streptophyta > Magnoliopsida > Poales > Poaceae > Phragmites > Phragmites australis. The sequence goes on along the minus strand of NC_084922.1, from coordinate 36,166,259 downwards.
ATTACCGATTTGATTATAGCGCTTTTATAGTTTGTATATGAAAAATAATTAAGCAACGTACAATTCATTTCACGTTTGACAAAACGGTCAGGGTTTGGGATCCTCAGGATTCGTCTTTTTCTTTGGCATTACCGATTTTTCGGGGAGTATTTGCCAAAGAAAAAGACAAGAAGCAAGAACTGCAAGGTCATGCATATGCACGTACGTGTTCACGAGGACACGATTAGGTTGCTTCCCCGAAAAGATTGTAGTAGCAATTAAGTCGAGTAGGTGGCCTTCCGTATTTATCAGCGTTCAACAAATATCTGTGGAAAATTAAAGATACAAGCTATATATGGATCCGAAAGGTACAAAATGCTGTAAATCGGTAAATCTTGATGTCATGTTTCGCAGCCAGTTCTTGCTTTATCCAGTGGCATCAAAGATTAGCGAATACCCTCAGTTTCAGAAGAAACGTCAAAAGATTGGTGAATGCAAAATCCAAAATGCATTACCTTTTTACAACACAGCCATGCATGCCTACCTCTAGCTAATATGTATTAAATCTGGTGACACACTTCATTCTGTCAATTTAGCACAACTCTTGCCATCGCACTCGATTCGACCGAGACCAAAGATGAAATGCTAGCTGATCGAGACTAGTATTTGTTGGCCAAGGATTGATGCAGAAAAGTGGAGCTAGCCGGCGGTTCTTGGACAAGAACACCGAGTGGACTGCACCGGTGCTTGCATGCATGCATGGGCCATGCAGAAAATATAGGAAACGCGACAACACGTAGCATTCGCCGTACGTGCACCACGGCCGGCCCGCTCCCCTGATCGATCGATCGAACGAACGAAGCGTGCACCCTACGGGTCATGTGCACGTCCCTCGTGCAGTTAATGCGCCGGGCCCACGAGGCATGTCATAGCAATACGTACGTGTACCGTACTGCTGCTTCTACCATGCATACTACCGCGATAATGTACGAAAAGGAGTACAATCATGTGTACTGCCTACGTAAACGTCCCTCTGCAGCGCGTGCATGTCGTTCTATATGTATATATGCAAAAAAAAAAAAAAAACATAACGAGAAAACAGAGAAACCTGTACCGGCACTTTCACGGAGCAGCGTGTGTCGGGAGCGCGAAACGGCATGCACCGGCGATTCACGCACTGCATGCATGATGCATGTATCTCTACTTGGTGCTCTCGCACTTGTGCTTTCTGCTCGCTCGCGTCCGTGCGTACCAAAGGCGAGCCGATGTGATTCCCCAACTGCCCATCCATCGATCGATTGTTTCAGTGGCAAGCTAGCGTCCTTTATTTTCCATTGCTTTTCGATCCCGTTGTTCTTACCTGCAGTGTGTATGTACGTACGCACATCACAAGCTCTCCGCTGATATCACTCTCACACATACACAAGTAGGTACAACGCTTCTTATTTGGTGGTTAATTAGTTTCTAGTAGTATTGTTTAACTTGCGTTGGAAGCGAAATGCTTGTACGTGCATGTGAGACATGAAGTATGATATGAGCCACGTAGTAAGCTAGGTATATCCGGTGAATACAAATGCCCACTCTTCAGAAACGACAGTACGTAGAAACCGCTCCATGTGCAGAGAAAGTACCGGTGAACGTAGGGGAAGCTTTTGCTGCACTTGTAAGCGAAGCTACGGAAATGAATGGTGATAGCTACTATATACGCCCAAGACAAAAGAAATGTACTACATATCGACGCATGAATAACCACAACTGTTCGTTATAGTTTGAGCGCATGCACCTTTCCATTGGTCTTTTTTTTGTTGTCTCTGCGTGTGTGTGTGCAGTGAACACAAGATGCCATCCGTTCGTGAACACGAGTACAGTATAACTTCATGCATGTGTGTGACTCACTCTACCTCGACTTCCGCAGTATCCGTGCATGCCGTGCAGTTGGGAAACTGACCCCGAAAAGAGTTGTTCAGTGCTAGGACTCAACTGCTACTCATGCAAGAAGTCGAGATGGATCGGCCGGAGTCAGTGGAGTTGATGCCGAAAGATCGCTGCGGCATAATTTCTTTTCCAGCTATGGCTAGCCTTCACGGCAACTTTACCAACGAAATTACAAAAGGCCACATTGACCGGTTTAGTCACAACTCACAAGCACTGAAGCACATGCACGGGCCGGCGTCATCACGTACGGGTACGGTCCCTCATCCATCGTGTATATATTGAAACCTGCCATGTCTCCTCCGTGCTTTCACTTCACAGTTTCCATTCAAATCCAGGCGTGCATGTCACTGCTTTTTACATTTTCCCTCATTTAACGCGGCGAACCTTTTACTGGGAGCACCGCTTTAACGGGACATGTCTAATTAGCGCACGCTCGCAGTTCTCCGCGCTAATCTCGGATAGCAACCCGATAAAACACGCTGCTAATTCACGGAGCGCAAACGACCGGATAGCAACCGATAAAACTATTTATGGCCAGTTTCTCCGTGTCTTATTTACAGTAGCTGTGATTAGCACTAATTAATTCTCTTTTTGGCAGCAACCGAGGTTTCGCGCGAATCATTTTTGGGATGTGGGATATGAGGGTAAGAAAAAGGTGAGAGAGTAAAATTACACTTTCAACTGGTTTTTACATCCACTTTTATATTACAAATAAATATTCAGTGTGCATTAAATTAAAAATTAAAAAAAAAGAAAGAAACGCAAAAGCAAAATTTCTCTTTCAAACCGGAACATAGTTCAAGTGAAAACAATATATTCTTGATTTACTCTTTTTCTCTAAAATCTATATGGGAGAAAAAAAACTTAAATACAGAAGTAAAAAAACAAAAAAAAGAAAACTTATAAAATAAAATATGATATAACTCATTATAAGTTACATAGGAAATTATTCAGAGATAACTTATTAAAAAAGAATGATATAGCTTTTTTGACATACCTTATTTCAAATATGTTTGAACATAATTTATTCAACATATCGTTTTAAATAGAAAAGTTAATAGGAAAAGTTTTGCAAACAAAGTTATCCAGAAAACTTAAATCGATATAAGTTATCCAGAAAACCTTCTACATAAACCCTAAAGTTGATAACTTATTCAATATAACTTATTTATATAAATTTGTCAGATAACTTATCTATACAAACATTACCTAGAAAACTTATTCAAGATAACTTTTCAAATATACCTTATTTGAGAAAACTTATTTGTAAAACTTATTCAAGATAACGTCTAAAAAAAAGTTATCCTCTTAAAAGTTAATAATTTATTCGATATAACTTATTTGTATAAGTTTGTCAGATAACTTATCTATGCAAATATTACCAAAAAAATTATTCAGGATAACTTATTCGAGATAACTTTTCTTTGAGATAAGTTGACTGAAAATGTTTTTTAAAAAAAGTTATCTACAATAAGTTTACCACAAACTTTTCAATCATAAGTTATCTCCATAACTAATAAATTATAACTTACGCAAAAAATTAATGAAGATAAGTTATCTAAACTTATTGAGGATAACTTTTTTTAGTATATCATGTTTAGTATAAGTTTTGTTAGAACCTTGTCATGTTCAGACAAATGTGCACGATAAACTTTGTTAGAAAAATAAAGAACAAAAATACAATATAAACATCTTTGTATGAGTTTCTGAACAATGTGTCTTACCTCTTGATAAATGGCATTGTTAGAAATCACATATTTAAATCCACATTCTGTGCCACAACAAATAAAAAAAGAATAGAGGAAAATGTTATTTCAAACATCCAATGAACATGTCTTGAAAGCTTTTGTGTAGCTGATCTCCAACCTAAAAAAATTATGTTGCAGGGAAATAAATCCCCAAAAGAAAAAAAAAGTATACCAAAAGAATGACAACTGCATACACTGAACAAGATAACAAAAGCACAAGTCAGATTTATATACCTCCTTGCTTTCAGTCATAAGAGATGACAAGTACGATGAATCATCAACATTGTATGATTCACAATTGCTCGTATCTATATTTGTTTCCTGTACAAAAAAACAAATTATGGGTCGATCAATATTAAAAATAATTATTAGAATATGGCTGATGAATGCACACAAGAAAAATATAGCAACAAAAAACAAGAAATAAACACATACTTTTCCCTATTTCCTGCAGATGAAGAATTGTTCCTTGGAGAAGAGATATCATCTTCATAATTATCAAATCCTTTACTTGATGTAGATCCGGCCATTGTTCTGATGTGAAAAAAGAAAATGATTAACTAGCACTATAACATATTCCATGATGTGCCTTTCTGGCTTAATTAGCAGATGCTAGACTCCAAGCTGATGGACCTGCAACTGATATCAAAGATGCACCCTGATTGATGTAGATCCAGTCATTGTTCTGATGTGAAAAAAAAATGATTAACTAGTACTATAGTCTATTTCACAAGTCCATTCACCTCAACCGGAATGAGCTCTCTGGGAGCATTAATGCAGAATTTCCTCCAAATATGTGAAAAGTTAGAATTTCCTCCACAAACCAGTAATATTTTATGTAGGTTACAATAATGTTAAAATAACAAACCTTGCACATGACTTGCACTGAAAGGTTGAACAAGAGAACTGTCCCAGGAAGGCACCACTGCATTCCTATTTGTGTTCCTAATGACATTAGATATATCTATAGACATGATAGGGCCTTGCTCCCTCAAAGGAGGGAGTTATTGATGATACAGCTTGAGAAACTGCACAAATAAACTCTGAGAATATAATTCTACACAAAAATTTGCAAGTAAAGTTTTATTTCTAAAACTTAATAAACTATCTAACAAACTTACATCAAAAAATTTATACTAGTAACTTTCCTAGAAGACTTGCTTGAAACTTGAATATATAATTGGAGACAAAAACTTCCCCAATAAAGCTTTATATAAAAAACTTTGCTCTTAACTTATCTGACAAACTTAAATGAAAAACTTTATCTTAATAACTTTTATAACATGCTTGCAATAAAAAGGTTTATCCTAATAAATTAAATTAAACAAACAAGTTCTACACAAAAGTTTGCAAATAAAGTTTTATATCTAAAACTTAATAAATTATCTAACCAACTTACATCAAAAACTTTATACTAGTAACTTTCCTACAAGACTTGCTTGAAACTTCAATAAACAAGTTGGAGGCAAAAACTTCCCAATAAACTTTATATCAAAAACTTTGCTCTTAACTTATCTGATAAACTTACATGAAAAACTTTATTATAGTAACTTTTGTAACAGGCTTACAATAAAAAAGTTTATCCTAGTAAATTAAATTAAAAGGTTTGCTTTAAATTTGGATAAAAATTTAGAAGCATGATAACACTTTAGCTCTTACTGTCTTATCTAACAAAATTTTATAGAAACCGGTCAACAGGTAGCAAGCTTTGACGGCACATAGACAAATGCTCAATGAAATTTGGGGTGTTCTAGTGGTGGCATGAGGAGAGAAAGAGAAAGGGTGCTACTAGTATGGCTTGGCAGGGCTGTGGGTGGAAGAGAAGAGGAATGAGATGGGGAGAGGAAGAAAGAGCCGGACCTAATTCCAAAATCGGTCCCATCTCTACAGCCAAATTCCCCTACTCTACCTCACACCAAAAGCCACCTCTCCACACTCCACCATCTCGCTGCCGGCAAGCCGGCCCGTAGCCAACAGTGAGGCTACTCCCTCTCCCTCTCCTACTCTTCCTCAACCGAGGCTCTCTATATCCCCTTCCACATCCCTAAATTCGAGCTCACCAATCCTAGTGCCTCTCTCTCTCTCTCTCTCTCTCTCTCTCTCTCTCTCTCTCTCTCTCTCTCTCTCTCTCTCTACTACACATAGCTACAACACCTAACAGATTGAAGCCACAAACTGTTCTACATCTCTCTGTTGCTCTACTCCGTAGATGATGCCAAAGGATGCTGGTGTTGGTCATCTACCTCTTCTTTCCCTGCTTCCTCACGAACAACCTGCTGCTAAATTGCTTCTTCCCCAATTGGCTCCCTCTACTTCATCTGCACCACCAGCTGCAGGATGACTCCTATCTGTGATCTCTACATCCTCTACTCCAGCTCTCCCTCACAACCCTTGCATCTCACTGAGATTTGAAACAATAACACATGCGAGACAAAGTATGGATCGATTCGTTACAAGAGTTCAATCAATTAGAAAAATCCCCAAAAAGTACCTACACACTTTTCCCACACATCGAGGAAACAAAAAATAAATCAAACTGACGAATCAAGTCAGGGCTAGAAGAAAATCCTGAGATTGGAGCTGCTAGAACCCTAGGATAAGATGAACATGCCACCTTGACAGGAACAGGGATGCAAACAAGGAAAGAACAACAGGGATTCGGTGGAATTGGTAGCTGTATTGATAGGATTTGAACCGGAAGATCCAGATGTACTACAGCTACTTGAAAGTGCCTAGAGGGGGGCGGGGTGAACAGGCTTTTCTGAAAATTAAAACTAAAACAAAGGATTAAATCTGCCAGACACTCCGGTGAAGGTCGGATACTCCGGTCTGGTCCGGAGTATCCGGTCTAGTCCGGAGTCTCCGGTCTATACAGGAATTCTAGAACAACTACGAATTAAAGCAAGTAGCTAGAATCTAAGGATGAAGCTAGGTCTACTGGATATCACAGAGCTAAAATAACACTTAACACTAGCAAGATGATCACTAGAGCAATTTGTATGAAGAATCACAAATTTCACACGATAAAACAAATTGCACCAATACAAACACAAGAGATTATCCCGGAGTTCGGCCACCTCACAAAGAAGTGCCTACGTCTCCGTTGAGAAGCTCACAAAGAGCCGGGTCTTTTCCAACCCTATCCTCTTCTAGCGACCACCAAGATCAAGCTAGAAATTCTTACTCAATTCGAAGATGTTTACAAACTTCCCGTGGCACTCCACAAGTTTGGGTGCTCTACGGGCGACGTCTTGCCGTCTAGAAGCACGAAGCTTCAAGAGAAATGATCGCAGCGAATGCTCGATGAAGAACTCAATGCTCAAGTGGCTTAAACCCTCTCCAAACACAAACTCTCTAAATTTTTGTAAACTTTGCGTTAGAGGTGGTTGGAGGGTCTTTGAATACTCTTAAAGTGCTCAAGAGGTCTAAAGTTCACCAGCAACAGCAAGCCCTAAATGCCATGGGGTGTGGGAGCATTTATAGTCCTCTCTCAAAAACTATCCGTTACTGTTTTGTCAGAACTGACCGGAGTATCCGGCCCTAAATCCAAAAACGGCGTCAGAACGGTCACAGAACGTGTCCAAACTAGCTGTTATAGTTCTGTTAAGTTACCGGAGTCTCCGGTCCTGACAGGGCTTCCAAAAACACTAAGTCCGGAGACTAGCCGGACCCTCCGGCCTCTCCAGATACCGGAGTGTCCGGTGAACACCGGAGACTCCGGTCTTTTTATCAAAAAGATTAAAAATTAACCGAGACTCTCTGCCGGATTCTCTCTCGGAGACTCCGTTTAAAACTTAATCTTTTACCGGAGTATCCGGTGAACACCGGAGACTCCGGTCTTTTTTAATTAAAATAAAGATCTAACCGAGACTCTTTGGCGGAGTCTCCCTCGGAGACTCCGGTCTGTTAACCCATAAATTACCGGAGTATCCGGTGAACACCGGAGACTCCGGTGTTTTTCCAATAAAAATAAACCGTAACCGAGACTCTCTGCCGGAGTCTACCTCGGAGACTCCGGACTAAATACTGAGTACCAGAGTATCCGGTGAACACCGGAGTATCCGGACTCAGTGAATTTTTGCAGAACTAACTCGGTGTCCGTGGGTGATTGTGTCTCTCAACTAGTTGGTTCTAAGGGATAGTTTGAGTATTGAGACATTAACCAAGCAATCAAATGCAACTCTCTTAATAGAGCGGCTATCCTAGACTCAATTTCAAAAATAAAAGAATCTAAATTCTATTGAGTACTCTTCATTGATTCTCTATTTGTTTCGACGGGTGTCAAACGTCACTTCTCTTTTCAACTAATACTTAAACCTGTTCATAACTTAGATAAACATATTAGTTCCTTAATCATTTTGTCATCAATAAGCCAAAACCCACTTAGGGGGCCTAGATGCACTTTCACTACTTTACTCTACTAGCTAGGGTTCGAGAATATCCATTTTCCTGTCTGATACAGACTCCGACTCGGCCCTTTATAGTTCAGGGCTTAAACATACTTAACACTAATGCTACTTAACAAGTAAGTATTGTTTATCGTCCGCAAATGAACTGAAAAGTAACAGGCTGCATAATTAGGCGCTAATTGGACTTGGAGTTGAACGATAGCTGAGAGATTGAAGATGGACGGTGCCGATGCAAGGATACCTCTTCGCCACATAACATAGCCTTCACTGAACTGAACTGAATGTTCTTCAGTAGTCTGAATATACCCTTTCCTGACACACCTAGTCAAACAGCTGACTCCACCTGGGAATCACCCTAGAAACAGAACACGGGGATGTTGTGAACTCCCTCATATTGAGAAGCTAGATCCCTTGCTGCTGGCGACCGACGACGATGACCCTCTCCGCCTCATAATTGCCTCACCTGAATCAACTGTGATTTCAAAAGAGAGAGGGAAAGGGAAAATGTAGAGAGAGAAAATGAATCTCAAAATGAAATACCAGGAGGGAGCGGATAAATCTTAAGAGGCATCGCACGACACAATAAAAAAGGAAAGCGGAACTCGGATCGGTGAGTACGAAAAAGGAAGTAGCGACACTGTCAGAGTCGTGTATGACTTGTTAAATAACGGGCGCGCTCAGAAAAGAATTTCGGGCTTTAACGCGACTCGGAGTCTCATCTTGTCAGCCCGGGACGTGTCGGGCGACCTACCCACACGGCTACTCTCGATCTGATAACTGAGCGATTCGATCGGTCAGGAGACATACATGGACATGTGAGAGCTGGCTAATCCGCGAGATGGCAACAGAATCCCTCGCCGCCGTGCGAAATTCACCCGGCCGCCCGGTTAGGACGTCGTGCGTGCGTGCTCAAAAGAGCCCCGCGAACGAGTCGTTTTCCGCGAAAATTTCCCGATCAGTTGACCATCCAAGAGCGGCACGGTGGGTCGCCATCTCCCGCCCCCGCTCCCGCTCCCGTAGTGCCGTCGCTTTTGAGGGGCCGAGGGACGCCGCTGCCGTTAGCCGGCTACCCGGCGCCGGGAACAGGACAAGCCGAATCCCCTTGCCGATATCGCCGCCCACGTCGCCACGCGGCTGGCGAGCTACCGAAAAGTCACACTGCGCGCGCGCGTACGTCCGTAATAACGGCCGGATCGGTCGACCGGAACCGGTTGAGCATGGGCTGAGCTCCTCCTCCGCGAACTTGAACAATCATGCGTGCGATATATATAGGTCCGGCGCCCCTGTTCATTAGTGCGATATCGGCAGTAATTAGAAGGGGAGGGGGGTTGACGGTGGAGGAGCTCCGTCGAGGATTGGAGGCGACATGCGGAGCTGCTCAGATAGGTGCACTAAGACGCAGACTCGATGGAATGGAGAACTAGTCGTGGAAATCGCCGTCACATCTGAACACCGGGCACCCGCGAAGATGCATATGCCATCAAATTTGGAACACCCTGGCTATCGTCAGCATCCTGCAGATGTGAGGGAATTTATTTGGTTTGCCCACATACATATACAGTGAAGGACGCAGACTCAGCTCGATTATAGGAGCTCTCTCTTCTTTTTCCCGCACACTATCTTATCTTCTTCTTTTTCTTCTATTTCCTCCTCTCCTCTAATTTTTAATGAAGTTTCAGCCGGTGGAGAGCCTGCATGTATGGTGGGTAACCTCCTAGCTGCAGTGGACTTGTGGTGACCGTCACAACTTGTCAAAGATTGCCTTAGACATGTGCAATAACGATTATAGCATGAATTAAAACTATGGCATGTTTAAATACTACGTGAAAGAAGCTCCGGTTTCATTCACAACATTTACACAAGACAAACTATGATGAAAGAAGCTCAGATTTATTCACAGAATATGTACCATATCAGTATATCACAGTAAAAACAATGGAATAAGCAGAAGACATGCCAAATTTATGATCGAAAACAAAGCGGCTCGCAGTGTAAAACGACCGGACCAAACGAGCGGCTCGATGGGCTAACATCTCCCGCCCCCGGGATGCAAAAGCGTAGTGCAGTTGCTATAGACTTTGGAGTCTTTTATTTTTTTTATATTTTTCTATCATTAATATTTAAATAATAGATCTATGATGACAATATTTATATAAATAGGCGTCTACCGTCCTTTGAAATAGCTGCAGCTCTTTCAGAGAGCGATAAAGATGCAAACGTGGCACTAGAGACCCTTATCACTCTCTCAGAGGACGAGTAGGGCCCACCTCGAGCGCAACGCTCCTTACCGCCCTCTGAGAGGACGGATAGACCCTACCCCGCGCCCGCCGGCCGTACCACCCCTTATCGCCCATTGAGAGAGTGGGTAGCCCCTTTACGCCCTCTCAAGATGCGGTTAGCCCCCCGCACCCACCCCCTCCTATTGCCCTCACACTATAAAAGGCTGAAAATCAGTCAAAATAGCCATTTAAATCTAGAAAAAAAGAAGAGATGGGGGAGGAGAGGAGATGGAGGCAACGTGGCGAAGTTTCTACTTTTTTTAATCTGTGGATTTTATATCTCGGTTTCTGGTAATTTTTTTAGACTTATGATTTTTATTAGTAATTAAAGTACCACAAGATCTAGGGTTTAGCGACATAACAGTAGCTACATTATATAAGAACTAGGGTTTAGAAAGGTAATCAGAAAATGATGATTTTCTATCTTTTGTAGTATATTGTAAAGATCAATTTTAACATGGTAGGATAGCCATCAGATGTATAATTTAGAGTACGGTAGTTTCGATTATCTAGATTTTATATAATAATGATGTAAGTAATAATTATAGATAATTAGAACCTTTATTGATTGTAGTGAACTAAATGTATTATTAGGTGATTATCAGTGCCGGTAATTTTGTTAGAGTTTCGATAATTAGAAGTATAGTTTTTCGGTATTAACATTGGACATATTTTCGAATGTTTCTAGGGATGTCCGATAAATTATATTTTCAGATATATTATGGTGAAAGGCTGGATTGGTTATGGTCCTATCGATGTAGATCTCTTTGAATTTCAGCATGTCATCAAGGGGCTTAGTAGAGCTAATGAGAGGACCATAGTGGGCATGTGTAAGTGGCTAATGCGCTATTTTCAACTGGATCCCTAGCAACATGAGCTTAAGCTAAGAGCTGTGCTAAGCCGTGCTACTCAGGGGTACTTCAAGAAGCTTGTCCCGATTAATACGACATCTACTTGGAGATAGTACGTAGATATATTATGTGAATGTGGTCTCCCTCTTGTGCTGCTAGCTCAGGCGTACTAGAAGTACTAGAAGGATCCAATAGAGATAAATGTTGCATAAGCGGTAGCAGGAACAAGTCAGGTAGTGATGGATGAAGCAGACCCGGCAACTATGAGGGACGAGGAAGACGTTGAAAATGTGTGGGAGATGCAACCGAGGGGTATAGCCGATGAGGGGAGCATACCCCTAGCATAATTGAAGAGATGGATATAGAGGATCAAGAGCTGGAGGAAGCCACTGCCGATGAGGATTCATCCGATGAGGAGGGAAATGCTCCTATTCATGTAGAGTGAAGGAATCAGGAATTTTTAAAGCTAGTGGTCAGTGAGGGTCATTAGACACCTTGGAAATATCATAAGAATGAGGTGTCCCAGGGTGCTATGTACCCTAGTAAGGAGGCTGTTATTGATGCAGTAAAATTCCGATCACTGTCTCTTCGGAGACAGTTCAAGGTTGTGAAGTCGAGTAAAAAGGAGTACGACATCAAGTGTTTGGTGTCTGATTGTCTGTGACAGGTGCACGTAGTCAGGGAGAAATGGGTTGACTACTGGGAGTGAACCGCTCCGCTCCAACATATAACTACTGATGACCTAAGAGCCCTCTTGCACAAGCAGCATCAAACGTATCTCAAGGCGTGCGAGCTAGCTGAACATCCTTCTATGCTAGGTTTCTATAGGAGGCAAAGAACAATAGTGATGTTGCCTGACCAGTATGCATCCCACATTCAAGTTCATCATTTTTTCTATTTGGTCATACTACTTATCTTTTTCTATTGATTCGAATGCTCCTGTTTTGCGTTAGGCGTTCCCAGAAGGCGTATAGTTGATAAAAAAATCACAAACTTTTTGGTGATGTATATGCTCTTCGACGGGGGTGTGATGCACGGTTCGCGAACCTAAGGGGTACAGAGGTACCCCCTACTACTCACCCACAAATTGATGAGGACGATGGGATGATGATTTCATACCCCTAATGCATCGACGTTCCAACAGCAATACATGAGAAGGTTCAAGAAACACTGCAAGAGAACATTCACGCACCACATCGAGATGGCATACAACCGACAAGGAAATAGGACGTGCTACTTCCGTGATAGCTCAAGAAAATGACGACGACGACAATTTCATACCGCAACGACCCCTCCCTCCGAGACCTCCATCTCTGAAGGACATTGATGACCCTGATACAAGAACAGGCTAAAGTCCACTTCATAAAAATGTGGAATGAAAAGGAGAAGGAAAGGGCGACATTAGTGATGATAGAGCAACCAACCAGCTCAGGCTTTCGGAGTAGCGTCGGATCCACACAGGTCGATAACCAGGGATATCATGTGGATGATATCACAGAGGCTACCCCTTTCATGTTACATGTTCTGGTTGGTAAGGAAAATTTCACTGTCGAGGCTGCCGCGGGCCAGGCCATTCCAGGCCGCATGTTTCACAATCAAGACATTTCAGCCGGTTATGCCAAGGTACAAGTGGACTCGGTACAACCACTTTTTATGAAGTACAAGCTAGACATCAGCACACCTGAGGGTATCGAGATTCTCGATGAGGCTGTTGGCAACTTCATTCTGTGGCCCAAACGGGATATCATCTTCAGCAATTAGAAGTCACAATCGCTAGCGTCACGGCTGCCCCCGCGCCCAGCAACTCTGCCTCAGGCACCTCCACCCCAGAGCCAAGCCTCTCTGCCTCAGGCACCTTCGCCCCCACGCCCATTATCTCCGCCTCAGGCACCTTCGCCCCCGCGCCCATTATCTCTGCCTCAGGCATCTTCGCATGGTGCTTCACCGTCTGCGACTCCGGCACCTCCGCCTCCAGCGTCTGCGCCTCTGACACCTTCACCTGAGCATCGAAGAGTCCATATCATGGTTATCCCATACGAAAATACTCTAACATCTCCGGTGAAGAGGTGGCTTCTGTCCTCGAAAGCAAAGACATCATCTGCTCTGGAATCTCCAGCGAAGGGCGACCTCGCGAAAGAGACCGACAAAACATTAAGTACCGTTAGTTGGATTTCTTGCCTACACTAGATGTTCCTGAGAAAGATGAGAATGAGCCATTTCTTCCATTGTTTCAACTCCAAGAAGGTCCATGGGAGATGAGGAGATTCCACGAATAATACATGAGGGCATGTCACACGGGATTCTCCATAATCACTGCTTCTGTCCCCGCTAACGTTTTTCTAAGTAGAGACTCCTATCTCATGGTGGATTTTAAGGATATACACACTTTGTTCCGCCGCGACAAACTAGACATCAATCTCATAAGTGTGTGGTGCCTGTAAGTGCATACAATATATCCCTATATTCATATATCTAGCAATATATGCTATAGAAGCTAATGACTAGTGACTTGTTCTATAGAATGCAATTTAACGATGCAGAAAAGTTGAAGGTACCGATCAGATTCATTAATCCGCAACGAATTTCTCAACCCAACTTGGTCGTGAAGTTGAAGACAGATGACCCCCAGATTAAGGGAAGAGTAACAAGAAGAAAGCAATGGTCATAAAAGAAATGACCAAATCACGTAGGTTTGACATATCAACCTACATATGAAGGACTATGCTAGAAATGCAAGACAAGAACTACATCATGACTCCTTACAATTGTAAGTAAGTGTGATACGTCCAAAACCTAACATAAGTATTCAATTTAATTGGTCGATCAAGAACCTAACATAAAGATTTATGTAGTGATCACTTTATTTGTATAATGTTGATGTTGAAGTCGAGCAGATTTGTAGTCATTGACTCAGTCGGTCTCCCCCAAAAATCTTATCAAGATCCCATCGATGTTATACAGAGGTAAAGAAAATTCACATACAGAAAATTCTTATAAATCATTTATGAATTGATAATTATTTATTGTTATTCGAATAGGACCTACAAGTGGTACGTAACGAAAGGTGGGATACACGATACGACCAAACCGGATGCGTTGATGGTTCACACATATTTTTTGGTAATAACACACTTCTAATGTTTGTATCTCACTATTTATGACTAAGAGTATTATTGAACTAACGAATATGTTGTGTTTTTATTTGAAGTGCCACAAATAAGGTTTTGACACCGTTCTTTGTGCATATTATGTTTGCAAGTTTCTTAGTGTAAACGGGAGGTACACAACGAACCCCGACGACATAAGTCATCATTGCGCTTGCATATTCTTATTTGGTTCTGTTTCTGTTGTTAGTAGTGTTTTAGCTCTTTTAGTTGTGTTTTTATTTTAGGCACGGATGATCGAATGTACCCACACCTCACTCAAAGACGAAGATATCCAAAACGTCCAACGTGACATGTGTCGTTTCATCATGCACGAAATCATTCACAAGAGTGGCAGGTTCTTTGACCTCAGAGGTGAATTAGATAGCCATCCAAGGCTTTGTGAGTGTGAGATGAAAGAATACTTGTGTTGAATATTTAGCTTATGATGTAAATTAACTTATGATGTAAAAATATTGTACTTGTGGATATTATTGTATTTGTGTTAAATATTAGACTTGTGTTGATACAAATGTTGTTGAAATCTGTGATGTTGAAAATGTGTTGAAATCTGGAGGGAATAAAATATATGCTCAGTATTAATTATAAATAAAAATATATACCACAGATGGGTCCTTATGTCACTCGTCTATGAAAATTTATCTATCTATAGGCGAACGCTAAAGTGTGTCGTCTGTGAAAATAATAGATGGTTCACTTAAGTAACCGCATGTGGTATTAGTTTTTCATAGACGATTACTTAAGACAACTGCCTGTGGAAATATATTTTCACAGGCGTTTCCTTAAGTAAACCGCCCGTGAAAATAAATTTTCACAAGCGATCTATTTTGCGCCTGTGGAAATCGTTCATTTTCACATGCCTTCGATCACAGGCGGTTACGCTAAATGCCTGTAAAAACCGGTTACGAACCGTCTCTAAAAATAGTTTATGTAGTAATGGTTAATACAATGTTAAGACTACGAGAAGGATAGACTAGAGGGCCATCATCATCATCATACTTAGAAGATACTCTATGTTAGTGTAGATTGTGCTCCTTTTATTGCTATCTGTGAGGGGAAAAGGTGAAATGGTTGGTGAAAATTCCATCTACTTCACATAATTCACACTTCATACCCATCTGCTTCGGAAGTTTACTTACAAATTTGCATAATGAATCGTTTCTTTTAGTTCATTCAATTCACACTTCATACCCATCTGCTTCAGGAGTTTACTTACAATTTTCCAAATCAGATGTTCCTACTCCTACCTAGTTGACATGCATGTTATTTAACCATCAATAATCAACTAGTGTTGTATGTCTTGAATTTTATAGGGTGTTGATAGATAGCAATACAAATATCTTGATATCTCCTTATGTTAGGACATGGATATTTGTTGAAAGATGGCAATACAAATACCTAGATATCTCCTTATGTTAGGACATGGATATTTTCTAGGAAGCACTATAGAATTGTGAATAAAATAATTTAGGAAGTATTCTAGGCCCTATATATTTTCTTAGGAAGAGTGTGTGGCATATTTGTATTTGTATTCGTGAAAATCCTTTGATTTGCTTTACAATTGTTCTTACTTTGTTTCCAATTTCACCTACTTTTGCTTGACATAATCCAAAAACTTGCATCCATGATTTACTTGACGTGACCTGTTAAATTATTTATGCACTTAAGTATCCATTAGTGCTTAGCGCATAGGGGTAAATTTGTTTGCCCTTTGACTCAAAACTTCATCAGGTCATGTGTTTTGGGATAGTGATCCAAAAATTGTCCCGTCAAATGTTGATAAAGTTTGCTCATACCAAGAATTAACCGAGTGTTGGCAACAAAATGAACTATAACATAATGAAGGAAAAAATATCTCAAAATTTCAGCGACAAATCAAGTAGAGGACAAATAAAATCCAAATTAGCTAATAAATATTGATACAAAACAAACATAAGAATCCATCAAAACCTAGCAACTAGGCTAAAAAAAGCTCTGACATACGTAATTGTGCGTGCTCACCATGTACCTCTAATGACAGGTTCAGTTCTGAATGACTCCAACTATCCTTGAGAATCACACTGTAAGCACACCTCATCTCCTTCAAATTTGTGATAATTTCCGAGCAACCCGAAGCCACAACTAAAGATAGCAACATGTAAAATACCCGCGGATAGAGGCTACCTAAACCCGTACCCGCGAGCTTATACCCGTGCCCGCACCCGTACCCATTACCCGCCACGGGTAAGAAATGCTACCTGCGGGCACATCCGTATGCCCGCCCAAAGCACGGATTTGCGGGTAATTAGGATGAATTTATATACCTAGTAGTGACTTGAACCCACATGTAACATGATTGGAGTGGGTTTACGGGTTCACGGACACGGGTATGCCTTTTTCTTGCCCGTGACCTTTGGCCCATCAGGTTTAAGATCAAACCCGCACCTATAACCGCAGACAAGCATTGAAACCCAAACACGTACCCGTCGGGTTTCTTACCCGCGGGCACACGGGTAATCTCTACCCGTTGCCATCTTTAGCCACAACACAATGCGATGCATCAACGTCGAGAGTATCCAGGGTAGCTGGGTCAGTGAGGCCATCAATGCACAATGCACTTGCACCTAAAAATTGACCTGACTAATCTCTCCACATTGCACCCACCGCTCCTCGTGTGACTGATCTATTCTGCACCATCAACATTAATTTTGAGCACACCAGCCGAAGTTGCAATCTACTTTGGAGCAAGATCTCTCAGCATCTTGTTTGTTGATTTGGTTTCTGCTATACTTCGATCATTTCTAACTCTTCAAGATAACTCAGGATAAAATGATTGGTAGAGAGAGGACTCTGAAATTCATATTCATGAATAGTTTTCCTTCGCGCATCCCATATCTCCCAACAGCATATAAGCAACTTTTTTAATTGTAGTTCAGTCAGCGACTGCATCATAAAAAATAGCCACTCCTTCGAGTCTGCGATAAAATTCTCTGCTATATGTTCAGTAAGTTCTTCATCCACAAGAACCCAGACACATCTGGCTAGAGTGTAACTCAAAAGAGCATGACGCCCATTGTAACACTCACATCCACACATTACATCCAGCATGTGTTTCCATGGATATGCTTTCAGCACCTCGCCTATGGACAGATAATTCAGAGCTAACAACCAAGCAAAAATGAGAACCTTGGGTGGAGTTTTGATGTTCCAAAAATCGTTCCATTCCTTTCCACATGCAGCTGCACCAGAGCACTCGACCCTGCCCTCAAAATAATCCTCATGCTTGTATTTATGCTGGAAAAGCATACGTACGCTGATCTCACTAAAAAAAATCCCACTTCGTTCATAATGCCAAGCCCAGAGATCATCTTGCCAGCTCAAGCTGAGGGGAATTTGCTTAACAGCTTGGACATCCATATAAAAAAGAACACCTTTGACACATCATCCTTCCACACCATTGATGTTTGATCAATGAGTTCTACTAACCTCACCGGAGGGTCTGACATCTTTTCTGCCACTGGTCTAAATAATCTGTCGTGAGGAATCCAGTTGTGACCCCATATGCTAGTTCCTTGCCCAATGCCAATTCGCTTGATTAGCCCTTGAGACAGTACAACTCTTCCATCAAGAACTGCTCTCCAAATATATGAAGGTCTACTGCCAAGCGAAGCAGACAGGAAATCCACATTAGGAAAGTAAACTGCCTTTAGTAATCGGGGACTCAAAGATTCATGTTTTTGTACAATCCTCCATGCCTGTCTAGCCAACGAAGCCAAATTGAATCATTCAATATCTCTGAACCCCACCACATTTTCCTTTTGCCACTTTTGCTACCCCACTAGAATTTACGGATCAAAGAGGTAATCTTCTGGCAAATACCTCTTGGTAATATGAAGCACCCCATGGAATACATGGGAATAGCTTGTGTTATAGCTTTGATTATAATCTCCTTCCCTCCTGCTTACAATGTTTGTTCCATCCAACCTTTCAAAACTCAATCTTTCAAGTAATTGAAAACACCACCCTTTGACTTTCCCACATATGTTGGTAGGCCCAAATATCTCTCATTAAGAGATACATTAGATACATGAACAATATTCTTAGCAACATTTCTCAACTGCTCATTACAACCCTTGCTGAAGAAGATCAATGATTTGTCATGATTTATTCTCTGCCTTGAAGCACTACAATAAGTAGCAAGAATATCATTAGCTTTGCAAGCAGCCTCTTTCGAATCTTTCAGAAAAAAGTAAACTATCATTAGCAAATACAAGATGGCTAACTCTTGGCACTGAGTCAGTAATCGCAGTCCCCATTTCAGCACTTCCTGTACCATTGATCAAACAAGAAAGCCCTTCGGCACAAAGAAGGAAGAGATATGGGGAGGTAGGATCGTCCTGCCTTAGCCCTCTTGTCGGCTTAAAATCTTCCAGTGTGTTACCATTGAACATCACTGAAAAAGACACATTTTTCACACACTTCATGATTTTTTCCACCCACAAACGATGGATCCGCATAAGGATGGCAATAGGTCAGGTTGGGTCGGGGCTTGAGGGTTTCAGATCCAGCGGGAGCGACTGTAAAAATCACTCCACGAGGTCATCGAGTCAGGGCCCCAATTCGTGTGGGTCCAGAGCCGAGGTAGCATCTGCACCCACGGGTCCCCCACAGCCCCAAATATAGCCTAACACAGCCCAAGCACCACAACCCACTCCAGAGGTCCAACAAAACCTAGGTCATGTCGTTGGCCATCCACTGATCAGCTCCCACTCGCACATCACAGTCGACCTCGATGTCTCGGGCAATGGCTCGATCGATGGCTCTATCGGTCGACCCCACTCCCTCCCCATTCCCCTAGCCATTGGCCCGGTCTTCGCCCCATCCACCCCCCACACAGGCGGTCGGACCATTGATGCCTTGAAGGCTGACGAGCTCACCTCTATGTAGCCATGGGAGATTGCGGCGACGCGGACGGCCTCCTTGAACTCCTCTGTCTTGTCCCGGACCCTCGACGATGTAGTAGCAGCCATGGCCTCCTCCGATCAGATCCACGGGAATTCAGGATCCTGTGAGATGCGTCGGTTGTTCATTCGTGAACTGCAAGGGCGAGGGACGACAAGGGAAGTGTCAGCTGCAACGTGTTGAACCGACGATGGGTGACTGCTAGTATGTTAGATAGGGTGGTGAGAAGTGAGTGCATGGGAGCGAGAAAGATCGAGCGCGAAGATCCCCCACCGGGTCTCAGGTGGGACTGAGTGTGGTTTTACACCTGATATTAAGTTTGGAGTTGAGTTTGATGTTTGGAGTTTCAAGTTAATGCATTCTTATTATATCCAGTCGTGACCCAACCTGTCGTCACACTAATCCGCTATCCAAGCAGCCAAACCAGCTATCCGGATCCGCGGCAGGGTCACCCGCTGATTATCGGAACTGCCCCTGTCCTCTCGATACGCCAGGCCCGTCACAGCCGTGCCACTGCCATGTCCACCGGTTTCGAGTGATCACAGGCATCACCGCCGATCGTTCGCGCTTCCCTCCTGCACTGCGCTGGATCCAAGGCGCGGACGAAATCAAAGATTTTAAGCAAGCACGGCACCCGTTCGTTGGTCCCGGCCGACGCGCCGGATCGCGTGAGTCTGTCGTGCGTGAGCCACGAGTCCACGACCCCGAGCCCCAGCGTAACTGGTGGGCGATGGCAGAGATCCTGGGCCCCGCGTACTCAACCGGCCCAGATTGCAGCCTCTCCGGCCCGCTCCACGAGAAAAGCCGGGCAATCAATGGCCCGTCTTTCTCGAAGCCCGACGAACGGAAAAGGTAAGCGCGTGAGCCGCCTTTTTTGGCAGCCGGTGCAAAGCGCCCAATGACGTGACAGGCTACCACTACCCGGGACCACACGCCAGCGTCCTACACGGGGAGGGCAGGCCTGACAGTGTGGCCCCGGCGCTCCCCCGTCCGGATTTCCCGGGCTTTGTGCTCGTCCCCGTTTCAAAATGGTATAATTTCTCACGTATTACTAGTTAAAACTTAACCTCTAATATATCATTAGCTTCTGTATATCAGTGATTAAGATAAATCTACATATGATATCACATTAAGAATTTGTAAATTTGACGGATAACATATAAGGAAAGCTCAGTCAAGATCAGAAGAAACAATGTGACAACTAGGGTGACAGCTATCACATATTACTAGTTAAAACTTAACCTCTGATCTATCATTAGCTTCTGTATATCAGCGATTAAGGTAAATCTACATGTAATAAACACATGATATCATATTAAGAATTTGAAAATTTTACGATAACATATAAGAAATTACACCTTTCAAATTTTGAACCGCGCGTCCCGGCCGCAGCCCAACGGCTCCCTCCCAGGCCTCGTAAGCACCGAAGTGCACAACGGCCAACGCACGCCAAGTCTCACGTTTCCCACGTCTCCTCCTCGTCCCCATTTGGCCCTTTCGCCAGGCCACGCCCCGCCCCGCCTCGTCGTGGGAGGAGAGAGAGAGAGAGAGAGAGAGAGAGAGAGAGAGAGAGAGAGAAGAGAGAGAGAGAGAGAGAGAGAGAGAGAGAGAGAGAGAGAGAGAGAGAGAAGGCCCCTGTCTTGGGAAAAGCTTGGGTTTTGGCTGGCGTCGATGGGGGCGTCGGGCAAGTGGATCCGGACGCTGATGGGGATCAGGCCAGCGGCAGAGATGGAGAGGCCCCCCGCGGGCGGAAAGGGGCGGAAGTGGAGCCGGCTGTGGCGGAGCTCGTCCTCGCAGAGGGGCGGCGCGGGGAGCAACGCGTCGGCGTCGGAGGCGCTGTCCGAGGCGTCGTCCACCGCAGACGCGCTCAACTCCGTCGTCGCGGCCGTGGTGCGCGCGCCGCCCAGGGACTTCCGCGTCATCAGGCAGGAGTGGGCCGCCGTCCGCATCCAGACCGCCTTCCGCGCCTTCCTGGTAGCCGTCGCTGCCGCCGCCCGCATTGCTCGATTATTGGTAAAGATGCCCTTTTTCCCTCACCGTTTTTTGTTGTTGCTTGCGAGCAGGCGAGGAGGGCGTTGAGGGCGCTGCGAGGGATCGTGCGGCTGCAGGCACTGGTGCGCGGCCGCCGCGTGCGCAAGCAGCTGGCCGTCACGGTCAAGTGCATGAACGCGCTCGTCCGGGTGCAGGAGCGTGCGCGGGACCGCCGCGCCAGGATCTCGGCGGACGGCCGTGACTCACACTACATCCTTGACGAGCGAAGCGGCCGCGCCGATCCTGTCAAGGAAGCAGAGGTATAAACACAACACCACTGCGAGTAGTACATAGTAGTATAGAACTTGCATAGGCCAGGGTTGAACGTTCTTTTCAAGTGCGATATTTCAGAGAGTGCAGCTGGATTGCCTTATGCCCTTGTGCTTAGTTCGTAATGAGTATTGACTATTGAGTTACTTTGTATTATACCTGCATTATGCTTTTGCAGATGTAGAAATATGCTCTTCATGCATCAGTACATATAGGATTTGTCCCATGGTGCCATTGGTTGCTTTTGCTGGATCGAGACTTGCAACAGTTAAAATCACTCTCTCCATGATGTAGGATTGATTTGGACATTTAGCTCCCTATATTTTTTAAGTCATGATTTGAGATATTGTTTGCTATTGACCAGTATGTTTGAATTAATCTTGGTAGGGTCATTGTATGTAAGCCTTCCTAGGACGATGCTATCAATAATGCTTCCTTGAGACTTGTTTATGCCAAGTTTGATGTCCAAGTTTAGAGTACCAAGTAGGATAATTGACCTGCACAGTTGTTTAGTTTTAAACATTTAAGTCACTGCGTAGTCCTGCAAAAGAGAAGATAATATGTGGTGATGATGTCTGGACGTTTGGATGACATGCTTCACATCTCAGGCAGGATGGTGTGATAGTCAAGGCACTGTGGATGACTTGAGATCAAAGATACACATGAGGCATGAGGGTGCTGTGAAGAGAGAAAGGGCAATTGCTTATGCTCTTTCTCACCAGGTACATCTTGCAGCAATAATCTGGGTATATAACTAATTTATCAGTTTCTTCATATATGCTATTTGTTTCCACAGCGGAGTTCAAGCCACTGTGGAAGGCCTAGCTCTCCTGCTGTTTCTCTTAAGAATCATGGGACTAACAGAAGCAATCATAATTGGAGCTATTTGGAAGGGTGGATATCAACAAAACCTTGGGAGAGCCGCCTTATGGAACAAGCCCATACTGAGCAGTCCACCAATTCACGGTGTTCGGAGAGCATTGAGGAAATGAACGCAGCCAGCTCAAAACTTTCTGATGCAAGCTCAGTCAAGATCAGAAGAAACAATGTGACAACTAGGGTGACAGCTAGGC
Organism: Phragmites australis; assembly: GCF_958298935.1. NCBI lineage: Eukaryota > Viridiplantae > Streptophyta > Magnoliopsida > Poales > Poaceae > Phragmites > Phragmites australis. Next base: position 36,143,579 of record NC_084922.1, on the reverse strand, counting down.
CTCCTTCCACAATCCCAGCTAATTCTGATTTTGTGTGTGATGCGAGCTCTTCATCAACTTCTTCAGTTACTCCAATGTTTGGTGCCAATTACCTCACAACAGAGAGAAGATCTGATTGCGGTCAGGGAGGTGGACCAAACTACATGAGCTGGACTAAATCGGCCAAAGCAAGGTCGAAGGATTCTAGCACTCATAAGCCACCACTTCAAAGGCAACGGTCTTCTGATCTGCACCACAACAACAGGACGGCATTATCTTCCGTGGATGTTCAAAGCACCGCTGGCTCGGAGGTTTCAGTTACTTCTAAGAGGTTAAACAGCTTGACTCTGAAAGGTCGAAGCACTAGAAGTTTGGACAAGGAGAATGGTCAGCCTGTTGCCTTGTTTTAGGACTTAGTCCTATTTATTTCCAAAATATACTTTAGGCATATTGATGTAACTTGTATGTATGCTCAGATTTCAATGCCTGTTTAACACCTCGGGGACCTCTCAAGACTGAAACGTTACTAACCTACCTACAAGCTCATTAAACA